>NC_143052.1:100114242-100417272 GCF_052426305.1 Pelodiscus sinensis
CTCCAATGCTGTCTCTTCTGAGAAGCCACAGGCTCCATATTCCAGTGGAGTGAACACCGTGGTTGGAACATTCACATAATCACACTGTGTGGATTTAATGTATTTTTTTTAATGTCAGCATGTTCAGCATCATCAATATTCCAGTTATAAATCAGCACATTGTTAATATTTCAGATAGATTTGGAACACAGAAAGAAGACATGAAAATTTGTAACTCTGAAGGTATCACTTTGAAAGCAACAGGGCCTAAGGAGGTGGCTCTAGAGACATGGACTAAAAAGATTAGTATAATCATTTAAACTACATTGATGTTAACATGCATGGATAGGGCAGGAAGAGGAAATTCAGTGTCCCACTTTAAAATGTGGATTTCCATGTCAAGCTGAAGATAAATAGGTTTGCAAACACCACTAAAATAAAATTTATAACACTAAACATATAATGTACAGCAGCATCCAAACATTAGGTTATTTTTTACCTGTCTTGGTCTCAGATCATGAAGGAAAACCATTACTATAATTCTTGCTGGGGTATGATTAGAACTGCAGAGGGCTTCCTGATCCAGCACCACTAAAGCCAATAGGAGTTTTGCCATTGACTTCCATGGAGCAGAAGCAGGGTCTGTTTTTGTAGAATTCCAAGTACAGTAAATAACGTCACTTACCCCAGAGACAAGTATTCTCAGAATATTTCTGGGATTATAAAGTTACGGGACTGCAACTCTTACATTATACTGCCAAGTACAATAAGGAAATAGGCAGAACTATAATAAAATAAGATTCCATTTCTTTTGTTGTACTGCGGAATTTTGGTCCAAATGTACCACTGATTTAGGGCTCCTCCCTCTGCCCCTTTTCACTGGCAAATCCCTGACTCTTACTTTCAGATAGGAAATGGTCATTTTTGCAAATGATTAGGGGTTCTTCTTAATGAATTTGCTTCCTGGTGGGGGAAATCATTAAAAAGATTCTGACGACTATTTTTCTCTCCCACTCCCCATGCCATACATACTTCTTTGTGCCCCATCAAATCACCCTTTTTAAGTCTTAGGAAATGAGTAGTACAAGCAAGGGCACTGTCTAATCTAACAACTAGTTTTCTGGAATTACTGGCAGTATAAGAATGTTAATTTATAAAATAGAGCAATCTGGCAGAAAACATAAACTAAGAAAAATTCCCTGTACTGCAATCCAAGATTTGGCACTTGTCATGGATTTATTAAAGTTTTTGCCTGGTTGAGGTAATGTCACTATGCTCATTGGTTCAGAGTTTTTTTATTGCACTATTAACCAACCTAAAATAAACAATCAAGTACAAAGACTGATATGAACCTGATATGAACACGGAAGTCTTCACAAGACAAAATCCTACCACACAGATTCAAGGATTATGGGGGTCACAACTTGTCTGGTCACTCAATCATGCATTTAAAATAGCCATTCTTCTAACAAAGGAATTTCACTAATCAATTACAGAGAGAGTCTGCAGAACTGGAATTCATCTGCGTATCCACATCAAAAGCTATGAATGGAACACATCCAGCCTACTTAATTAGTCGCATTAAGACAGATCCTACAATTGACAGGTATGTCTTCTGCTGGTTTATATATATTTCCACTCCAATTCATCTGATGAGGTGGGTTTTACCCACAAAAGCTCATGATTATATATATTTTGTTTAGTCTCTAAGGCTATGTCTACACAGCAATATTATTTCAAAATAACTTAGTCCGCATCTACACAGCTGGAAGTTATTTCGAAATAATACTGAAATAATGTCAAGCTGGAAGACTTCTTCCTCTGACTCCTGTAACCCTCGTTTTATGAGGAATAAGGGAAGTTGGGGGAAGAGTGCTCTACTTTGAAATAAGTGCTGTATAGACAGCACCAAAACTCAAAATATGCTATTTCGAAATAAGTTACTCAATTGACGTAGCTCAATTAGCGTAGCTTGTTTCTAGTTAAGCCCTGCTGTGTAGACACAGGTACCCGGGGGTCATACGAGTACCTCGATAGATCGAAAAGAACTTTGGGGCATATTTTCCTGTTTCATATAAAATTATAAGGCCTGACTGAGCACTGTGTTACTGCTATATGATGCCAGAGTAACTCCACAGGTTTCAATAGAGTTACACTGATGTGAAATGGAAATACACAGTGGCGATCCAGGTCCAATAAGTGAAAGCATGTTGAGCCATGAACAAATTAGACCTTTCTTCTATACATATTTTAAATTTCTGAAGAACTTCCAGTTCTGTATTATGACAAAACAGGGATCTTATAAATATTAGCTCAAATAGCTCTGAGAACTAAAAGCATCACCTAGGCTCCTGAAATGCTTTTATAGTCTATTTAGGGACAATAAGCAGACTTATTACATTTTCCGTGAAAGAGTCATTTTAATGAAACTTTAGCTATTGCTGACTTTCACAAGATAGCATTAAAATTTAGTCAAAATGGACTCAGTTCATTTCCTTATTACATTCGGAAAGAAAATACCGAATTGGTCTGATTTTTATCTTGTCTGTTATTGCATTCTTAAGATATTAATTTTGTCTTGCTCAAAAGGCAGAACATATCTTCAGGAATATCTTTGTAAAGGAGGGGAACTGAACAAAGCTAATGCTTAAAAAACATGCTGAGATTATATACAGGTTAGAACAACTATATACAGGTTAGAACAATAAACAGGAACAATGATAGTGCCTCATGATAATTGCTTGCTTACCTTTAAGGTTGCTTCAGCATAAAGCCTTCGAGCCAACAGTTTTCCTGCTTGGATTGCTACTGGTGTGAGCTCCAGCTTGCCCTCCAACACATCTCCAATGGCATAAATATAAGGCACGTTTGTTTGTTCCTCATCACTGACAGGAATTTTTCCTGATCTACAAATTAGATTAACAAGAGATGAGGCAATATAAGAGACTGGAGGAGTGAAATATTATTAACCTGTAAATAGTAAAGACCAAGCCTGTGTTACAGTTTTGAGCCAGAATTTACACTAGTACAAACCAGGTATCTCAAACCAAAGCTACAACAATGTACACACCCGATAAGGACCTGGGCTCTTGAAGCAATAGTCAGGCTTCTGAACTACAAAGTTATAAGGTGGGACCCAGATCCTCTTAACTCCCACCTCTAATAGCTGTGTTGGGTACAGAGATTCTCCAGGACCTGAAACAGGAGATTCTCCCACGCATGCTGTGGAGCAGAAGCAGAGTTTCTCTATTACTAATACTCGAAATTATTTGTAGAAGTTGCTATAGTGGCCCTATGCCCCAGTCTTTCCACTTTACTTGCCAGATATTCAATTTAAGCTTCTAGACCATCCCATTTAAAGGGCAACTAACGGAAAAAAAAGCTGTATACATTATATTTATCGAGTTATTAAAATATTAATAATTCACAGCTTGTTAAAAAGTAAATTGTGCAGCAGACATTGCAAGGAGGGGAAAAGGTAGATAACTAGGAATTCTGCACAGATGTTCATCTCATGGTAACAACCCACATTACTGACTGAAAAAAATTATAGTGGGATCCACAGACTCTTATAGTAAGGTCACATCACATGTCCCATTGTAAAAATTCTAACTTTTTATTTAAGATCTCTACTATCCTCCATGACTTACACTGGGATTTTATAACGTGGTGGGGGGAAGGCCCTGGTGTCAGGGAACTGTCTTTTCTGTTCCCGTGAAAGCAAATGGAGCCATGATAGCTGTAGAAAGACTCCCAACTGCAGAGTATCTCCTCAGCCATCTGGACCACTGTGAGCACATCAAAGCTGTCTTCTGCTCTATACGCTGGCTGCTCATAGGATACTGTGTCAAGTTCTAAGCCAGGTATGGGGAACCTTTTTAGGTTGGGGACCACTGAGTCCACAGAAAAAAAAAAATCAGTCAAGGGCCATACACAAGTGAGAAGCCCCTGGCTGAGAAGGAGAAAGACACTCCACACATTCCCCTTGCACACCAGAGCCTAGGGGGCACAGGCTAGAAGACTGTGTATGCTCCAGCCCTATGGGTGGGTGGCAGGCAGGTGGGGGGGGGGGGTGAAGCACCAGTACGGACTCCCCAATGTAGGGGGATCCCTGAGCCTCGGGGGCCAGATCCAGGCAAGACAGGGGCCACTCCGGCCCCCGGGCTTGAGGTTCCCCACTACTGTTCTAAGCTATGGTCCTTCTCTTCAAGGCGCTCTAGGGCCTGATTCCAGACTATCTAAAGCTTCAGAATGAACACTATGGCCAACAATTCCATTCCTCTGACACAATATGCTCCCTAAAGCGAAGAAGAATCTTGTCTGTGCAACAGAGAGATTATTTGAGAGAGGCCGGTCCCAGTGGAATGAACTCTCACAGGAACTAAGATCCATCATACACCTTACCACCTTCCACTTGAAGTGCAAAGTGCATTTCTTCTATCTTGCTTTCTCACTTAAGCATATAGTAGCATGTTCATTAGAAAAGAGACAACATAACCCAATAAACAACCCCCTATTAAAATACTACAGTGTAGACACAGTTCCCTGTCCTCGTCCTCCCCCCTCCCCCAGCCCTGGGAGAAGATTCAGGAAAGAATGCACTATGTGATGCTAGTCAGACTACTTAATGCCCTGCTAGACAGCAGTGAGATACAATGGCGATAAGGGCAGTATAAGAACCTAAATAAAACAGACTAAGTCTGTATTACTGCCAAGTTTGTCATTTTAGTGTATTTAGTAAAAGGTTGCTATATGCCATATAAATGAAACGGAAAGAAAAAGAAGGAAAGAAAAAATTAAATCTTTTATGACTTATCTAACTAATGTTGTGATAGTAAATCACATCAACACAACAAGAGCTTCAAAGAGGTTTGTCCTTACCTTTCATTGATCTTCACTCCAACTTTGTCTAAGCCAATTGTTCTTGTGCATGCATCCCTTCCTACTGCTAACAACACCTGAAAAAAATCAGTGCATATATTACTGATTTCCTAAGAGCATGGAAGGGCATTTACATACTTATGTTATTATACATTATTATTTATATTATGGTAGCAGTCAGAGGCCCAATCAGAATCCCACTGTGCAAAGCACTGCACAAACACCAAGTTAGAGCCAGTCCCTGCCTCTTCCATGAACTAATTGTGGCAGCTGATATTTTTAGCATTAAGCCCAATTAAACATCTTCCCTCAAGAAAACACACCCAAATGCAAATCAGATCCATCTGCGATACAGAAGTATTACAACACTTTAATCAAGGTGTGAGTCTGCAATAATTCTTTAATGAAAGATTTCCTTAATTAAGAAACTCAAAAGGCCATGGCAAATAAGAAGACTGCAAAACTCACGTCTTTTTCTTTTGGAGCGGGGACCCCAAACAGCCAAGTCTAGTATCACTTACCTATCTGTCCCCTAAGCAAGGTGACTGTCAAAGAGGACTTCTCCCCACATAAACATTTGTTTAGAACATTGGCCAGAACATCTATCCCTCCACATAGCCACCTCTTTGAGCATAGTAGACTCTGTAAAAAAGGACCCTCAGGTTCTGCAGTCATGGCTAAGGAGTTGCTTCAGCACTGCCTCATCCTGGCAGGGTGACTGGCACATCAGATCTGTAGTACTACTAGTTCCCACTTCTGCACAGATGGTTCAGCTATATTTAGCTCTCCTGCAGAGTCACTGATTACATTCTTAATTGAACTGAGACACCAGCCCACTGATCCTAAATGGGATGACAGCACTAGGGGGGAAAGGTGAAGGAGACGGTCAGACAAGGGGTATAGGTGGTAGGAAATCAGCAACTTTCTACTTGAAGAAATGGCTCTGTTTTTGAGACCTGGGGCCTCCTATTAGTGTAAGTCAGACAAAAGGGTAGTGAGTAATGAATGTCACACAATACAATTATTAAAACATTCATATGGTAGGATCCCAAGGCTCCCGTTTGATATACTGAAATAAACAGTGGCTCTGTCCATACACTGTGGTAGACAAGTCTGTGCCCCCAAGCACTTCCAACCAATGGCCCTGATCTCACAAGGCTTAACTTTATGCACTATTAGTAGTCTCATTGACTTTGTGTACATAAGTCTTTTCAGGATCAGGGCCTAAGAAAATGAGGGGCATGCAAAAGACGAGGGGAAAAGGGCAACAATCAAATATATATAATACACACACACACACACAAATAAATGTATTATTTTAGCTTTGGCATTACATAAAAAGTACATACCATCTCCCTAATTGCACTTCAGCCTAGCCATTAGACCCGAGTCCCCAAACTGTGAGGCATGTGGAGAAATTTTCTGGAGCATATAGTTGGGGGCCCAGGTCAGCCCCAAAAAGGGTTGAACCATCTACCTTCATGCGTGGCTCCAGCCCCGGCTGCTGGTCCCGTGTCTCACTGCTTGCCCCACGTCCAGGATCCCAGCTGCCAGTCCTGCACCCAAGGCTCTGCTCTCAGCCCCTCCTCTACCCCAGCTGTGGCCCAAGCCTCGGACCCTTTACTCTTGTCCATATCCTCCCCTCCTAAAGTTGTGACCCTGCTCCCAGCCCTGGGGAGGGCCAAGGACAGGAGAAAGGGGGGAGGACATGAAGTAAAATGATTGGAGACTACTGCATAAAGCGTTGGCTGATTTCAAGTAGCTCTTTCACCAGTTGGTATTGAGAAGGGACCACCTTTATTTGTGTCTGGTTTTTATAGAGTCCATCTGCTATATGCTAAATCTTCAGTAGCATGCTGCAGCTGTGACAGAAGCCATTATGTCTCCTCCTTTGCCAACAGTTTACTGTGGGTAACTCCTTACAGCAAAATCTTGCCAATCGCTCCACACATGCAAGGCCCTGTACTTCCTAAAATCTAATGAGTAAAGTTTTCAAACCACTTAAGTGGCTTAGTAGCCTAAGTTCCCTTGAAAGTCAGAGGGACTTGTACTCTTATGTCATGTAAGTGCTTTTGGAAATGTTGCTGATTATCTGATGGAGATGTACAAGAAACGCATCTTGACATTAAATAACGAAAGCCACTTCACTATCTGGAAGATCTCTCTAGCAGCACAAAATGTTAACGTTCATTGAAAGGTTTTTTTCATGGGTTTCTTTATAGATGTGAAGACACCATTATGAATTACTTACAGTGTTGTATTCCCCTTCAATTATTTCCTTGCCATCTGTGGACTGGGCTATGACTTTCAATTTCCCAGGAGTTCCCGCCTCAATCAGTTCGACCTACAATATTAAAAAAATGAAGCTTTCAATTCAAAATGGAGAAATTCAGAAGTAAAATAGTAAGGCTGCAGCTGTTTTCAGCCTAGCATAACAGAACAAGACAGAAATATTGTATATAGTTGCAGCTATAACTGCACTGAGAACAATCCTATGGATATGTCAAAAGCAAAATATATCACAATCTTTTCCATGGCACTTTCCTTCCTTTGATAAATACACAGGAGTGCTCTCACCAAATGGGAACTAACGTTTTATCAAACAAAAGTAAAGAAAATACTTTAAATCTACTTAGACTGCAAATTCATGCAATCAGTTCTCTGTAGCATGACCCCTCCTTTTCACTCTGAGCCACGTGAATGAGACTGTGTTTTGGCCTCCTAAGGTACGATCTTGTCCTCTGCTTTCCATGCTGCTTCTTGTCTGGGGCGGTGTCACCGGAGTATAAAACACAATCTAGCCCTTTACAAATAAGTTAAATAAAGTATGAAGTTTTCCGGAAAAGTTTTAGTGCATAACTACCTAGCAAGCCAGAACAATAAACTATAATAACTGCACTAGTGATTACATTATATTCCAGTACTGAGATATAGAAAATGCAATCTTTTCCTAACAGTTCTTAAAATCCTTGTGCCACTGGACCCATTTTACAGGTTGCTGTACATTGAATCAGCAGAGTGTTATTTAGGGTGATGCATCTGCTGTCTCACATCATTCAACACGAGGCTTGGTACTAAATGGAACTTCAAACAGCACCCAAAACAAAACAAAAAAAAAAGAAAAAGAAAAACAAGGAAGATGGCTTCTGAAAGTGTGCCCAGCCATCTGAGACTTAACATTAAGGAATATTCCTGGATGAATACAGGGCTGAATCACTAATGTTAAGGGCAAGATAGCAAAGACAGAGTATGAAGCAGGCAAAAATATATTCTGCATGTAATATAACCCTGCAGTGTGCTGGGTACTTGTAAATTGCTGAGCCTCCTCGGCTCCTGCTGAGTTCAATGGGAGTGGAGAGTACTCAGCACTTTATGAGAAACCATGTAGAATGAGATCTAATAAAAACTGTTGCACTAAATATAGAGCAATTAGAAGCTAAATATTCATCTCATATATGTATAGAATGCTACAATCTATGTCTGTATAAAAACATAAATTTCCCTGCTATTTCCACCCTGACCTTTCAAGATACATCTCTTCCCTTTTATGAGAACAGGGTGAGTTTACACAAAAGAAAGTGGCAAGCCCCCCTTTCCCTCACTTTTTAAGGCTACCCCAGGTGCGCTAAGAGCAAAAAGAATGAAATGCGTTTTATTTAATTTTTAATCTTTAAATACCTAAAATGTTATAATGTATTTGCTTGATACCTAATGCAAGCTGTTTTGTCATTTCTTTCTCGTTTTATAATCCTAATCAATAAATCCTAAATCAATAAGAAAAATGCTTTTAAGCTGGACTTTGATAGTAACTTTACATAAAGAACAAAAAAGCTGTGTACGTAGGGTTCTTTTTTATGGCCTTAATTCATCAAAGAATATGCTTAACTTTAACAGGCTTGCTCGTATGCATAAAATCAAAGTTAAGTATGTGCTTCAGTACTGGGCCAAATTAGGCTTTTTTGTTGCCTTATTATCTCTAGGTATGTCTACACTACCACCCTAGTTCGAACTAGGGTGGTAATGTAGGCAACCGGAGTTGCAAATGAAGCCCGGGATCTGAATTTCCCGGGCTTCATTTGCAACTCTGGTTGCCTACATTACCACCCTAGTTCGAACTAGGGTGGTAGTGTAGACATACCCTCTTACTGTAAAGATACAATGGTAGGCCCCAGTCTTGAACTGGGATCTGATGGTGTAGATCCCAATGTCCATGCATAGTCCCGTTAAAGCCTCAGGTATAAGAGTCCGTGTTTAGGGGACCCTACCCTGAAAACAACTTAGGATGTCAATGTGTAGACAACTACACGATTAACAGATAAGCCTGGGCTTATGGGTTAATCTTGTTGACTACATACAGAGACACTGTGCTGAGGGAGGGAGTGTATCAGAGGCAGCAGTGCAGGGCAGCAGAGGAGCCGGTCTCATGCCTGTCACCTTGCGCTGCTGCCTCTAATAGGGAGGCATAAGAACATAAGAACGGCCACACTGGGTCAGACCAACAGTCCATCTAGCCCAGTATCCTGTCTGCCGACAGTGGCCGATGCCAGATGCCCCAGAGGGAGGGAATACAACAGGTAATCCTCACATGATCCCTCCCATCACCCAGCAGCACAGTGTGGCAGGGGGCTCCCCAAGAGTGGGGCCAGGAGCACACTGGCTGCCAGCCCTGCCTCTAGAGACTATCAAATAGTCGTGTAACCACTAAAATTTCATGCAGTTACATGACTATTCAATTACACACTAACATCCCTAACAAACACTACATGTGAGCAAGGATACGCACATGTGTAATTATTTGCACAGTTGAGGACTAAGACCTCAAAGTGACTGGTATTTGATTTTTTTACACTATTTTAAAAAATATAATCAGATAAACCTTCTTATTTTTACTGTACAGTAAAAAGATTTTTTTTCCATCTTGCAAATTTAAGGCATTATACTATAAATACTTACTAGTAGTTCCATACTTAATAGTTACTATCAAAGGATATCTCCTTTGATTCTAGTGGGTAGTAAGCATTAGGTACCACAATGAGCATTTGCAGGTTCAGGAATGCTACAAACTGAAAATGGCATTGGCCCCAGATGTGCAAAAACTTATGCATATGCTTAACTTTGAGCATGTGAACAATGCCACTAACTTCACTGGAACTATACCTGTACTCAGAATTAAGTATGTGAATTAAATGTTTTCAGGATCAGGACCTTAGTTTCCAATAACATTTTTGACATGGGAGCCTAGAGAATCTAGTTCTTATAAAGAATTTTAATACCTCACACAATTTAAAGAATAAAATTAGATTGTCGTTTTCAATTAGATAGTTTATAGAAATGAGTCAGTTAACAAGGCAATAAAAATTAACTGTTTTAGTAAATCCAATAATATGGTTTCAACTTTTTGTCACTTAAGATAGGCAATTCATGTTTCCTAAAACACTCTGAAGATTGCTTTCACTGACATTTATGTACAATTTTCAAATGTTCCAATGAAAAGCTTACCTTGGTTGGCACAAACTGTTTAATAAACTTGATTCCATGTTCTTCCATGTGTTCCCCAATTTTGTTTGCCATTTCCTGATCAAACCCTCTTAAAAGGATGGATCGAACCATTACAGTTACGTCCAAACCAAGACCTGCAAGAAATCCAGCACATTCAAGGGCAACATAGGAAGCTCCAACCACCAAGGTCTTTCCTGGGCAGTAAGGCAGAGAGAAGAGATCATCACTGAAAAAAATAAAAGACATTAAATTAGATAGACTATTTAATACAGCGCCTTACAATTGACAGCTATTTTTCTACAGGTTGCACCTCTATAAACTGGAACTCTCTGGTCCAGAAATATGAATGTTTCAGGATCAGAAAGTCCCAGCGGGATGCGGGGGAGGAAGGGCATGACATGCAGCCCAGCTCAGCCACGGGGGATGGCAGGAGCCAGGAAGCCAAGAGCTTGTCTTAGCTGGGCTGCAGAGGGGAGGGAGTGGGGAGCCAGGAAGCCTGTGGGGAGGGGGCAGCAACAGAGGGACCAGGAATGACCTCCTCTGACCAACAAAATCCCTTGTCCAGGACCAGTTAGGTCCCAAGAGTACTGGACCAAAGAGGTCCAACCTGCATAGCAGAAATAGGAAATCTTTAAAACTAGGAATACGCTATATACACAATTGGAATCTAAGGTCACTACATGACAGAGAAGTTTTAATAAGGAGCATAAAAAATGAGTGTGGACTACTCTACCTTGCGTCTCAGTTTGTCCAAATTACCAAGAAAAATTATGGATTGTTTATAAATAGGGAAGCAGCCAAAAGGGGATTTTGTCTGGGAAAAATCCAAGAGGAGCTCAGATAAGTGTGGCTTTTGGGGGGCTGTGTTGTAAGCTGTTGGGGTCAGTATCCAAGTGTCTGTCTGATTATTTCTTTAGACATGTGTTTGGCAGTTTGAAAAGAGCAGCAGTTTGAAAAGCATGAATTGGGAGTGCTTTGTTCCAGGTGGGCCTTCAGCGGCTGATTGGATTAGAGGCAAGGCTTTGAGGCGGGCCTAGCCAGCAGCCTAATAAAAAAAAGCAGCCAGGGTGAACAGAGTGAGCAGTGAACAGGGCAGCAACCAATATGGGAGTCTGCCCAGGAGTTCACCTTGGGAGGCGGGGGGGCCCCCTCAGTGTTTTTTTCTTGCTTTTTGTTCTCTTCTTTTTTCCTCTCTCTCTTCTCCCCTTCAAGCTTCAGGGGGTAATCAAAATAACATCTGAGGAGTCTCTCAGAAGGAAGACAGAATGGATAGTGAAAGGTCAGCTGTTGTGACCTGCACAGCATGTGCCATGTTTGTCTTCCTCCTGGAAGATAGAAGGGATTTCATCTGTACTAAGCGCAAGTTGGTCTCCATATTGGAAGAGAAGGTTAAAGGACTAGAGGCCCAAATATCAACCCTACATTCCATCAGAGAAGATGAAGACTTTCTGGATAAAAGGCAGTATTTGATACTGCAGGCACAGCAGGCTGAAGAACCAGTGAGGGCAGTACAGAATAGGGAAGAAAATTGGCCGCCCATAACCTCCAGGAGAAGAAAGGCAACTGAAGTATCCTCAAACCCAATAGTGGTAAGTAACCGCTTTCAGGATCTCTACACAGGCACTACGGTGCAGAATGCTTTGGCAGAGACTCTGAGGAAAGGGATCAGAAGACGACCCCCATCAACCAGAAGGCATGGGATACATAGTCCTAAGGATGGGGGTTCCACGACCACCACTCCCAAGAGAAGATGACAAGCAGTGGCGTTTGGGGACTCCCTCCTAAGGAGGATGGGGTCATCCATCTGCTGTCCAGTCCAGGAATCTTGAGAAGCATGCTGCTTGCCTGAAACTAGAATTCAGGATGTGACTAAGAGTCTTCCGAGACTGATCAAACCTTTGGATTTCTACCCCTTCCTACTTCTCCATGTAGGAACTAATGATACTGCCAAGAATGACCTTGAGCAGGTCACTGAAGATTATGTAGTGCTGGGAAGAAGGATCAAGGAGTTTGAAGTGCAAGTGGTGTTCTTGTCCATCCTCCCTGTTGAAGGAAAAGGTCCAGGTAGGGATAGTCGAATCTTGGAAGTAAATTTGTGGTTGGCTTTGGTTTGCTTGACCATGGGATGCTGATCTGGGCAAAAGGATTGCTAGGAAGAAATGGGATCCACCTAACGAAGAGAGGGAAAAGTGTCTTTGCAGACAGGCTTGCCAACACACTGACAAAGGTTAATTGGGAGACGGTGACCTAAGCCCTGAAGTAAGTGGGGAAGTGGGTTACTGGAAAGAAACATAAGGAGGAAGGTGAAACAGAGGAGGATCCCTGATTTCTACAGAGAAGTTAGGACAATCAACTAGTTATCTAAGGAGTCTGTACACAAATGCAAGAAACCTGGGAAACAAGCAAGATGAATCACAACTCCTGGCACAGTCAAAGAACTATAATTTGATTGGAATAACGGAGGTGGATGAGGTCATGGTTCTCATGGGGGACTTTAATCACACTGTAATCTGTTGGGAGACCAATACAGCAGTACATAGACAATCCAGGAAGTTTTAGGAGAATGTTGGGGATAACTTCCTGGTACAAGTGCTGAAGGAACCAACCAAGGACCATGCACAGCTTGACCTGCTGCTCACAAACAGAGAGGAACTAGTAGGAGAAGTAGATGTGGGTGGCAACCTGGGAAGCAGTGATCGTGAGATGATCGAGTTCAGGATCCTGACAAAAGAAAGAAAGGAGAACAGAAAGATACATGCCCTGGACTTCAGAAAAGCAGACTATGACTCCCTCAGAGAACTAATGGGCAAGATCCCCTGGGATGCTAACATGAGGAGGAAAGGAGTCCGAGAGCTGGCAGTATTTTAAAGAAGTCTTATTGAAAACACAGGACCAACCATCCCGATGTGCAGTAAGAAAAGCAAATATGGTAGGCAACCATCTTGGCTTAGCAGTGAAATCCTTGGTGAGCTTAAACACAAAAAGGAAGCTTACAAGAAGTGGAAACTTGGACAGATGACTAGGAAGGAGTATAAATATAAAGCTCAAGAATGCAGGAGTATAATCAGGAAGGCCAAATCGCAACTGGAATTGCAGCTAGCAAGGGATGTGAAGGGTAACAAGAAATGTTTCTACAGGTATATTAGCAATAAGAGGGTGAGCAGGAGAAGTGTGGGACCCTTACTGGATGAGGGAGGTAACCTAGTGACAAATGATTTGGGAAAAGCTGAAGTACTCGATGCTTTTTTTGCCTCTTTCTTCGCAGACAAGGTCAATTCCCAGACTGTTGCACTAGGCAACACAGTATGGTAAGGAGGTGGGCAGCCCTCGGTAGAGAAAGTAGAGATTAAGAACATACACAAATCCATGGGTCCGGATTTAATATATCCGAGGGTACTGAGGGAGTTAGCAAATGTCACTGCAGAGCCTTTGACCATTATCTTTGAAAACTCATGGAGATTGGGAGAGATCTCCTAAGATTGGAAAAAGGCAAATGTAGTGCTCATCTTTAAAAAAAGGAAGGACAATCCAGGAAACTACAGACCTGTCAGCCTCACTTCAGTCCCCAGAAAAATCATGGACGGGATCCTCAAGGAATACATTTTGAAGCACTTGGAAGACGGGAAGTGATCAGGAACAGTCAACATGGATTGACCAAGGGCAAGTCATGCCAGACCAACCCAATTGCCTTCTATGACAAGGTAACTGGCTCCGTGGGGATGGGGAAGTTGGTGATTGTGAGCACAGCTTTTGATACAGTCTCCCACAATATACTTGCCAGCAAGTTAAGGAAGTGTGGATTGGATAAATGGACTGTAAGGTGGACAGAAAGCTGACTAGATTGTCGGGCTCAACAGGTAGTGATCCAAAGCTCAAGGTCTGGATGGCAGTTGGTTTCAAGCAGGACACCCCAAAGATTGGTTTTGTTCAACATCTTTATTAATGGCTTTCATGAGGGGATGGACTGCACCCTCAGCAAGTTTGTGGATGACACTAAGATGGGGCGGAGGCAGATATGTTGGAGGGCAGAGAGAAGGTCTAGAGTGACCTAGACAAATTAGAGGATTGGCCCAAAAGAAATCTGATGAGGTTCAACAAGGACAAGTGCAGAGTCCTAAACTTGGAACAGAAGAATCCCAAGCACTGTTACAAGATGGGGACTGACTGGTTAAGCAGCAATTCAGCAGAAAAAGACCTGGGGATTATAGTGGATGAGAACCTGGATATGAGTCAGTGTGCCCTTGTAGCCAAGAAGGCTAATGGCATATTAGTTTGCATCTGGAATAGCATTTCCAGAAGATCTAGAGAAGAGATTATTTCTCTTTATTTGCCACTGGTGAGGCCACATCTGGAGTACTTTGTCCAGTTCTGCTACGCGGCCTCCTCTCCCACCCCCACTACAGAAAGGAAGTGGATTAATTGGAGAGGGTCCAGTGAAGGGCAACCAAAATGATTAGTGGGTAGGAGCACATGACCTACGAGGAGAGGCTGAAGGATTTGGGCTTATTTAGTCTGCAGAAGAGAAGAGTGAGGGGGGATTTGACAGCAACCTTCAACTTCCTGAAGGGAGGCTCCAAAAAGAGGATAGGGAAAGGCTGTTCATAGTAGTGACAGAATGAGGGGCAATGGTCTCAAGTCGAAGTGGGGAGGTCTAGGTTGGATATTAGGAAAAACTGGGAGGGTGGCGAAGCACTGGAATGGGTTATCTAGGGAGGTGGTGGAAACTCTTTCCCTAGAAGTTAAGTCCCGGCTTGATGAAGTTCTGTCTGGGATGATTTAGTTAGGGTTGGTCCTGCTTTGAGAAAGGGGCTGGACTCAACGACTTCCTGAGGTCTCTTCCAGCTCTAGTATTCTATGATTCTACTATAAAGTATGGGCAACTACACAGATTTAGTGCCTGCTTTTCTTATATTTGAATCTCATTGCAGATGGAATGCAGGGGCTGAGCAGGACTCACCCTGAAAAAGCTACTGTGGAAGAAAACAGAATGTGATCAGGTAATTAAAATATGTATCATAACGCATGCACAAAAGGGGACTGAAGGGAGTTTGACAGGCAAACTATTCCGGCATTTCCTAACTTCTAAGTGCTTGCTTGACTTTGTAATTTTAATATTCTTTTAACAGATTTGTGTGTGTAATACTATTGTATACTGGAAAATTTACCTGGCATTGCCTGGATTCTTAACTCAGTTAATTTTTGTTTTTCTTTATTTAAATCATTGTGGGTCTGGGGATGAGGGGTTCAGTACATACGCTACCCTGGGATAGGATTATCCCAGCCCCCTCTCATCACAGCAGCTTGGGGCCAGGTGAAAAGAGCCTCTCCATGGCTGCTGCAGCCCCAGTGGATGCAGCCAGGTGAGGGGTGCATGTTCACCATCTGGGGCAGGTACAGGTTCATCTGCCCCCTGCACTTCCCAGGAAGAATGAGGAATGCAGCAAATTGTGCGCTTTCCCCTTGATCCCTGATGCAGGGAAACAGCCAGTAACATCCCTATACAAAGCCCCCTAAAGGGTACCTGGAGATGGGAGGCTCGGGGCTGAGGCAGTCCCAGATGTGGGGAAAGGTGCAGCCCCAACCATACCCTTTCACTTGCCTAGTCATTCTGTCTCTTTTCTTTATGGTTTTATGAGAAGCAATCCCATTTCAGGCACATCCAATTTTCCTGGCACAACCAAACCCTGACCTTACTTTAAGTGATAATATAAGGAAGCTGTAGACCAAATTTGGCAGTCCTACCTCTTACCATTTAGAAGGAGTTCTTGAACAAACAGGCAGACACACAGATAGTTGGTCACAGAGATGGACAGAGATAGACTTTAAGGTCAGAATGGACCATTATGATCATCTAGTCTGACCCCCTGCACAGTGCAGGCCACAAAATCTCACCCACCCCTCTTAGAATAATCCTCTCACCTATGTCTCAGATATTGAAGCCTTCAAATACTTTGAAGACCCCAAGATGCAGAGAATCCTCCAGCTGTGATCTGTGCCCCAGGCTACAGAGGAAGGCGAAAAACCTCCAGGGTCTCTGCCAATCTACCCTGGAGGAAAATTCCTTCCCGACCCCAAATATGGCGATCAGCTAAACCCTGAGCATGTGGGCAAGACTCACCAGCCAGACACCCAGAAAGTTCTCTATAGACAGACTCTCACAAATATATAGTGGATAAAGGCTATTTCCAATATCACTACTTCCTGTTAGTAAAGAAGTGTGAAATTTGGCTGATTCCACACATAAGAGTTCATTCAAATCTCTTTGGTTTGCATGCCCATAACTTTTGCCTTTGGTTCCATGCTCCAACGAACCTAAAAGCTTAACTCATTTGAAACCACTGCCTTTCACCGGGATATGAGTTTACACCATGCAAAGCCACAAGTTTTGAAAGGCTTTCAGAGTCATATCGGTGCACCTTTACTCAAAGGATTCAGGACATTTCTTGAATTTCTGTGGGAACCTGGGCTGAGTTTCAAGGTTGTAACACGACAAGAAAATAGGCAAATGTCATGTGGTTTCACATTTCTTGGATCAACAGTACTTCATCTCACTGCATACAGACTGCAGACTTGCAGAAGTGAAAATGCTTTCAAACTCAGGATTTCCTCACTTGTGCAGAGGCTTCCTCAAAGTGTACAAAAGGCTTCAACTTTGAGCATGTAAATAGTGCTACTAACTTCACTGGAACTATTCACGTACAACCCACTACACTTGTACTGACCTAGGTGCAGGTGAACAGGGCAGAAAACGAGTATGATGGGATGGAGATGGGCCCGATAAATTAATACCAAGTCTGGCTCTCAACTACTGCTACTGTCACCTCGTAATAGTTACCAAAGAAACAAACATGTCTCATAGCTAAGTGCTCAGAACCTGAGCCTGGTGTTCTTGCTGGTCCATTACTCTGCCATGACCATTCTCCTCCATTTGTGTTACATTACAGGACCATGAGTAATGAAGCACCATGCTCAGCAGCCCTACTCTCTTCAAACCTGCAGAACTGGTATCATAGGACACCATTTCAAAATAGGCAAAGTGGATTATTCTGCATTCCTGCCCATTTTTACCTGCTAATGCAATATTCTTTGTCTCCAGGGATACCCAGGTAGCGTGGCCGTTCACCAGTAGCAATGAGAAATTTCTCAGCTGTGTACAGTTTCTCTTTTCTTTTGTTATTTGTTGCCTATATGCAAAGCAATGGGACATAGTTAGTATTTCACACTTTTACCAACAAGAAAATTGTTGTGCCAGAAAAGCATCTTTTCCCAAAAAATAGTAAAGAAGGGATAGAGAACACATTGCTATTCGGTACCTTGACTGTGTGTGGCCCAACAAATTCTCCGTAAGCATTCTCGTATGTGACCTTCTTCTCTCTCAAAGATACTCGATAGCCCCAGTTGAGAGAGCCAATATAATTCTGAACAGCTTCTGTCATAGTCTCCCAGCTGTGTTTGACTGTTGGAGAAACAAAAAGATGTCCAGCATTTAACCTGTTTATCCCTCATCTTCCCCAGTCTTCCTTACATTTCCAGTAGGATTCCCACATAACCATAGTCACAGTGGGCTCCGTTCACCACTGTTACTCCTGTTTAACCCTGATATACCCACAGAATGCTGGAATAAGGCAAAGTTGGGTCTGACCTACAGTGCTTACCATATGGCTACAACAACAGTGGAAGGCATTATTTTGTTGTCAGTGGACTCCAACCAAGCCATTCAGGATTGTGGCATTCCCTATTTTTTTAACCCTTCAAGCTTTTAGCTTTATCTCAGTGTCAATATTATTCTGCTGACACCTGTTGTGAGCAGGTGTCTGTTAAAACATAAATAGGTTACGTCTTTTTGAGAATTGCTTCTGCATATGCACACTTATGGGGAGCATGCCTGAATCACATCCAGACCCGCCTGAATGGACACATAGGTTCATTGTATTAAGAACTGGAAGTAATCAACGAACTACAAAAATGCATGCTGCACTACTGAGGACCCAATACTGAGCATTCCTGTTCTGATCCTGCAATGCACTTAAGCGGATATGTCATCCCAATGAAGTCAATGGTACCACTAGCATTCTTAAAGCTAACACAAGCTAAAGTGCTATGCAGAAGAAGTGCTGGAGTACTCAGCACCTTGCAGGATAGAACTCTGGATGAAAATTAAAAGATAAGTTTTAAAAAGTGTCCATACCTTTCTCCTCAAACTGCCATCCAAACTTGCGTGAATCTTGCAAGGCTTGACCTAGCAAAGCTGCCTGGTGCATCAGTTTCTTGGGTATACAACCCACATTTACGCACGTCCCTCCAAGACCTAAGAGAGGAACAGAATATGTTTTAGGTATGAATATTCTTTGCCCTAAAATATAATCCAAACCTTTTAACTAAGAAATGCCTGTTAATAACAACATGATTGTAGCCAGCAGAAATTTACCCCATCTAGTTCCCAGAGGAGTAGGAGTAACGTAGTCCAGCACCATCACTTTCTTGCCATACTTGACAGCTTCCTGGAAAACAAATTAAAATATCTAAATATTTGCATCCATACTACATGACAGCATCATACACTAATGAAAATAAATGTCATTTTGAATTATTTAAAAACACTTGAGCTGCAAGGGCATGGCCAAGCGGTCCCTAATCTTCAGAATTAATCTGCATGCTCAAAATGGGGGAAAAAACAGGCATACAGATTTCTACAAGTCATGCAGTTTCACTTTGGAGGTTAAGGGCACTGCTAAAGAACTGATGCTCTCTACTGCAGCCAGTCACATTTTTTAAATAATGTCTCAACAACATTCCATGTCTTTTAAAGGGAAAACCAGATAAATCATGTTAGAAGGATTTTAAATGTGTATTCCTACTGTACTGATCCGACATGTCCTATAAAAGCTCCAGGAACCAAATTCTGCCCTCAGTTACACACCTGCACATCAATGTGGCACTATACATGAATGCCACATTGATGTGCAGAATTTAGCCCACAATCTGTAAATGTCAAGGGTGGCATTTTTTTTTCAAATTAGTAAACCTGATATCTTGAATGACAACAATTAGTTCATGTATTATTAATTATATTACATTACATGCCAGGCTTGCAGCTAGTTAAGCAAACTGTCACTGATTTCACTGTAGCCATTAAACATAAAAATTACTGATTCAAAAATGAAAAAACCCATGTACACACAGACAGAAAAAATCCCAGGTAAAAATAAAAATATATATATAATAAATTTCAGGATAGTTTTAAAATGCTCTCAGCAGCTTAATTCAAATGCTAAGATAACCTCTTGAGAGTTTTTAAACAATATCTCTTGGAGGGTGGGAAAGGGAGTAAAGTTTTATTTCACATTCACTTCGTTACATTTTCATACTTTTCATCTTCAGAACAACTGCTTCTGTAAATGAGGATACCACTGGGACTAGCTCACAGAGAATAACAGAAGAACAAGAATAAATTTGATGCCTCCACAGTATCAGAAATATTTAGACCACAATTGTCTGTGGCTCGTAAATGTGCAATTTGCCATTCATACCTTGGAAGCAGCCAGACCTCCAGACCCCCCTCCAATGACAATTAGATCATAGTCGTAGGAATCCTGCACATGATCATGTTGATTCGTTTCAAGTAGTTTTTTAATCTTTCCTTCCTTATGTGCCTGCAAAAAGTAAACAAAAAGATAAATCTATTTTTAAAAAAAGCATTAACCATAGCTCTTAAATCTGAATCAATGACAAAATGAATAGTTCCAGTGAGAAGTTGTTGCTGGGAGAGAGGAAATATATATATATTTTTTTGTAGTTTAAAACTTTTTTATGTGGAAAAGTCTGTTGAAATAACACATTTTACTAAATGCTTTGGTTCTGATAAAAATTATGTAAAACAAAAAGTTTTGATGAATAATTTCCTTCCAGTTCTATTTGCAACAATAGCTGCTACAAAGCTCTCAGAAAGATGTGACCATTTAACATACTGGGATGCTTATTTGGTATGGAAAGTGCAATGGGCTCCTGAGCCCGTCCCCGACCCTGAGCGAGAGCGTGCCCGCAGTCGGCAGCACGGAGCGAAACCAGCACAGCCTTCTCCGTCCCTGCTGCGCATGTGCCCTTCTCCAAGCGCCACACTCAAACCCGGCGCTGGCTCAGTTGGAAAGGGAGAGCGCTGACACCGGCGCAGGACTGGAAGGGGACGGTGGAACTGGAGCGGGGGAGGAAAAGGACGCCAGGCCCGGCACGCAGGAAGGGGAGAAAGCGGCGGGAGGCTCCGAGCCAGGTGAAGATGCCAGAATTGGCGTGAGGGTGACCAAGGGCACCGGAACCTCCGTGGACCCTGGGAAGGACGCCAAAGCCGTGACCCCAGCAGGTAGGCACGTGGGGGACCTGGCAGCGGGGGAGGCGAGCCACCAGACCGGGCCAGGACCTTACAACGCTGACGACCACGGGGAACCCTCACACAAGGAAGGACACAGGGCAGAGACTCGGGTAGCGGCGACGCCATCCCGGGGGCGAAGGCCCCGAAGACGGAGCGTATAGGCCACGTAGGAAGTAGACCCGGGATGGGGATGTGGCGGCGGCGGCAGGGTTAGCAGGGAGCCCCCTCTGCAAGCAAACCCCGAGAAGGGTGTTGAGTGAGATTCTCTCCTACTCGCCATTCGCGTAAGAGTTTTACACAGACTTCAGACTGAGCAGAGAAGCCTCTGCAGGATCCAGGGGAGGGGGAAGGTGACAAATCCCTCTTTGGCACAAAGGGATTGAGAGGCAACTATGCAAGTATCAGAGCTGGGTGTTGAGAAAGGAGATGTGGTGCACAGTCTATCAGCGTCCTCTGTTGTTGTTCTGTTTCTTTCAGACAGCAAGGAGAGAAAATAATTGAAAGACAGAAAAAGAATATGGGAAAATTTGATTATAACCCCCCCTTCCAAATTGGCAGGGGGCTCAGGGAACAAGAACAGCACTTGAAATTACTCACTTTAATAAACTAACTACATTTCAAAACCCCTTCAAGCATCTATCTATCTATCTACCTACCTACCTAATTACATGCCCAGCACATTTTTGTTGATTTAGCTGTTTGAACTACATTGTGAGGTTATCTCCATGGATCACAGTGTAGAAGTCCAAGAAGAGAGCAAATGCATCAGATAAAGAAACCTATTAAGAAAACAGTAAATTCACAGAACAAAATAAGGAAGTAACGAATGAACATATCAAGAAATTCTCTACCCATCTCTCTGCCCCCACTTCCCCAAAAAAACTTCACAGTAAGCAAATGAGACGCTATCATTTATATCACAAATCACACACATGAGAAAATTATCACAAATCATCCTTATGTTCTGAAGTCTCATTGAAATCACGATACATTTCTCGCTTTTTGGTGCTTCATTCCATGAGCATACTGTACTGTCCAAAGAGTCAATATTCTACCATATACAAAGTACTGTGACTCTCACACTGAACGGACATCGCGTGTAGTGTATTAGGGAACCAGAGCTAAGGTTCAGAGTAGCTACTACTCTGATTTTAGACTAGATATTTCAGCCTCCTAGCCACAGCACAAGTCAACCTCACTGAAAAGCCATATCTCATTATTTTGAACATGTCTGTGCTTTGAAGGGTCTCCCAGGATGCCAGTGTTTCTCCAAGTAGGCTGCAGGCTCGCTTTGCAAAAGCCTCTAGCAAGCCCATGCTGCTTTGTTTACCTAAGAGGGTCCATAGTCATGGAGCCTCGTGGCTCCCATTAACTCCAGTTCACCATCAACTCCAGTCTGCCAGGCTCTGTGGCTATGGACCCTTTAGGTAAACAAAGCAGTGTGATCCCGCTAGTGGCTTTCCCAAAGCAGGCCCGCGGCCCACTTTGAGGAACACTGCAGGATGCCTGTAACAGCATGCTATGCTAGCAAAGTGCTCTTTGGGTGGACACAGCTTATATTTACTAGTGAAGCTTAATCTGGCCAACCAAGCTGAAAAATACTGTATCATGACAGTCATACCATCTGCATAGAGGGCTTCTGCCAGCACAAATGGGATTGTTTCTCAAACAGAAAGGGAAGGGTTTGACAGCAAGGACAGTTACATTCATGCATGACCACATGGGGGCAGCAAGCGCCTCAGCCCTGGGAAGAAGCTAGCTGCTGGCCAGCCTCAGGGTGTTCACTAGCCCAGCCTGCTCTGGGGAGCAGCTGCCAGCCACTGCATGGCCCTGCCACCACAAGACACCCCTGGGCCACCATGGTGTGTGGTCCCACCGCCTCAGGCTGACCCAGGGTGGCCTGGGTGGCTCCCCTCCTCAGGACCCAGGCAATGCCAAGTAAGTCTTCCAGTTTCTTCATAATTATGGGCTGCTTTTTAAAAATGAAAACAAAACCCTGAAGGCATCAGAAGCTGAATACATGTACACACACAAACACACACAAAAAAACCCCACAGAAAAAGAATACTGCTTCTAAAAATTTACATTTGGTTCCCCTTTTGGAACATGGCCTTTGCCCTATGATTGGGTTCAAGTTCTATTTCTTTTAGTACAGCTTAAGAAGGAAGCACTTATTGAACTGTGTGAAATACTGTTTCATGTAGTTCACGTTTATAAAAGTTTAAAAAGAAAGTGTGCTGTTCTTTTCCACCTCTCTTTCCCTCAAAAACCACATCTTTTTCTTTGCCTGATGGCAACAGCCCTATCTGAGGATAGACAGCTCTCAAAAACAACTATCAGACACCTATCAAACTTAATTAGTGAGTAAAGCCTCCCTGATGAAACACATATCATAAGACAACATTATAACACATACATATAGCATATCTGGAGATGATGCTTTGTAAATCATGCTTTGAATTTTTTTAAGAGAATGTATCACATAGGTTATGAAACTGTTCTGAGTCTTTACTACAGGCAGTCCCCGGGTTATGTACAAGATAGGGACTGTAGGTTTGTTCTTAAGTTGAATTTGTATGTAAGTCGGAACTGATACATATTGTAGGGGAAACTCTAGCCAAACATTTCTCCAGAGCTCAGTTTTATTCTCCCACACCTCACTTCCCTCAGTCCTTTATTCTCAAGCTGAGGTGTCTGCTGAGGAAAGCCGCTCCACGTCTCCCTGGTCTGCTGCGGGGGGGGTGGGGCGCTATCTTCGCGTCTCCCTGGTCTGCTGGGGGGAAGCAGCTAGTGCGGGGTTGCCTCACCCCATTTGTAAGTAGGGATCCGATGTAAGTCAGATCCATGTAACCCGGGGACTGCCTGTACATCGGTAGTTCTCAACTTTTTCCATATCAAGATCCTTCCCCTCTTCTCTCCCTTCATCCCCTTCCCACATCACAACTCTCTCCTGATCTAGCCAATATGCTTCCCATTTAGTAATATGGAAAAAGAAAGGTGATTGTGACTCAAGGCTGACCCTCCCCCCCCCAAAACACACACTGTTAAAAGGAAGTCTGTATCTACACTGATTCTTATCTTCAAATCTAAAAAGTTATAAAAATCAGTTCATGTTGTTTCTTTTCCTACCTTTACAGTTTTGTCATAATCTCCTATTTGCTTCTGTTGCACAAATACAATTGGCACTGAAGTTTCCATAGTTAGTTCATACAATGCGTCTTGCAGCTTCTGCCCATCCTCTGAAATAAAGTACAAAAGAATACAGAGTCTAAAAGTCTTCCTTTATGAAGGCGACACTGAACTGAAATCACAGAGGGGTGTGGCTTTCTGTTACTCAAGAATGATCACTCACTTCTCCACACATTAGATTACATTTCAATGCAAGCCTATTTCCTAAGGCAATGATGAGTCACATGCAAAGTTAGGATGACTTGCTATATTTTATTATATTTTATATTATACTCCGGTCTTCTGAAGAAGTGGTTTTGCCCACGAAAGCTCATGATATCATCTACATGTTTTGTTAGTCTTTAAAGTGCTACTAGACTATTTGTTGTTTTTTATGTTTTTTATGTTACAAACTAACTCGGCCACCCCCTGAAGCTTTTGCTATATTTTAGTCTGCTGAAATCCAATAAATTGATCAGTTAGGAGTCCTGCCAGTTCAACAACATATTTAAGGAAAAATAAGGAAATTAGATTTTCTGTGGTTATGTTTTTAAACACAACACTTTTAAAGTAAATTACTACCAATATTCTCCCCTCTCTGCAGTCCAGAAAAAGAAAAACTCATTCTCCATTAGTTTTTCATGCTACAGGTTGGACTTCCCAGGTCTGGCACCCTCGGGGCCTGACAGGTCCTGGCGGAGGGATTTTGTCAGACAGAGGGAGATCATTTCTAACCCCCCCCCTGCTGCTGGCCCCACCCCCTGCCCTGCCACCCCAACCCAGCTGAGCTACGCGTCAGACTTCCTGGCTCCCACTTCCCCTCTCCCTGGCAGCTTCCTGGGCTCCCAGCCCTCCGGGCAACCCAGCTGGGCCACACATTGGGCTTCCGCCCCCACATCGCACTGGGCTCCCACTGCCCATCCCTGCTGCATCAGGCCAGGCTCCCGACCCTCCCGGCCCCCTCAGTGCACCAGGATTCTCTGATCCTGGAACATCTGTGGTCCAGTACCGGAGTCTCCCTGGTTCACAGAGATGCACCCTGTATGATCTTACAAAAACGTATTCAAAGCTAGGGAGGGTTCTCTTTTGGTTAGTTTCTTCAAGACTCTTCCTTCAGTTGCATCTGTTGATATGACTTGGATTATCATTTTTCAAGTTCCCAAATAGAGGGCCTCATCAAGGGGAACGGGATTAGAGTAGGGGCTAAAATGCAGGGGCGGGGGGGGGGGGGGATTGCTGGAGGAGTATTTAGGGAGTGGGGGTTGTACTGGCAGGGAGTATTTGAAGGTGCTGGAGGAGGTTGCTAGGCAGTGCCGGAAGGGCATACCTGCAGCCTAACACTCAAGGTGGGAATCAATGTTGTACTCCCCATCACAGTGGCAAGCCAGCTGGTACAGGCCCAAGGGTGTGGCTGTCCCCTTGGCCTGGGCCTGTCACCTCTGCAGCCACAAAGCAGGTGACATGGCTAAGAGGCACGGGGCAACTCTGCTTACCTGGCAGGCCGGGGTGAGCTCGGTGGGATTCCACAGCTGCACATGCAGCGTCTAACGGAGTGTGGAGACAGCTCTTTCTGAACTGCAGTGCTTGCTCCGCTAATCCCCAGACATTTCTTATTTGAAAAAATCTGCCCAGATGGAGAGCCAACTACAGGTTGGACCTCCCTTATCCAGCACCCTCAGGACCTGACCCGTCCCAAATGAGGGACTTTGCCAGATATGCGGAGGTCTCTTGTCCCGGCCACCCAGGATGCTCTCCCTCCCTGTGACTGGCTCCGCTCCAGCCCCACTGCCACTGGGCTTGGGCTCCGGCCCACTGGGGCTCCCTCAGGACAGAGCTCTCCAGCTGCTGTGGCCCCGCTTCTCCCTCTCTGTATAACAAATTAGCAGAAACAAGCTAACGTTCTCCAATCCAGGCAATCCTGATGATTTATGATCTGACTCAGCACAAACTGCAGAGGAGAGGCAAGGTCATAAAAACATAAGAATGGCCATCCTGGGTCAGACCAGAAGATCATCCAGCTCAGTATCCTGTCTTCCGACTGGCCAATGCCAGATGCCCCAGAGGGAGTGAACGGAACAAGCAATCATCAAGTGATCCCTCTCCCCCATTTCCAGCCCCTGACTCACAGAGGACATCATTCCTACCCATTCTGGCTAAGTAGTATTGATAGACCCAACCTCCATGAATTTATCTAGTTCTTTTTTGAACCTTGTTAAAAAAGGGTCTACACACACAACAGGTTCTATGACCAGCTCTGCTCCTGAATCTCCTTGTAACTTTGGTCAAGTCACATGGGGCTTGATTTTCAGTAAGGTTGTCAGTGTGCACTTGTGTATTTAGCTGTGCTCATACTTCACCTGCTTACTACAGGATGCACCGTGCAGATTCTGGCTCATATATGCACATGACTACGCATCCACCTGTCTGATATGTGCATTTATATCTTGTAGTGAGCACACAAAGGAGAAATGCAATTGTGCACTCAAATGCAGGCAGATCAACTTACTGAAAATTAGGCCTTAACTTCACTATTTCCATTTCCTACTCTATAACATAGGAATAATACTCTGATTTCCTAGAAGGTGCTTAACCCCACCACTCCCCAGGCCCTATCCCCACTGAAACCCTTCTCCCAATGTCGCATCCATCCTCTACCCACCCCGAACCCCTCTTCTTGCCCTGTTCTACCCTCTCCACCCAGCATGCCCTGCCCTCACGCTGCTCCTTCCGTTCCCAGCACTTCCTGCACACCACTGAACAGCGAATTCATGGTAGGTGGGAGGAGCTGGGGGGAGAAGTTGATGGGGGGGCGCAATGGTGGGTGCAGAGCACCCACTATTTTTCCCCTGTAGACACTCTATCCCTGGAGCACCCCTGGAGTTGGTGCCTATGAAAATTGTGAAAAATCATTAGTTAATGGCTGTCAAGTGCTCTGAAAATACATAGCGTTATGCAAGCGCTAGGCATTGTTATTATCTAAAAGTCTTAACATTCTAGTTCAGGGAAACACTGCGTAGGAACCAGTTCTAACCAGGAAGTTGGCCACTTTAAGGGGCAGCCCTGTTTGAGCCAGAGCCCCTCTGCAAACAGGAGTTTAGGTCTGGTAGGGGCACTTATCAGAAGCATGTGCCTGGTAAGTCCTCGATTCCTGCCAAGGTTGAAAGCACTGCACTGAGAGTGAGCACTCCAAGCAGCAGGTTGACTCCTGTGGCAGGGGGACTCCCAGGAAGACAGTGCAGGGATGGCCAAACTGGCTCACAAGCCACATGCAGCTTATGGTTAAAAGGTAGGGGTTGCGGAGCATCCCATCCCCTTCCCTATCCCATCACCCCTTCTCCACCTACCAGACTTGGGGCAGGAGAAGGACCTCTGCATTAGCACAGGATGGTGGGGTAAATGCTTTTGCCCAGCATTGGGCGGAGTCTTGTGAGTTCAGTCCCATGGGGCACACCTGCTAGGGGTTCAGCAAAAGCATGACTGAAGGCTTGAGCCCTGCAGGTGCCTCCAGCAGGGCATTTGCCTAACCCCTGGCAGGCACACCCGAGCTCTTGAATATCTAAAGATTGTCATGTATGTGGCTCAGAGTCAGTAATGGCCATTCCTGGTCTATAGGAAGACTGGGGAAAAGCTGTCAGGCAGGGGCTCTGGAACAATTTGTAGAGTGTGGGGGCTAAGAGCCATTGAACCAAACTATAAACCCTGCGCATAATGGAAACCACTTCAATCCAGGAGGCGTAGCAGAAACCACATCTATGTTGCCAGGCACAGAGGGGCTCTGGTGAGAAAGCCTCTGGGTTGAAGGAAGGGCGGTTGCTGGACTTTGGTTGAACTGTTTGATGTGGCAGTTTGCTATAGATTGTCAGTGCAATTAATAAACAGTGGCCTTAGGAAAGGGCCTCAACAGACTCGGAGTGTGGTGTTTAATACTTCCTGAGCTGAAGGGACAGGATAGCTGCCTGCACTAACCATGTTAAGAGGCGAGTTACTGGCTAACCGTGTAATCAATGCAATTTGTATTGACTACATGATTAGTCGATAAGGGAAGGTGTTCAGTCCTGACTCACGCTGGGCCTGGGACCTACCCCTGCTGCGGCTCTGCATTTTAAATGTAGTAAGAGCCGCCCTGCTATTTCTACATTTAAAATGCAGAGCCGCAGCAGGGGTAGCTCCCAGACCCGGCGAGAGCCAGGACTGAACTGGGATTGCTCAGTCCCAGCTTGTACAAGGTCCAGCAGCCCCTGCCCAAGGAGAGGCCCAGCAGAGACCTGGGACCCCTCGCAGACAGTGGCTGCTGCCAAAGCAGCTTGTGTTCGCAGCCAGGCTAGGCCTTCTGTGAGCAGAAGCTGCTTCACGGCAGCCTCCCCTACCATCCCCGTGCTACTGCTTCTAGGCAGCAGCGCGGGAGGTGGATAGGTGGCCGCATAACCACAGTGCTGGAGGGAACCGTCCTTTAAGCTGGCTTCCCCCAGCACCGGCTTCTGTTTCCCCCCACCTTGCTGCCTCAGGGAGGGAGGGGAAACGAGTAGTCAACCTCAACTACACAGTAAGCCTAGGCTTATTGAGAAGTCAACTACTCAATTTCTCACTTACATCTCTAATACATACTGAGGAATGCTGGGACACAGGTTTTGAATACCTGCCAGGATTTGTACTGAAGTAAAACATTCCCCATGCTGGGGGGGGGGGGGAAGAGAGGAGGGAGAGCCACACACCTACAAAAAGCCAGAGTTCTGTGGACACAAAACAAATGAACCACACGTTGTATTCCTATAACAAGTCTAAACAACTTTAGGAATGTTCATGTAAAACTATACTCTTAAATTAGATACAAATGTGTTAGTTGGACAAGGCACATAGTATACAAACAGCTCCAGTTACCTCAAGTATCTACCAGAAGAACTTAGTCAAATATTCACAGCTTCTTGGCCACTCCCTTGTAGCACTGGGCAAACTTCCAGTGATGAATGACAAAGCAAAAAAAACGCTTTTCATATCCTGTGTTTGTTCTGGCACACACTCAGTATTAATAGCAATTACAATAATGCAGAGAGTTGGTGAATCAATATTTTCCCTCAGATAAACTGGCATATTCCTCAGGGCAACATTCCTCAGAGCAACATTCAGAAGCAGGTCTTGGATCTCACATTTAGTACAGTTGGATCCTTCTCTGAGACAGAGGGCATTTAGGTCGCTCCCAAAGCTGGTGTAAATCAGCAGAGCTCTAATGAAGTTATTACTTCAGTGGAGCTATGCTAATTTACACCACGTGAATATATGACCCACTGTAATATTAAAGAAAATATGAAACATCCTCGCCCTGTAACTGAATATACACTGATGTTAATCATACTATGAGATGGACTGTGTCTTAAAGGCACATCCCTGTACTGACGTGATGATTCTTGCCAGAAACTTACGGAAGCATGAATTGGATAAATGGACTGTAAAGTCGATGGAAAGCTGGCTAGACTGTCGGGCCCAACGGGTAGTGATCATCAGCTTGATGTCTGGTTGGCGGTTGGTTTCAAGAGGAGCGCCCCAAGGATCAGTTCTAGGGCCGGATTTGTTCAACATCTTTATTAATGACCTACATGAGGAGACAGATTTCACCCTCAGCAAGTCTGCAGATAACACTAAGCTAGTGGGAGAGGTAGATACTTGGGAGGGTAGGGATAGGGTCCAGAGTGACCTAGACACATTGGATGACTGGACCAAAAGAAATCTGATGAGGTTCAACAAGGACAAGTGCAGAGTCCTGCACTTGGGATGGAAGAATCCCAAGCATTGTTACAGGCTAGGAACTAACTGGCTAAGAAGCAATTTGGCAGAAAAGAACCAGGGGATAACAGTGGATGAGAATCTGGATATGAGTAAACCGAAGGCTATTAGGCCTTAGGGTGCATTAGGAGGAGCATTTCGAGCAGATCTAGAAAAGTTATTATTCCCCTTGCTTCAGCACTGGTGAGGCCACATCTGGAGTACTGCATCCAGTTCTGGGCCCCCCATTATAGAAAGGGCCAGCAAAGAGCAACCAAAATGATTAGTGGGTTGGAACACATGACCTACGAGGAGAGGCTGAGGGATATGGGTGTACTTAGTCTGCAGAAGGGAAGAGCAAGGGGGGATTTGATAGCAGCCTTCAGCTTCCTGAAGGGAGATTCCAAAGAGGTGGGAGAAAGCCTATTCTCACTAGTGACAGATGGCAAAAAAAAGGAGCAATGGACTCAAGTTACAGTGGAGGAGGTCTAGGTTGGACATTAGGAAAAACTATTTCACTAGAAGGGTAGTGTAGCACTGGAATGGGTTATCTAGGGAGGTGGTGGAATCTCCGCCCCTAGAGGTTTTTAAGTTCCAACTTGACAAAGCCCTGGCTGGGATGATTTACTTGGGATTGATTGATCCTGCTTTGGGCAGGGGGCTAGTCTCTTCCAGCCCTACGATTCTATGATGAAGACAGAGCTGTTCAAGCTATGGGGGGGGGGGGGGGCGGGCCAAGAGGGAATAGCAAGGATGGAGCACAACTCAAGCAATTTGTGGCATTCTGAAAATGTGAGGAAAGAGGGAGAGGAGTAGGAAGTGCGGGCCTCCAGTGTACCAGGCTGTGAGAGGAGCATGGGGGGATGGGAAGCAGACTGGGTGGTCTGCAAGCCGCAGCTGGAACCGCAGAGAGCCGCAGTAGCCTGAGATGAAAGAGGGCCATTAATGCAGCCCACTCGCTGTTCTTAGTTGCCTTTAACTGATCTAGCCCCTCAGCAATATGAACAAGTTGGTCAGTTAAAGATAATCTCAATGGGGGTAATGTACACACAAAGAACTTCACACACCTCTCAATGACAACAGTGTAATCCCGGAACAACCCACTGAAGTGAGAGGAGTGGCATTACTGTGATACCGTAAGTGAGATCACAATCAAGCCCTGTAGGTGTGGATGAAGGTGTAAATTACATCAGCGTAGCCTCACCTTTCAATTTAGCAACTTATCTTTCATGTGTTTGGGAAGCACTGTACACGTAAAACCATGTTCATTACGATCTCACCTTCTCTCGTAACAGCTAAATCATTTTAAAGAACAACAGTATATAATGTAAATCCCAGCCATAATCAGTGTTCCCTATAAGTTGTGTGCTTGTGCAGCCACTCAGGGGAGATTCAAATGCCACTCACCTGATTAGCAGAGTACCCAGAGCTAGGGTTTTTTTTTTTTGTTTCTACTGGTGGTGCACATTTGCACATGCCTTAGTCCACATAACATTATTCCACACATAGATGGAAAAGATTAGAGAGAAAATTGACCATGACTATAGTGGAATTAAACACACAATGGCAATTAATTCCATTTGGTACTGTGGTTTTAACTAGGGATGATAAATTGTGTTTAATCAGCTAATTGAGTAGTCGATGGGGGACCTGAGCACAAGCCAGGAATCAGCTGTCCCAGCTTGTGCCTCGGTTCCATATGCTGCACCTCTGCTTTTTAAATGTATTAAAAGTCAATAGGGTAATGCTTACCAGGTAATCAACTAGTCGCTTACATCCCTAGTTTTAACATGTCAGGCAGAGGTTAATCTCTATAGTTGTTCTGATGACGCAAGTGGGGAAATGCTTTGCCTGATTTACAAGAACATCTATGCTCTCCATGAGGAAGAGACCCCAAAAAAAGTTTGTCTTTAGACTACAAGGAAGAAGAGCAATCTCATTGTTTGCAGATACGGCCAACGAGGAAGTACTCACAGGAAATGTTAGGAAAGACTGTGATGCTTACAGACTGTCAGTGTTATTTGCATACCAAAAACTCAACTGCAAAATGACCTTACCTGTCTGGTCTAGTTCAAGTGAGCAATAGGGAACACTCATGGATTTGAATAGCTCCTTCACCTGCATAAACCAGAGTGCATAAATATAGGTATTAATACAAAGCACTAAACACCAATATTTTACTTTTTCCCTTTATTATGCCATCCTCTTATCTGCTATCTACATCTTGCCCATAAGAATCCCCCCACTGAGAGGCAATGAAGATGAATGGCTAGAGATGAACCTCAGAGGTCATAGTTTTCTTCCTGGTTGAGCCATGCACAAGTCACTTAACTAGTGTCTGGGACAAACTGGACCTTACTCCCAATGGTGAGCAATTACTCTTACACAAGAAATCCCACTGAGTTCTCTTCGGGGTCATAGACCAGTGGTATAAGTAGGAGCAGTTCCAAGGCTGCTCTAACTCACCCAGAAGTGTAAACTGGCCCACAGATCAAACACCTGGAACTGGCTACCCAATGCCCTTCCTCCATTAAAGTCACCTCCCAAGCAGAACATAGATGCAGGGTCAAATCTGGCCTTTTTTGTTATAAATTTAATTTGATGAGCCCTCTAAAATCCATTAAAATGGAGTCACATCTGCCTCATGGCAATTCAAAAGTGAGGTAGATTGTTCTGCCATATTTGAAGTTAGTCGGGCAAGGTATTATTAATTCTGACACCTTAAAAATAGAGGCAAACACCAAAGTTGCAAAGATCTTACTTTTTTCTCCATTTTTGCCCCTGTCCTTATCAATATCCTGAGAATATCAGACTCTGACACTATCTTATCCATCCATTATAAGTTTCATTTTACTATTGACCACAAGAACTAGACTGACAATCTTACTTATGCTGTGGTTGTTCTGCTCTGTGGCTATTAAAGTCTTAGGGCACGTCTACACAGCAGCATTATTTCGAAATAACTGAGTGAGTGTCTACACAGCAATGCCATTATTATGAAATAATTCAGAATAACAGATGACTTATTCCGAAATCCCAGTATGTTGCCCAGGGATTGGACGAAGCCAGGGAAGGCCCATCAGGTGAGCTCCATTGACTGTCCCTAGACATATCCAGTTCGGCCTTCTTGACGTGGACATTGTGCAGAAGCCTGTGCATGTGGGTGCGCCTGGAGTACCAGTCCGGAGCACTCAGCCCCAGTAGGCTGCCAGAGAGGATCCTTGTGCTCCTGCTCCCAGGGTTCCTGCACAGGCCTGCCTTAGTCCCAACCCCATGATGGAACACCCTTCCACCACAAGCCACCACTAAGGAGGCAGGAGGCCTGGACACACACACACTGCAGCGATGCACACAGCACATGGTCAGGCCCACACTCTTGGGGCAGCATCCGCTCCTGGGCAAACACAGCAAGGCAGACACTGAGCCCCTGCTAGGGGAACCTGCTGGGCAGGGAAAGAAGAAGAGGGGATTCCCACAGCATCCTCACCGGCATCTGCTGCTCTCACACACCTCCCCCGACACCCTCCCCGCCTCCTCCAGCAGGCAGGGATAGGTCTTCTTCCAGCGGGACACCACCACTGCCAGTTTCGATGTGTGCATAGCACAGAGGAAAGCCGAGCTGTCCCGTTGCCCCCCTCCTGCCTGCAGGCTCCTGGCTTGGCCAGCATCTTCCTATGTCTGCTTGTCCCCGGGATAGGGGGTAGCAAGGCTCCGTCCGGGGACATCTGTGCCCCTGCAGGAAGGGGCCTGCTGTCAAGGACACTAGATATTTTAAAAACTGATTTACTAACTGGAAATAAAACTCCTGTTCCTCCTTGAGAAAAATGTAATTTTTTTTTTAATTACACCCATTAAAGTAAAACTATAAAATTAATATGTAGAGGCATATGCCAGTAGTTACAATAATAAGTGAAAAATGTCTTTACGTAGATGTGAATTGCCTTCTGGGGAATTTCTCAACCAGAATCAAAGTTAAACAAGTTACAGGCAGTCCCCGGGTTACGTACAAGATAGGGACTATAGGTTTATTCTTAAGTTGAATTTGTACGTAACTCGGAACTGGCTCCAGATTCAGCCGCTGCTGCTGAAACTGACCAGGGGCTGACTACAGGAAGCCTGAGGCAGAGTTGCTCTGCCCCAGCTTCCTGGAATCAGCCACTGATCAGTTTCAACAGCGGCTGAATCTGGAGCCTGGGACAGAACAGCTGGGGTGCTGCCGGGTAGGTCCCCCCAGGACCAACCCGGCAGCACCCCAGCTGCTCTACCCCAGGCGTCCACAACAAAAGCCTGGTCTGCTGGAGGGGGGGGTGCACTAGCTGCGCCCCCCCCCCCCCAGCAGACCAGGGACACCCAGAGCAAAGCCGCAGAGGCGGCAGGGTCCCCTGCCTCTGCGGCTTTGCTCCTGTCTCCCTGCTGTGCTGAGGAGTCCCCCCAGCACACCAGGAAGACCCGGAGCAGCTTTTCTCGCCCCGGAGGACGCGGTGGCAGGACCACTGCGCTCTGGGCGGTCCCGCCACCTGCGAGCTCCAGGGTGAGAAAAGCCCCGAGAAAAGTCGGATCCACATAAGTCGGGGACTGCCTGTAACTTGTTTACAAGTTACCATAATGGCAAAAAAAAGCAGTCACCTTTTAACAGAAAGAAAATCCTTAGTTAATCAAACCCAATGAATAGGCACAAAAGACAGGAACTATTTCTTCACAGTTCTGTTTCTCCAAAGAACAAACCAGATAAATTAGTAACTTTTCAAAAATATCTCTAAATAGCGAAGCAAGGGTATTACAGAAGCAATGTAACTCAAGAGGAGGCATTGACAAAGGGATGATAGATTCCATACCAGAATGAATAAGAAATCTCATCTGGATTACGTATCTGAGGCCTGCCCAAACCCTTGATGTAAGCAGGAAAACTCCAATATTGTATCAGGTCCTGAATGAATGGGCTGGGACGAAGCACCAAAATTTAGCCCTGGCAGCTTAATTTACAAATGGAAAACATCTGTAAATAGAGCATTCTACAGCCCATGTGGAGTCATGCTGAAGTCAATGGGATTTGCATCTCAGTTACTTTATTAAAATCGAAAGAAACTGGACTTATTAAGCTATGACAAATCCTGTCTATCTCTGCTTGAAAATTAACACATTACCTTAGCAGAGAGACTGCATGCTGCATTACTGAAGATCATAACTGTGTTTTGATCTATATAGGTTTGTATTTTAGCCTGCAGGTCTGTATCTTTATTTTTGCAGGAAGCTGTAATGGCTTGTCCATTGTTTGCATGCTGAGCTACACGGTGATAATCTTCTGTTGCTATAAGAAATTAAAAAAAAAGAGGAGCAATCAAAAACCAAATTGCAAAATGGTTTATTATACAGATGACATGCTGAAAAGAGGTTCAGGTGAAATTAAAATATTAATAATGTATTTCAAAAGGCTTTTTAAAAACATTTCCTTATTTTTAGTCCCCTTGTTCAATCACTCTCTCTGTCCCCTCTCCTACCAGCAGACAAAGTCTAAAAGCCTCGATATACCTCCTTTTTAGGGGGCATAAGGATCTTGCAGAAAAAGGTTTTTTTGCACAAAAATAAAACATCCACACTGCTTGTTTTTGCGCAAAAACCCCTATCGCAAAAATGGATTGGCAAAAAATATGCAAATGAGATCGCAACTCATGCAAATAGCCTAAAGGTACAGCTATACTTAGGGCTGGGGGTTGATTCCCAGCTTGTGTAGGCATTCTTGTGCTAGCTCGCCACAAGCTAGTGTGTTAAAAGCAGGAGTGTAGCTGTGCTAGCACAGGCAGTGGCAAGCAGCAGCACAGGCTAGCTGCCATTAGTACCAACCCTCCTGAACCCAGTGGGCACATACTTGGTATGGCTAACCTGTCCTGCCACTCATAGCTGCACATACTACCACAGCTACATTACTGATTTTAGTCCACTGCCTCAAAGACAGTTAGTGTGAGTTTGTGTACATTTGCTGGGAATTTCACCTGAACCTCTTACTGTGAATACAGCCTAAGCATGTGTGGCAAAACTCCTAATGACTCTAATGAGGCCGAGTTGTCAATACATTTCATTTTACGAAAACTCCTGACCGTTTACATTTTTTGCCCTGGAAATGATAGCTGAGGCAAGCTTTCAGGTCCATGAAGGTAGACCCTATATCCGTGCAGACCCTGATTACTAGGGTCCACATATTCAGATCTCACTGCGGAAGTGGAGCCTTCAGCATCATCAGCTGATCACCAGCATTCCAAGAGAGACTCATCCCTTTATCGTATTTTTTCCCACATGATTGTGGCACATTTTCTGTGAAGCATATGGGGATTGAATCATGAGGCTCTAATTAATGTTAATGGAGATGTTGTACATGAGGGTAAACAGATTATGTGCTAATTTTAAATCTTTCCACAGCATTCATAATACAAATTATACGATCTTAGTATAGAGCTAGGTTGTAACAATTAATCCAATAGCTCCTAAACTTTAATAATACCCCTCTCAATGACTGAATTTACTACTAATTATTTACTAATACTAATTTGCTTCAGCACATGAATACTTCCGTCTCCCATTTTATTTTAAAATTAAATTTAACTGGTTAAAATAAACAAATATAAAACTACTGTAGTTTTGTACTACACTATAACCTCTATATTCTGGGGGTCCCTATTTGGGAACCCCCATGGTATGGACCCTGACAGGTGGAAGCGGCTCAGCTGGGAGAATGGCAGCACAGCTAGGCGCTCTGCCAGAGGCTTTTCAATATCACTCTCGTACCGGGGAGGAGGGGAGCAGGAGTTCCTCAGAGCATCTGGAGACATGGAGTACCAGGTAAAGCACCCTACACCCATTCCCCTCCCTTCCTCCCTCCCTAGCCCAGCAAAATCTTTACTCCATCAGACTTTGTTTCCCAGGACTATCAGATTAAAGAGGTCCCATAAAATGCTTTATATTATACATTTAGTTGTAACTTATGAGAACCACCTTATAACAATAGTTCTTAGCACTCTGGCTCTGATCCCTCAATTTCAAGGGGCATTTAGGAGCCTAAATACTTTTGTGCATTTAGTCTATGACCTTTGGGCCATTGTCTATTTTTGGAATATTATACAAATATTATCTAATGATATTATGTATCCTGTCTCTCCATTACCCCCCATATATTTATTTTTTTCCTTGTCACCTCATACTTTAGAACCCAATCCTACAAACTAAATGGATTACAACTGCATATATGAGTAAAGGCTTGCAGGATCAGATCCTAAAATTGTGAACACCTTTTAGTTATTTATAAAGCATCACACACATTTATAACGTAATAAATACAAATATTAGTTAAATGTATAGTTTGCATTTAATAAAATTCAGTCCATTATATAATCTAACATTTCATGATCTTTTGGATATACCCATACAAATTATTGTTTTTATATAACTAATTTACTTTGGAACAATGGAAGATCATTTTAACAGGACTAATAAGATGCAGCACACTGTAAGTAGCATAAACTAAGTGATTGGTCTCTATAAAGTCTGTATTGGCAGTTGTTTGAGTGACCTACATATCTAGATGTCCTGCTTTGCTGCTCATAATTACCGTGGTCAGCACAGATCTGGGGCAACCACAACAACTAGTTTTTCTGGCACGCATTTAATGGATTAAGACTACCTAACTAATAAGCTTTCAAAATGAAATTGTAAACACGGAATCAAATGGATATGTTTCCAATGGGATCCCTCAGGAATTAATTCTTGGCCTGCAACATTTTTATCAATGATGTACAAGAAAACATAAAATGATCATTTAAAGTCTGCAGAAGACACAAAACTCGGGAAAGTGGTAAATAACAAAGAAGACAGGTCACTAACTGAGAGCAAACTGGATTGCTTGGTAAACTGGGTACAAGGAAACAGTAGGTGTTTTAATATGGCTAAATGTATACTTCTGGGGCTAAGAATGTTGGCCATATTTACAGGATGGATGACTAATCTGGAAGACAATGACCCTGAAAAAGATTTGGGGGATAATCAGCTTAACAAGGGATCCCAGTTAGACACTGTGGCCAGAAGAGCTTAGCTAATAAAATCCTGGAATGTAAAAATGGGAATCTTGAGCAGGAGGGGAGAGGTTACAGATACAACCCTTGCTAGGTGATGCTTACTGCTTATTGACAGACCCAAAGAGCTCACGCTATTTAGCTTAACAAAAAAGTTAAGGGATGACTTGATTACTGTCTATAAGTATTGACATGAGGAACAGTATTTAACAGTAAGTTCTGCAAACTAGAACAGAAATGTATAACACACCCCAATGGCTGGAAGCTGAAGCCTAGAAATAAAGGCGTTTATTTTTTTTAAGAATGAGAGTAAACAGCCACTGGACCAGTTATACCAGAGGTCACAGTGGATTCTCAATCACTGACCATTTTTAAATCAAGATTAGCTGATTCCTTAAAATATCTGCTCTAGGAGCTACTGGGGGAAGTTTATGGCCTTGTTCTACACAGGAGGTCAGACTGATGAGCACAATGGTTCCTTCTGGCGTTGGAATTCATAAATCTGTTACCCTTTTAACTTTTTGGCAGACCTTTATCTATCCTTACTCAGCTCATTCCCTCCACCTCCATTCTTGAGTGATATCTCAGTCCTATCAAGAAAAATCCTACCATAGTTGTAATCACTAAATACACTCTTTAGTGGGAAATCTCTTGTGAACAGAGTTCTTCTCCTCGTGGTGAAAATATAAATAGGTTTAAACATTGTTGAAATCATTCTGGTTCACAGGCACCAGACATGGTGAGGCTGATGTGTGGGAGGGTGAGATGTGAAAGGAGAAGAGGAGGGTTAGTGTGTGAAGAGGTACACTCTCCACAACTCTCGAAGTGAGATGTAGTAGGCCAGGCCTCACTACCTCATGCACACACTGTTCTCATTTAAATATAGGGATGAAAAGGACATGAAAAGGTCATCTGCTCCAGTCCCCTGCACTGAAATGAGACAAAGTAAACCTAGATCATGTCTGATAGGTGTCTGTCCAACCTGTTCTTAGAAACCTACAGTGACAGGGAAGTCTTTTCTAGAGCTTAGCTACATTTAGAGTAAGAAAGGTGGGGGGTTTTTTGTTTTCAAATAGCTGACCTAAATCTCCCTTGCTGCAAATTCAGCCAATTATTCCTCCTACCTTCAGTGGACATGGATCACCATCCTCTTTAACAGCCCTTTGCATATTTGAAGTCTTCTTTGGTCAAAACTAAAGACCCTTGGGTTTGTTGGGGGGGGGGGGGCGGAGAGGGAGTTAGACCTTTCCTCACAGGTTAGCTTTTCCAAAGCTTTTATTATTTTTGCTGCCCTCCTCTGGACTCTCTTCAATTTTCCTCATCTTTCTGGAAGTGCAGTGCCCAGATTTGGACATAGTACTCCAGCTATGACTTCACCAGTGCCACATACACAGGGACAGTTACTTCCATGCTTTCCACATGACACTCCTGCTAATACACCCCAGCATTATATTAGCCTTTTTTTTAGGGGGGGTTGCAATCCTTCTGACACCCATGGATGGTGGTGCCCAACTTATAACATTTAGCTTAGCAATAAAGCATTTGCCTTGACTGTGAGGGAACCCTGTTCAAATCCACTCTTCCCTACAGACAGAAGAGGAAATTGAACCTTGGTCTCAAGTGCTCTAACCGCTGGGCACAAAGTTGTACCACCACTGGGCACCACTAAACAGATTTTAAATGGGATCCAAACAGGGGCAAAACATACTGTACACTGGCACAGGGCCTCCAGGGCCAGGCAGTCCAGCACAGGGTCCAGCACACCTCCCCTTCTTCTCCCTTCCCCCGTGCAGGAGACAGCTGCCATGCAGACGGCGGGAGAGGAGGGAGCAGTCCCTCTGCAGAGGTCTGTGTGAGGTGCAGGAGAGCAGGGCCTCAAGAAATCCAGCAGGAGATGGGGAGCAGCATGAACACAGGCTGGAAGGCTTCCGAGGAGCACAGGGCAGCCATGCAGCCAGCTGGAGAAAAGCTTTGACGCGGGAAAGCACTGCTTCTCTCCAGCTGCCCGCTGTGCAGCTACCCAGTGTTCCTCTGAAGCCTTCCAGCCCATGTTCACGCTATTGGCTGCCACCTGGTGGCTGCCCACATCAGGGGAGGGGGCAGCCCTATCCATCATGCCAGAATGGAAAGTATCAGGGAACTCTTGGGTTTGGACAGGTCTCTAAGAAGGCCACCACCAGACCTACCGGGGTAGGGTGGACAAAAGAACCCTTCCTCTAATGACGATTTGGTCACCCTTGAAGAGAACCACTTAGTGGCTAAAGAGCTCCCTCACACTACCAAAGACGAGCTGTGCCAGATGATGAAGCCAGTCTCAGTCTGAAGACCCAGACCTCTGAAATGCTGGGGAGGAGGGTTGCCAAAGAGAGCTCTGAGGAGGACCTCAGGAATCAGGGAGAGAAAGTGGTGGGATAAGACCTAATAGCTCAAAGAATATGGGATACCTGGGCTGTGTATAGTTACTATGCTTGTGGGGCACTATGGCCTAACACCCATACAGTGCAATGTAGATAACAGTGAGAATCCGGGAGGCTTAATCAACCTTGTAGGAGATGCTACAACTCCACATAGATATACACAGTTGGATAGAATGAACAGTCTAGAAATCACTGCTTTACTAGACTGAAAGTGAAGTCATACTGGTCTCTAGGAAACTGGTGGAGTGGAATCAGCTGACACCAACCACATGGGAAAGTTAATTACTAACCAGCAATTCCCATACAAATAGAGGTTCAGGGAAACACAAAGGTGAGAACAGGAGTAACCCTAAATTTCCATACTCTGTGCTCATTGGACGAGACTTCCTAGGGTTTGAAAATCTACTTCCAGTGACAAGACTGGGGGATAATCAGTAATCTCAGGGTTGATACTGTAATCCCAATAAATAGCCCGGCTCTCATTTTCTCTGAATTAGCTTCAGACTTGTTTCTACTGGGAAATCCCAGAAGACTTAATGTGAAAGGAGGCCAGGCAAATGATTGGGGACCAAAATCTTAGCCCAGGATCAAAAGGTGGTCCTTTGGGTAAACAGACTCATCCCACAGGCAGGGAGGCAATGCAACTAGTTACCAAACACAGGCTGGGCCTCAGTCTACAGAGACCAATACTGGAAGAAAAACTAAAATCGATCCCCTCTCATCATCAGACCTTCGTATGAGAATTTTGGGCAGGGCAGGGCGGGGCGGGGGGGGAGAATCACAGACCTTACTTTGTATTAAAAAAAGGAGCATGTTTGAAGTAACAAAGTTGGCCTGAGCCAGACAGGAAGAAGCAGGTCAGAGCATTTCTAGAGACAGTGTATAACTATAGATGTTTTCCTTCCCACGTCACCACCAGGCATAATTTTGGCCAGCGGCCCAGATGTGGTAAAAGGATTCAGTGCAGTTGAGACAGTGACAAATGGATGCCTCTCACACAGAGTGAGCGCCACACTCTCTCAAGTGGTAGGAAAGGAAGAACACCTGATCTTATACTGCAGTAGAAAACTTCCTCCCAGAGAACAGAGAAGGAATGCTCACAGTAAAGGGAAACCTTCTGGTACTACCTGCTCAATTAGGATGTCCATTGTCATGGACCAAGTTCCTCTGACACATGTACTGGAACAAAAGAGAAAACATTTTCCTGACACTAAAGCCTTTCCACTTTGTGCAGCAAAGGACTGGAATCAGGCACGGCAATGCTAATAGTCTGCAAAGAGTACACTGCTTGGAAAGATGGTTTAGGGCAGGTATATCAGCCTTAGAATGGTTAAAGTCATTTTTCCTATTAACTGTAAGGTTACTTTTGGTTAATTATGGACATGCATCTAATTGAGGGCAGTGTGTGATCTTTGAAAACCACTTCCCAGAGAGGGATGGAGTGAGGGAGGAGGGCGATTATGAGAAAGCTGCAGAAGGGTTATATGCAATGAGAAGGAAAGACTTTTTCCTAGTTGAGAAGAGCTATTTTTCTCTGTAATGAAATCTTGTGTTTATTTCAGTTTTGGGAGGGGGCTTTGAGAGTGGGTTTGAGAGGATGGCTGGCAATCATTAGCCAGGACATGAAGAGTTATACTCCAGTGGGAATCAGGATTTTTTTTTTTGGGGGGGGGGGGCTTGTATTTGTTTAAAGAAGCCCTGGGGCCAATCCTAGGGCATCCACTTTAAATATTGTAGAGAAGCTAGTGAAAAGAACTAAACATCTGAAGTAGTACTGACTGACCCCAGGCTCCTAAAATGCCAGAGGGAGAAATGTAGGTCTCTGCTGTGACTAAAAAGTTGTGCTGTCACAACTGTTTCCTCCAACTTACAAAATGCACCTATTCAAGCATTTAAAAAAATGTTCTGATGACTGACTTATCTAGGTTAGTACAAGAGTCAAATAACCTAAACTTTTGAGGAATTTTAGCATGTCTGAACAAAACACGTAGGAATAAAAACACCCACACATATTGAATGAGCACAAAGCTGGCAAGAAAGTGTGCTGGCAATTCATATACTTCCATTTGTCAGCCCCCCCGTTATGTTGAAGCTCCTAAAGGCTCCAGTCCTGTCAGTAGATACACTGCACATCTGTTTGCAAGATTAGAGCCTTCAGGGTGGTTTACAAACAGAAATTGCCCCAATTTAACTAAATTCTGTTTCTAAACTGATTTCTCTAAATCAGTGCAACCCCTTTACGTTGGCATTCTTAAATTGGTTTATGGGCGCCTTATATGGGTTTATCTTAATTGGATTACTGATTTAACTAAATTGATTTAGATACAGATTTAATTAAACCAGTGCAATTCTTGTGTGCAGATCAACCTTCAATTGTTGCTCCATGGAAAAGGAACGTGCCAGTTTATTTGTTAATGCCCATGCAGAATTATTGAATCATGGGCCAGATTTTGCCACCCTTAGTCAAAATAAGCAGCACTTTACTGGATTTCAGTGTGGCCCTTAGCAAAGTTACTACTTAATATAACAAGTCAAAATCTGGCCCAAAGGAAGAAGAAAAATACACACATTCCTAGGATTTTAATTATGAAATTAATTATGAAAACCTGCACAGATTAAATAAAGACTTGTGACATCTGTGTTTCTGCTGTCAAGACCAAATGAAGTGCTATACTGTACTGCTGTTTTTCTGAATGTCTCTGCATCCACCGTCTAGTATTGTAGAATTTTATATTAAAGCTAGATTGTGCCCTGGACCTGTGCAGTCAGGACACTCCTGGATTGCAGCTCCAAGTGTGAATGGAAACAGCAGAAGCTGCAAATCCAATACTCCCCCTCACACCACTCCATGATAGCTGGGAGAAATGTATAGAGTATCGACTCACACACCCCTTCCCAAATCCATCTGCCAGAAAAATATATAATTATGGTAGCATCTATGACCACACACAGGTTTCCCCATTGTACAAAAATCGTTAAGGACAGTCTTTGACACAAAGAGTTTATAACGTAAAAGATAAAGAGAGGAAACTAGTAAGATGGAGGAAACTAATAAGCAGGTCATGATGGGGATGGGCTTCCACTGTTCACCATTCAGTAGGAATAATCACATTTTGCAAGCATATTCTCCAATCTGAGCAGAGTTTGACAGGACTTCAGAGAGAGGTCAGTTGCATCCCCAAAAGGGATAAATAAACTACCCATCTGGAATAAGTGGGGAAGCTAGAGAAGTTGGGGGGAATTATGACTGAGCACAGCTTCACTATGCCTTTCATACAGATCTGAGCCTAAAGGCTCAGTGTAGTAGCCCTTAGCATTTTGCTTTGTTTTTAATATGAACCTGGTCACACTCAGCAAATCTCCTCTGTACCCTGTGTTTCTGGGGAAGCTGTGTATAAAACATGCAAAGTGGTTTACTTTATTTTACAGAACTACGAAAGTGTTTTCATCTTGACCATTCTCCAAGTATCATAAATATAAAAATGTTCTATGGCAACAACAACAACAACCACCGCCACCACCACCACACCACCCTTATCCAACTTCAGAGGTGGGAGCCCTGCATAGTAAAAAAATTTTCCGTAATGCAAAACATTGCAGTTTTTAAAAGTTTCCTTCAGTCTTGAATGTCCTATTAAAATATAACATTTAAAATGTATTTTGCTTTACTCTACATTAGATAATGTGTATATGATTAATCAATGAGCCTGGGCTCATTAACAGTTAAGGTCCCTGTACCCCTCCCAAGTACTACCTCTGTATCAGAGGTGGGTGGAGGGCAGAAGCAGTCTTTTAAGCTAGGAGGCTGTTTATCTTGAGAAAGATGTTTAGAACAACTGTTCAGGGTAAGAATGTGCATGTAACGCTTTTCTTAGCAGATTAGAAACATGTTTATTCATTTTAATTTAGCAACTTATTTTGATCTGACTGTTTTCACTTGTAGCCACTTAAATCCTACTTTTTATACTTAATAAAAAACACTTTGTTTATTACCAAGTCCAGTGTAAACAGTTATAAGGTGGGGAAACAAGCACTGTATCTATTAGGGATGTTAAGTATCAATTAACTGATCGAGTACTGAATAGTCAATAAGGGAGGAGTGCTTCCAGTGTGACGCTGCACTTTAAATGTAGTAAAAGCCCTCCTGGGTTGCTGGGTGGCATGAGCCAGGACCACTGTGACTCTACCTCTTACCTCCAGTGCACCCCAGAGATGGTATTGGGAGAAGCCTTAAGCCAGATCCTCTTAGCACTGGCTCCTGCTTCTCCCTCCTCCAGCCCGTCTCTGTATCAGAAGCAGCAAGGCATAGGGAAACAACTAGTTGAGTAGCTTACCAGATAAGCCTGAGCTTATCAGGTAGTGGACTACTCATTTACAACCCTAGAACATATCTTAATTTCATTGCTAAAGGGGATGGATTTATGAGTTTTCTCTGTGTAAAGCAGATTTGTTGGGGTTCTGGTCTCATTTGGGGGTTGGTTTCCTGGGTGCTGAGCCCTCTAAGAACTGCACTGGTTCAGTGCCTGTGCTGCTCTACAGGAGGTGGTAACCCCAACTCTGTGCCTTGGCTGGGGAAGACCAGAGGATCTGGCCCAGCAGGACAAGGTGACGGGAGCCCCCAGAGAGCTGGAATGTGAGTGTCAGTGGCATGACTCAGCACACCAGGGCCATGCTAATGTGATTTCAACCTAGTGCAGGCAGCTTCTGCAAATCGGGCCCGTTTAAGGAATCTCAAACCGACCAAAATCACTAGTCGGTGGCGGGGCGGAACATCTCACCCGAGACACTCCCAAAGGAAGAGCGAGAGGTGGGTGCCGCAGGCAGAGCTGCGAGCAGGTGGGAAGGCGCGGGCTGAGGAGCGGCTGCCTGCAGGTAGGGGCACTGGGCAGAGTGAACTTTCTGCGCGGGGAACCAAGCCTGCGCCCTTCCTGCCCGGCTCCCCCCTCCTCCCAAGGGGCGGGCTGCATACCTGCTCGGTGGAGCTGCTCCGGGCCGGGGCTGCTGGGCAGGGCAGTCTGTTCTGCCGGCAGCACCGCTTTGCCCTTCCTCAGCGAGCTCCCCATGGCGCGGCTCTGAGCGCATCCTCCTCCAGCGGCTCCCGGGGGACCTCCCCACTCCACTCCACCCCACCCAGTCCCGCCTGCCGCGCAGCGCCCTCTACCTGGGAGCCCCGGCTGCAGGGAAAGGGGCTGGAGGCTCCTCCCTGCTGCGAGGCGAACCACCGGCTGCTAGAACAATTGAGGCGCCAGCACACCCTGCCCCACTCGCCTCCTGCCGCGCTGGAGCCGCTTGCCAGGACTTGGGCGACCCCTGCTGGCCGACGCAGCTGAGCGACCGCCTGATGGACAAGATACGCTTCCTCCTCTGGGCTTCTATTTGATTTCTTTTTAAGTCGTGTAGTATAACAAACTGATGTAACCTCTGGAAGGAGAAACGCGGGGGAGGAATCACACAGTAGCTTGTGTAATGACTTGCCCAGTGCCTAAATCCATAGTCTTCAACAGCTGATGAGGGGCAGCTCCTGTGGGACCTTATTGATTATGGTTAATTATTGGGAGATGCATCCTTTGGTAGATTGTGTTAGCCTTATTTATTTATTTACAGTACTACTTTTCATATTCCTGAGGAACATTCAAAGGCCAGATTCTGTAAACATTTATGCTCCTGCTTGGTATACATGTGTCATTTCAATGCCACTTCTCCTGCATACAATTGTAATGTAGGTGTAGCTCTGTAAGTCCTAGGATATTAGAGACAAGGGAGGTGAGGTAATAAAATTATACATACCTGAAAAATTGAAAGATCAAGACCATATAGCTAGGTGTTGGGAAGATAGAAAAAGCCAAGCAGACCTCAAACTACTTTACATACCATAGAAACCATCAACAAAAGGTTAGGCCTAGTCTACACTATTGTCTACACGGTTGTCCAAGTTATGCAATTTCAGCTACATGAATAAATAGCTGAAGCCCATTAGAGCTACTTACTGCAGTGTCTTCGCTGCTGTTGTCTGAGTCAACCCCTGATGTCTCTCATCAATTCTGACTGCATTTCTCCATCTGGTGGAGTACCAGAGTTGACAGAAGAGTGCTTGGTATTTTATCACACCTAGGCTACGTCTACACTACGAGCTTTTTCTGCAGAAAATATACTAATGTGGGACTCATTAACATGAGTCACGATCTCAATGACATATTTTCTGCTGTTTCTTTTTTTTCAAGGGGTTTTTGCACAAAAAGAAGCAGTGTGGACATTTTGGGGGGGGAGGGGGTTGTGCAAAAACCAGGACAGGCATAAGGATCTTGCGCAAAACAGGGTTTTTACGCAAAAAAAAAGGCCACACTGCTTCTTTTTGCACAAAAAGAAAGGGCAGAAAATATGCTAGTGAAATTGTGACTCATGCTAATGAGTCCCTCATTAGCATATGTTCTTCCAAAAAACTTGTAGTGTAGACGAAGCCCTATAGAAACGATAAATCAACCCCCTTGGATCAATTACCACCCCATTGATCCAGCCCATAATGAAGACATGCCCTTAGAAGTAAAACTTAGTATTTACTTCCTTTGTAGACAGATGCAGCTAAAATAGGAAACTGATTAAAAGGGGGTTGGGTTCTTCAATATAAAAATAAGCAGAAACTACTCCTGAAATTGGAGCTGTAGTAGGATCAGCTCAAGAAGCATTTTGCTGGAAGGGTTCTGAAAATAAAGATCTACATATGGAACAATTTTCAGCATGTCTTTTTTTCCAAAAAAACCCCAATAATTTCCAACTTAGGAAGTATAAAAGAAAGAATATTTGACTTCATATGTGTCTAACTGAAATTCAGTGGCCTTAGCTATAGAGGAAGTTAGCCTAGATTATGAAAATAGGTTTCTTCTAGTCTTAAATTCTGAGATACTACAGTACTCCCTAGAAATCCCAGACAAAATAGGGACACCCTTTTAATAGATATTAATTACACATGCAAGCCAGAGATTACAGTGTACAGATACATGGCAAAAGATGGGAGAGAAAGACTACGAACCTATAAAAATAAAACAGCATGCATCTGATGTGGTTTTCTTACTGTTCATCAAAACTGTGCATTTCCTCTCTTTTTGTATGGAAATATGATTTTCCATACCAGCTCAGACAATAAGTCTATCAAAGCTGGTATCCTATTCTTGTTTATGGCCAATATCTGAAGTTTAAAAAAAACTCTTGTCATTTTGGACAAGTCATCTCTTCCATTATGTAGGTCGATTTTATGCTGGGGGGAAATGAGAAGGATGCGTGCTGAGGGGAAGAATGACCTTGCGGTTAATGGTACTAGACTGGGATGTAGGAGAACTAGGCTCATCTAGGCAGCCAACAGTCTTTACCAGGCCCTGAGCAAGGGCCTCCAACACCTAGCCCTTCAGTGCCACCCGGTATGCACTGCCTGGCGCTCCAGCACCGGTTTAAGGGGCCTACGGTTCTGGCTGCTGCTATTGATGCTGCAGTGGGGGCCAAAAACCATAGGCCCTTTTAAATTGCTGTGCACCAGGATACTTGTCCTCTTTGCACACACACACCCTCATCCCCATTCAGTGGGCTTTGTAGCTTGGCCAAGGTCTTTATGGACAATCATTCCCACTGTGGGTCAGTTCCCCAACTATAAATTGAGGTAATTATCCTTTCTTTCCCCCATCTTTATTCCTGTCTTGTATACTTAGATTATAATCTCTTTGGGGCAGTGACACTCCCTACGTGCTTGTACAGCACCTAGCACAGTGAGGCCCTGATCTCACCTGGGGCTTCTATGCAGAATACAAACAATACTAGGAGCTCTATAGGAAAGAAACCTCTTTCTCTTCTCCCACGGGCATGACGAAATAGCCTCCATGCTCAAGGTATATAGCCTCCCACAATCCTGGTCAGTTTGCACAGATGACTTGTGCCACTTCCATTGCAAATGCTGTATAGTGATCCCATCCTACAATCTAATATCCATCATACATTAGCATTTTAAGTACCAAAAAATTGCATTTGTATTTCAGAAACGCTGACTAACCTGCAAAACAGGTATGCACATAAATAAAGTCACACATGAGTAGTTCCATTAAACCTGTCAGTATTCACGTGCATAAAGATATTGTGTGGTGGATTTGCAGGACTATAGCCTAAATCTGGTATGTTAGTACACTGACATCTGTCTAATTTAAAACTTCCAGGGGAAGAGCCATTTCATTTTGTACAAAGTGGATAAACCAATAGGCAAAATATTTTAACCAGAGCCGTATTTTTTAAATGGAAGCCTCTGGCCCACCCTGTTGAATGACTCTTCTGGCAAAAGAATAATAATTTGGCGCTAAGATAATTAAATCTATAAAACACCTAAACTGCTATCTCCATTTAATTAAGATGACTTTATTATAGTGCACTTATAAATGAAGCAGTTCTTCTGATCTAGCAATGAGAATGATTACAGTGGCTTTACAGTTAGTATCTTCATTCACTCATCTATGATAGCAATACTTAGTATAATGGAGGATAATAACTAGAACAGTCATTCATGGTCTACGGTTTCAAAATTAAGGATATAAAATCATTTTCAGAACAGGTTGTGGGAAATCATGCTACTCCAGCAAGCCCCACTGTAGCACAGCGGGACTCACCGCTGCAAGCACCTCCTGCTGGATACTCTGGGAATTAGCTTTTCAGCACTGGAGTGCCCCCTTCCAGCTGGTGCCATGCCTGTAGTTACACAGAGACAGAGGAAAACAGGTATTAGGACCCATGTCCCTCCCAGACCATTGCATGTCCCTCCGGGTACTGCCCTGCCACAGTGCCCCCACACTCTGGGGTCCTCTCCTCCTGGAAAGCCCCAATGCCCATCTTCCCTTAGTGACCCACTGCCAGTCTTCATAGCCCCTTACCTCAGGGGCAAACTGCTGTCTGAAATGGCCACTCATCATTGGCAAGGGGGTATGGACTCGCTGTACTCCCAGGCCCAGGCCTCGGCCCTGGCCCTTGCCTCTCCAGAAAGTTATTCCAAAATAGCTTATTTCAAAATAGCACATCTACACTGCAGGGAAGCCTCAAAATTAGGGACTCCCAGCCACTGCCCCCGCCCTGCTTCTGCACACCAGAGGCTCCCAGCGCCAATCGCAGCCCCACCTCCCAGCTGAGAGCCTCTGGTTGCTTGCAGAAGCGGGGCGGGGGGAGTGGCTCCCAGCCACTCCTCCCGCCCCCGCCTGGCTTCTACTAGCAACTAGAGGGAGTGCCTGCCGGGGGCGCAGCCTGTTGGACTCCAGCTTCGGCCAGTGGCTGCACCGCCCCTCCCTCCGCCAGCTCTGCTTCCCGCCCCCCCTCCTCTGACCCCCCTCCTCCTGTCCAGCCCCCTGGCCCCCAATTCCCCCTCCAGCTCTGCTTCCTGCCCCCTGCTTCCTCCCAGCCCCCCTTCCTCCTGTCCAGCCCCACTGGCCCCTGATTCTCCCGCCCCCCTTCCTCCAGCCCCCCCTCCTGTCCAGCCCAGTGGCCCTCAACCCCTCCTGCCAGCCCTGCCTCCTGGCCAGCCCCGCCTCCCTCCCAGCTGGTCCCTCTCCCCCCCACCCACGATCAAGTGTGTCTGTTTTTTTAGGGGGGGTCTACCTGGTAACCCTACTCACACCCCCACTTTGAATCCTGTCACTGGATTCCCTTCTCTGTCATAGCAAATTCATTGTGGTCAGCTCTCAAGGCCCTACATAACTCTGCACCTAACTATCCTTGACTCTTACTTTGCTGCCCTGTCATTCTTTCTATTCTGCCTGTTATGCCAGTCTCATCACCCTGTTTGTCTGTCTTTCCTACAAGTATCTCAATGCTTTTTTCACACCGTCCCCTACATATCAGATATGTTATGCTTATAAGAAGCACACAGGTCTTTTTCAGGGGAGAAGGCAATACACCATGTTTATTGAGAATACAGTAGAGAAGCAGTTAGTATATGCTTTATAAAGAAAAACACACACATACACTTACAGAGGTCCTGCAGCTGTTGCATAGTTACCAGTCCATGGTGGCTCAAGTCAGTCTTACTGGTCAGGCCAGGCTGACTTGAGTGAGGAGTCAGTGTTCCTCTGAGACTCCTCTGAGGCTTGGCTTGCAAGACTGAACCCAGAGTCCCATGGCCAGAGCTTCCCTGCTTATACATGTCAGTTCCCATTTGGTAAAACAAAAGGAAAAAATATGTAGCACTTTAAAGACTAACAAGATAGTGTATTAGGTGATGAACCACCTAATAAACTATCTTGTTAGTCTTTAAAGTGCTACATATTTTCCTTTTGTTTTACCAAGATCAGACTAACACAACTATCTCTCTGTGGCTGTGTCTACACTGGCAAGTTATTCCGGAAAATCAGCCGCTTTTCCGGAAAAACTTGCCAGCTGTCTACACTGGCCGCTTGAATTTCTGGAAAAGCACTGATGATCTAATATAAAATCATCAGTGCTTTTCTGGAAAAACTATGCTGCTCCTGTTCGGGCAAAAGTCTTTTTCCGGAAAACTGTTCCAAAAAAGGGCCAGTGTAGACAGCACAGTAGTGTTTTCTGCAAAAAAACCCGATCGCAAAAATGATGATCGGGGCTTTTTTGCGGAAAAGTGTGTCTAGATTGGCTACGGATGCTTTTCCGGAAAAAGTGCTTTTCCGGAAAAGCGTCCTGCCAATCTAGACACGCTTTTCCGGAAATACTTTTAACGGAAAACCTTTTCCGTTAAAAGCATTTCCAGAAAATCATGCCAGTGTAGACGTAGCCTATTAGTTCCCATTTTGGTCTATGGATATTGCAGTGTCATGCTGCCATCATTCACCCTTAGGAAGTGTTAATCTGTGTTTTGGGGAGTTATTCTGTGATGGTGATTATCAGACTGCCCAGAGGTGTGTCTCACTCTTGAGAGGGTCTCTGCCTGTCTCCAGGGTTCCTCAATACTGCTAATTCAATTCAGCCTCAAGACTCAATGGCTGTTCCCTTGTTATCTTCAAAGTTTCCACTTCTTTTTTATCACCTGGGTATCTGTGATGGCTTTCACTCACACACACCCTCTACTCACACCAAACAATTGTATTGAGTTTCAGACAAGATCAATGGTTACTAGAAGAAACAACTTAGTTTGTGATGCAGAGAAGAGATACAACTTAATTTGTAATGCTAACAGGGAACAAGGCCTTACAGTAAACATTATCTAATCATGAGAGACAGAGAAAATAGGAGCCACAGACCTTTTAAGCAAGTCATTATACATGAAATTATACATCATATTTATAGTCTTATAACCAATACTAACTAAAATATAAATTTTTGCTACAGATACTTCTGAGCTGGTCCCCAAAGCCTCTAACACTCCTCATTTAAAACCCTCCTGGAAAAAATAACTATTTTTGCATAAACTACACTCTTCGGGAAAGAAACTGGTTACTTGCTCTGTGTTTGGAAAATCCCTAGCACATTTCGAGCTCTACTTTAATCCGTATATAGCAAATAATGATAGTATATCTTTTAAATAATAAAATAAGTACAAGAGAGCATTGCATGGGTATTATAAAAGTCACAGGAGAACCATTTGGATCCTGGAGCTTTTCCTGGACACAGGCGCTAATTTAAGGGCCTGATGCAAAGATTGCCTATTCAAATCAATGGAGAACTAGAAATCTTTTCATTGACTTAAATACACTTTGGAGTAATCCTTCGTTTCTGTCCATGTGAAAATCTTGTCCAGATGTTCCCTGCTATATAACAACAAGCAATCACTTATTTTGAACATCAGATAACATTCTGAAGAAAAGGGAGAAGAATCAGAGGCTCCATGAAGACCACACTAAGATCTTTGTTATTACTAACCACTTTTACGTGAAAGGCACTCATAATACAGTGATAGGCAGCAGTATGAAACCATGAGCTCTTTTTTTTCTATGATGCCACAGCACTCTCAAATGAGAAGGACAGGAGGTTGTAGCCTTAGGAATTTCTGTAAAAGAAAAAGAAAGTTTGCAAATGCATAATACTGTTTGGTATTTTGGGCTTTTACATTGCACAAATTGCACCAGCATCATGAAAACCAAGGAGGGAGATAGGATGTGATAAATTTGGTATCATATAGTAAGTCTATGGAAGTGCCCTAGTCACCAATAAACAATCCCCCCACCCAGTATTTCACTATATGTTGAAATCTTGGTAAAGCTATTTTCACTGTATGGTCCCTGCTGAAGGATCCTAATAAAAGAGCTGCAATAATCTAAGATATATTGCCAGATCTCCAGTTATTTAGTCTCCTAACTTTCATTGATTTCAGTGGAAATGAGGCTCCTAAATAGCTTTGTGGTCCTGAGCCCTCCATAACATTTATCATTGTCCAATGTCTCTGTTTTTTAAGATTGACTCCAAGACCAGGAACTGAGCTAGTGGGATCATTCCAGTAATATTAGAATCCATTTTCCCACCAAGTTTCTCATTAAGAACATAAGAATGGCCATCCTGGGTCAGACAAATGTTTCACCTAGCCCAGTAGCCTGTCTTCCAACAGTGGCTGGTGTCAGGTGCCTCAGAGGGAATGAATAGAACAGGTGACCGAGCAATCCATCCTCTGTTTTCCAATCCCAGTTTCTGTCCGTCAGAAATTTAGGGCAGTGCCTAATTTGTGCCAGGGCTTGCCAGCACTTGAGCCCTAACACCTCAAGGCTTGGCAGTTCATAACCCTGACACTTCCACACTTGCTGAATAATTATGAATGTAAAACAAGTGTGTGAGCCCCAGAACCTCTTTATTACAAAATTAAACACTGGTTGAGGATACCCAGAGCATGGGGTTGCCTCTCTGACCATCTCAGCTAATATCCATTGATATTAATATCCATGAACTTCTCTAATTCTTTTTTGAAACGATTTATACTTTTGGCCTTCACAATATTCTATAAGTTGACTATGTGTTGTGTGTAGAAATATTGCTTACATTTGTTTTAAACCTGTCTATTAATTTATTTGGATGACCACAAGGTATTATGAGAAGGCATAAATAACACTTCTTATTCACTCTCTCCACACTATTCATAATTTTATAGACTTCTATCATATGCCCTCCCCTTACTAACTTTTTTTCTAAAATGAACAGTGCCAGTCTTTCTAACCTCTCCTGTGCAGAAACTGTTCCATAATTCTAATCATTTCTGTTGCTCTTCTCTGTCCTTTTTTCAGATATAATTATATTATAATGATGAGATGACTAAAAACTGCAAACTGCACACAGTATTCAATTTCCGTTGATTTATATAATATGATTATGATATTTTTTGTTTTCTTATCTACCCCTTTACTAACATTCTATTAGCTTTTTGACTGCTGCTACACATTGCACTGATGTTTTCAGAGAACTGTCCCCAGTTGCTCCAAGATCTCTTTCTTGAGTGGAAACAGCCATTGTTTTATATGGTTTTATGGGATTATGGTTTTCAATGTGCATTACTTTGCATTTATCAACATTGAATTTCATTTGCCATTTTGTTGCCCTGTCACCTGCTTTTGTGAGATCTCTTTGGCTACATCTACACTACCAGGTTATTTCAAAATGACATGCCCTTAGTGACTCCTCACACTCAGCTTTGGACTTACCTATCTTGAGTAATTTTGTATCATTTTCAAATGGTGCTACTTCACCGCATACCCCTTTTTCCAGATCATTGATGAACATATTGAACAGCATAGGTGCCAGTATAAAACCTTAGGATACCCCACTATTTTACCCTTTTCTGCTGTGAAATCTGACCATTTATTCCTACCCTTTGATACCTATTTTAATAATTTCAGTTGTTGAAATTAAGATCTCTCTTATGTGTAAATTAGAAGGGAAAAGCTTGTTTCAGTAATGTCAAGATCTTGTAATGTCAGATGCTTTGAAGTTTGAACTCTCAGCACTGAATGCAAAATCAGCTACATCTTAGCACTATAAAAGCCAACACAGTTCATAGATGTCCTGGATTTTAATTTAATTGAAATAGGCTATCAGTTTTGCATGCTTTGTGACTAGGATCATATGAGAAAAAACTGTAATCTATGAGTCTGTCTATACTGCAGATACAACCATGTCAAATAACCAAGCTACTCTGGGGGAGACAGTTCAGATCCAGTTGGATCCAATCCAAATTAATTGGAATCATGTCTGTAACAGGTTTAATCAGGTAATCGTGTCTGTAACAGGGACAACTTTGTTTTTATCATGTTGCTGATGTGGTTGTACTTGTGCAGACAGACCCTGAACATATTGCATCTCAGTGTCTCACACAGTAACCTGCACAAGATGTAAATTACAGAAGATGACCAACAGCAGAGGATCTGGACAGCTCTATCATTTTAGAGCAAGCCTTGAATTCCTTCAAAGGCAAGAACAAAATAAAGTTCTCAGATCCACAACAAGGATGAAATTAAATACCATGTACAAAGCCTTTGGGCAAGGGAAGGATGCAGGGATTGGAAAGAGATCAAATCCCCACATAGCTCAGAAGCAGGATGTGGGGCAGCTATGTAGCCCTCCATGACTTTTATTCCACAACTCCAATGTACCACCTGTGTAGAGTTCTGTGATTGTAGGATCTTTGTGATCACTGACCCACCCCCAAATCCATGCCTCCCTCCTCATTTGTCCAGCCCACAGTGCTTCCTCCATACTGGCCTAAGTAAAGTAGAACCCAGATCTAACACGTGAAAGGACACAGAGTTTTCCACACAGTCATTAAACAACTGTCCATCTGCAGAGCACTGGAATGGCATAAGAAGCTTTTCAGAGTTTTTATGCTACTGAGTAAATTTCACCCAAATACAGCTGAGAATGACCAAAAAGCCAATGGAATACAGAGAATGAGATACTAACAACAAGAAAATCCCTAAATGATAAGAGATCTTTATTAGCAAAGCATAATAAACATAGCTTTATTTATTAAATTAAAAGAACTAATAGTTTCTAATTTCATTTCTAATTTGATATTCTCACAATGCTTGACAATAAAGATGCTTTTATCTTTTTCTTTTTAAGATAAGCATTGATCTTTCCTGTGTTTAAAATGGAGCTAAGACTAATGCAAATTATTTTGTTCATTATGCAACAGTTGTACCCAATCACAAAGCAGGGCTCCTGTCACATTGTGCATCAGTCAAATCACAACACTGCTGTGCTGAATAAAAGATGGTGAGGATATCATTACTGCATCACTTCTCACTGTTGCTGTTTTGTACTTGGGCAGAGTAGATGGGATCCATTCATATGGTATCTCAAAATAATCTTTCAAAAAGTTCTACATCTGGACCTTTCTTCCTGCAGATGTCCTTTGAAGCTCCCTATCATTCTTGTGGTTGATCAACAGTAGACTTTCAGTCATCTTTTATCAAATGAATTAACCCAAGGAAGTCAGTTCTAGTGTAGACACTATGGCTGTGTCTACACTGGCCGCCTATTACGAAATAAGCATGCAAATGTAGCACTTGGGAAGAGGCAAATGCGCGGGGGATTTAAATATCCCCCGCGGCATCTGCATTTTCATGGCCGCCGCTTTTTTCCGGCTTGGAGATAAGCCGGAGAAAAGCGTCCAGACTGGCGCGATCCTCCGGAATAAAAGCCCTATTCCGGAGGATCTCTTATTCCTACTTGAATAGGGCTTTATTCCGGAGGATCGTGCCAGGCTGGATGCTTTTCTCCGGCTTATCTCCAAGCCGGAAAAAAGCGGCGGCCATGAAAATGCAAATGCCACAGGGGATATTTAAATCCCCCGCACATTTGCTTCTTCCCAAGTGCTACATTTGCATGCCTATTCCGTAATAGGGGCCAATGTAGATGTAGCTACATGTTGGCTGCGTCTAGACTGGCAAGTTTTTCACCCCTGGTCACAAGAGCAAGTCACCTGTCCGTGTCCTTTTTAGGCAAGCTGCCTACTTGCTTGACTGCAAATTTACAGCAGAATTCCTCAGTTGTGTATTGGCCACATTTATGGTTCATTGTTCATATTCACTTGACTATATGCACTTTCACAATAGGTGGGAGACTCCTGCTAATATCTCTCAGAAGCAAACATTTAAAATACAAGTACATAGCCAAAACTTATAACTTCACATATAAAAATCATACACACATATGAATAGTATAAACAGAATCACAAAATATAAACTTTCAATAGACACCTCACTTGACCTGCTTTGATACAAAATTTGGAGCACACTGCGGGGGTAAAAATATTCTGTATGTTCACATCAAAAATCCAGTAACATCACAACTTCTTATTAAGCTAATCCTGGCACTGACTGAGACATGATTCCTATGGAAAAACAGTATGTGATTTTGTAATTAAAAGATGTATCATAGTGCATGAACAAAATGGGAATAAATTAAGATTGCAGAGGCAAATGTGTGGCATTTCCTAAATTCTGTGTGTGTGTGTGTGTGTGTGTGTGTGTGAGAGAGAGAGAGAGAGAGAGAGACAGAGAGAGAGAGAGAGAGAGAGAGATGCTGTATTAATGGTACAAAACATTGTACTTTTCCCATTGTGCTCTGGAAAAAGCTTTGGCTCATTTCAACAGAATAGTGTAGTACTTTTTAAAAGACAGTAGGATTTCATCCACAAATATTTCCAAGTTCAAAGTAAAAAAATGTTTGGACTGTCTTTTAAAGCACTGTATTCTTTCAATATCATTCATTTTATAACTAACTACTTCCTCACTGAAGCTTTCCTGCTGTGACTTGTTCATAATGTACATGTGTTCATAATGTACATGTCTCAAGTCCCAATCCTGTTCCCATTGAAGTTAAAGTGAGTTTTACTATTGACTTAAAGGATAGTGAAATCTGGTCCTAACTTTAGTATCAAAGATTTGAGAAACTCTGTATCTGAGTCAATGTGTGCGATGCTTACTGATTTATTTATGAAATTCCTGATTGCGGTGACAGAACCCACACAAAGGTCTTAAGGCTGCAGAACAAGGTTAATAGTGTGTCCTAACAGCAATATATACCAAGTGATAAAACAACTTCAAAATAAATAAAGAGGAAAAATACATTCCCAAGTGCTGTAAAATTATTGACTGTTTCAATAATACTTGCAAAACACGTCCCACATCTATGTATAAATGGTGGTAGGGAGAGACAATATAGAACCTACCTTATTGCCTCTAATCATGAAACCCACTATCAGAAAGCCCCCATAGTGGAGAAAGGAGAGCTGAATAGGGTTTACTTCCTCTGCCCCCACTGAAATCCCCTATTAGAGCAACCCCAGTCTGAGGTGAGAAGTGGTGCTGGAACAATTTGTATAGTGAGGGTGCTGAGTAGGGGTGACTGGTAAGGAGAGCCACTGGCCACATAACTGATCCCCCTACCTTGGGAAAGGGCTGGGACAATCCTGCTCCACCTCAGCCTCTGCCTCTCCCTGCCCTTGCTCTGCCCCTGCCCTGTCTTTCCCCCCCAACCTACTTGCCCAAATGATGCTGCCCTCACCTCCCCTTCACCATGCAGGCAGCAGAAGCTGGAGCTGCCCAGCAGTCTACTCTGCCCCCCACCTGCCTCTGTGCTGCCCTCTTTCAACTTGTTGCACCCCGCTTCTCTGCGGCACCGGGAAGTGGAGCACCCTAGGGCTGGGGCTCCCTGCTTCCCAGTGTCGCCTGTGTGGTGAGTGTATGTGTGGGTGGGTGACCCCTGACTATAGGCCTCTGTAATCCCCCAGATCCTTACCATTCATAGGATGGTTGGGGCAGCCACTGTGGGACCCCCAAAATTGCAGGGCTTGGGATAGATGTAAGCAACTAATTGACTATCCCGATAAGCAAAAGCACACAAGTCAACTAATCCCTTCCCCCCTACTTGCTGCCTCTATCACAAAGAGGCAGCAAGGGGGGAGAAGAGGAGGTGCTGGAGGGAGCCATCTTAAAAGCTGGTTTCCCCCGCACCAGCTCTATGGGAGGGGGCAGGAGTGCAGCAGTGGCCAACTTGGAAATGTACAAGAGTCTCCCTGAGGCTCTTGTACATTTCAAAGCTGGCACCTGGAGCCCCAGGGCCAGCAGGGAATCCTTGTGGGTGCTTCTGCTTTCAAATGCACAAGAGCCCCCCCCCCACTGGGGTTCCTGTACATTTCAAAGGCAGACCACAGAAGTTCTTCTCAACTAATGGAATAGTCCATGGAAATCCCTATTGCATTAGTTATGAAATCGAAATGTAACATCCCTAGCTTGGGACAGACGCCCCAATTCTTCCTCTGGGCCCGGACAGTGAACCAAACTGTAAGCCCTGTGTATAATGGACAGCACTGCAAGCCAGCACCCCTACTTCCAGCCCCTATTGGAGTGGGGGGGGGCAGCGTGTCTAAGAGGACCCCACAAGCTTCGCTGGGGGCCCAGCGTATAAAGGCGGCGGCAGCGGCGGGAGGGAGTCCGTGCGGCGGGAAGAGCCGCGAGTGGCGGGGCGGGGGCGGGAGGCGGCGCGGAGGGAGGGCAGGCCGGCTGCGGGAAGCGGGGCTCCGCGCTGGGACTGGTTCCTTCGCAGCCATTTTCTGTCCAACCAAACAGCCGATTTGCGGAGGGAGCCAACCAGGGCCGCACTGGAGGTTTGTGCCTGGCTCCGGCCAATGATTGGTAACCGGTTCCACTGCAGGCTCGAATGAAATGTCCGTCTCCCTCCCCGGGCCCCGGCGCCGCCGCCGCGCCGCCGCCCAGGGCACCAGGAAGTGGGGAGCGGAGCCCGGGCCCCGCCAGCGCCCGCTCGCCTCTTTGTGCGGCCGGAGCAGCGACAGGCGGCTGGGGGGAGATGGGGCCGGAGCGCCCCCCCCGCCCCCACTTTCCCTCCCCCCCCCGCCGGGCTGGGCACCGCGGCCCCAGCTCCGGCTCCATTTTGTGGGCTCGGGCGGCGGGAGCTGCGCCCGCCCGGCCACACGCGGGGCAGGGCCCTTGCGCCCCCACGGCCGCCTCCGGGCTCCCTGGCCGCAGCGGGTTGGGCGCGGGGATTCCCCCCCCCCCTTAAATCAGACGCCGCGGCCCCTTTGCCCTAGAGCAGCGCGGCGTGGGACTGCGGGATGGGGGCCGCCCGTGGGGCTTCAGGCAGGGGGAGGGGGCGACCTTTCCTGCCCATCCCCGGGCTCCTCCGCCTCCCCCCTGCTGGTGTCCGAGCCCCCTCGGCCGCCTTCCTGGACTCGTGGCTGGGAGGCTGGTGCAGCATCTCCGTGAGCCTGGGGTCAGCGCTAGGACAACCCGGCTCCTCGCTGGCGCTAACCTGGCAGTCCTCTCCCCGGCCCAGATCCCTTGGAAGTCTTCAAGGAGCTTTAGAGTGAGGCCCTAACTCCCCCCAGGATGTGGTGGGAGTCTGAGTAACCGGACAGGCGCTTCGGATTCCCCAGTAGGGAGGCAGTGGCTTCTATTTTAGAGGGGAAATAATCGGGTTTATTCTCGCTCTATTTTTATACACATGCATAACTTCATAGACCAAAGGATGGTATCTTGAGTCTGCTGGCAAACCTTACCCTTAGGATCAGAAAGTAAGTGGTGAGAAGAGCAGCCTTTCCAATCCTAGAGATGTGCCTTCCAGAACTAGTCATTTCAGTGCTAATTGAGACTTTTGAACAAACTGATAAAAATAAACTTTTGTAATTTTCGGAAACTTGATGTAAATCAGTAGACAAGAAAGGGTGTCTTGTGAAGCCCATTGGAGCTTAAACTTTAGGGGATTTTGGCTGTGGATGCATTTAGTGCCTTACAAAACTTGCAATATTTTCATGATATTTACTTCATAAAGCTTATTTAAATGTAAAGATTTCCCTTTTGTGTTTATCACTTAGGCACACACTGTTCAATTGCATTAGAAGGTAGTGAAATTTATTAGGCTGATAAATCTGAGAGCCATGCAAAAGTAACCAATAACAAAAGTTGACTAAACCTAGATTTGATTTTTTTTTAATTGACAAGGTGGGTGAGGGAATATCTTTTATTGGACTAACTTCTGTTTGTGAGAAAAAGCAAAGTTCTATAGACTGCCTTGAGAATAAGTTGGAGGAAAAACCCATAAAGGTCCAATAAAACATCAAAAACTAGTACTGTATATGACTCGTCAAGCTTGTAAATTTTGCAGACCACTCCAAAAGTGTAAAACTGCACCAATTTTTTTATCCATGAAAGCTCATGATATTGTATATTTTTGTTAGTTTCTAAAGTGCCACAGGGCTACTTTTTAAAAAGTTTCTGTTATTGCCCTCTTTTGCAGCCAAGTTGCACTTAAATGCAAGCCCTTGCTTTGTGGCAGGGTTGTCTAGATTCAGTGAGGGTATTCTGTTATATGATGATCTGATAAATTAAGCTGCCCTTCATCCTTGAATGTCTTATTTTATTCAGAATGAACTTTTCAAAGTTAATTGGGATGCAGAATGTATCATGGTGTGTTGTGGTGGTTGGTTTTGTTTTGTTTAAAGCTAGCTTGCTTACTTCACCTTTTCTGACAAAAGAATCAGTAGCAAAATGGAAAGAGCAGCTCAGGGTATTACCCACAGAATAGTTATCCATGCAAGAACTGGATTCATGTGCAACTTGTTAGAATGAATTTCATGTACACTTCATCGCTGTGCCAGAAAAACTCTGCTATATCACATATTATCCCTTCTGTATGGAAAACTTGTAATGATCAGGAAAATCCAGGATGAACTGATCCTAAATCATTAGTTCCCAACCTGGTATATCAACCACTCGATGGTTTGGAGAGAGCTGTCTGCTTATTGTAGTGCTGATGACTGGCATTTTGAGCTGCTAACTGTACTAAAAAATAGCTAAAAATAAATATCCTAGTGTTACCTTTCAATATCAATGGCAGTCATTGCCATATAAATTATATCTGTTTGCCAGCGATAGAGGAGGCTGATTGTGGATAGGGGAAGTTATTCTACATGGCCAACTGGCAACAGGACTCTAAGGAGATGTGGGCTATGAAACAGAAATTGTTTGAGTCTTTTCCTTTATTAAAGACAATATAACTGTTTTAATTAGGATTTTAAAAGGAAGAATTACTAATCTAATTTTCATTTAATTTTAAAATTAATTGGTTAGTATGAGTTCTGAAACTTTTTATGATTTAAGCAGTGAGCTGGTTGCATTATTTAGACTGTTCATTTTTAATTACCTGTTGTAACTGTGATATTTCGAAAGTCTATCTGCTTAGGATTAGTGCTAGGTAAAAATAGATGAAAGTTATTTACTAATTAGAGTTCATTAAAATGTATTAGCCCCATTGTTAAAATTAAACTGAATATCATATTTGGTATTTGCTGAAAATTATCTTGAATTAGTCTTTGCTTGAGGTGAATAAACTTTTTAATAAGTGTAACAAATATTTTTAAATCTAAAGGAAGGACAAATAGCCTCTGCCCTGGCTTAAAATTATAACTAATTTATGTGGGAAGAGCCAAAAAACAGATCACAATATAAAATGAAAAATATGTATTAAGTAAAGGTACTAGGACAGTTCTTAAAATAAAATGTTTTCACGTCATTCAGTTAATAAACTGTCTCCATTCTTGTGCTGATGGAATGAATAGGACGGAGACCTGCTGCTGTTCCCTCCTCTTGAGCACTGCTTCTTTGTCTCTGCAAAGGCAGTAGAAATGTATAACCTTTTTAAATAGCCTGTATAAGCTCTGATTCTTTCCAGTTCACATCTCTTCTCCCTCTCCTGCCTTCCCTACCAAAAAAAATCCAAAAAACAAAATGCCCAAGAGAAATCATTGAAGCTGTGTATGATTCTCTGGTGACGACCCCACCCCCCCATCACTCTCCTAATAAGCCGCTTGGCTTAGTCACTGTTGAAACAAAAACAACAAATTTATGTTAGGGCCCCTCCATCTGTAACCATGCTAGTGTATAAATTAACGGACATAAGGGGCTTCTGTTAGAACGTGTTTAATGAATAAGGTGGGTGAGCTTATACCAGTGGCTCTGAGGGCCATATAGCCATATATATTGTGTGGATGCAGTTCATGAAACGCAAAGCTGTAAATGTGGCTCACGGTGGTAAATAGGTTGAAAGCCATTGGGAATAGGGATGTTAGCTATCGATTAATTTAATAATCACGTAACTGCCCCAAATCTGAGCAGTTACATGATTATTCAATAGTCCCCGGGGATGGGGGTGGCAGCCAGTGTGCTCGAGCCACCTGCCCCCTATGCTGCTGCCTCTGATACAGCAAAAGCTGCCTGGGGTGAGGAGCTGAGCTCCCTGCAAACAGAAGCTGCTCTGCCATCCCACGAAGCAGCCTCTGTCCACAGCGAGCAAGGACCTACCACGGACAGAGGCTGCGCTGGCATCCTGCTCCTCCCCCCTCTCCTTTCCCCCCCCCTCCCCCTCCGCCTCTGATACACAGGCAGCAGTGCAGGAGAGAGGCAGCTCCACAAAGCCAGTGCTCAGGGGGAGCCAGCGTTTAAACCAGCTAACCCAAGCACTGGGTCCTTACATGTTCCCTCCCTCTCTCTTGAGGGGAAGCAGGCAGCTCCACAGAGCAGGCATGCACAGGGAACCAGCTGGCTCCCCTTGCGAATCAGCTCCCACTTGCCCACACCTGCGCTGCTGCCTCTTGAGAGAGCCGGGGGGGGCGGGGGAGCAGATTCACAGGATCTGGGGCTTGTGGGGAGCCAACTACACTGGCTTCTGCCTCCTCCCGCCCTTACTGCCTCTGATACGCAATTTGCGTATCTTACTTAAAAATAGCTTATTTTGAAATTTGGTGCATCTTTACAGTACCAAATTTTGAAATACTGTGCCTTTTTGAGACATCCCTTAGCCCTCGAGGAATGAGTGTTATCGGGATGGCAAAATAGCACGCCTGTTATTTTGAAAAATATTTTGAAATATCAGGCAGCTTGTTAAGACACAGGGTAGCTACATCCTGAAATAGCCGTGCAGTGTAGACAAACCCCAAAAGACTAGAGATGCTTCAGATGCAGGAAGAATACAGGGCCTCCATTCACAGGTTGCAAACATATAAAGACTTCAAACATTTTTAATAAAAGCAATTCTGTAGAAATGATGGAATAATTCTTTTTCCATCCCATACATGCTCATTGAGGTGGTGTTTGCAACAGGCAGTTTCCTTTTTTTAAATTGATGGAGTAAATTATTCAAGCTCTTGCCTAGTGGTTATATTACTAAGACTTAACGGTCTTCACAATTCAATGAATAAAGATAAAGGGGAAACCTCAGGATTCAAGTTAAATTAATGCAGCAACTGAAGAGGATAGAGAAAGCTCAAGAAACTCATTCTAGTCCATTCTCTGCCTGTGCAGGACTATTGCCTATATTAGTGGGGCTTTTTTTTCTAGTTTAGTTTTAAATGTGTCATTCAAGGCTTGCTACTTAACTTTCCGTGGGAGATCATTCCAGTTTTACAAATCATACTTTTGGGGAGTTCCCCTGTTCTTAAGGCAACATTTTAATTTCCTGTTTTTCTTAGTTATGCACTATGTATTGTACTGTGCTAAATTTCTTCTTTCTTCGGTATTCACACTTCTCAAAAACATAGGCTTATGTCCTTTTGTAGTTGTCAGTGAGCCAAGCCACAAATATTCCTTACTCTTTCCTTCTAAGTAAATCCTATATCCCATTTAAATTTTTATGATACTGAGATGTTCTGAACTGAGCAGCCTCTGTCCTCAGGGAGCTGGGGACAACCCCCACAGACAGCGGCTGCTGCCATACCAGCTGTTTTGCAGCAGTTTCCCCTGCCTCCTTTCCTCCCTCCCCCTACATTGCAGCACCCTCTGTCTGCAAGGAGCTTGGACCTCCCATGAACAGAGGCTGCTGCCACCCAATGCTGCTGCTTCTGATAGCAGTGCAGTGTGCCGGGGTCTCTCCAGGAGTGGGGCCAGGAGCTCACTGGCTACTTGCCCTGCCTCCAGGGACTATCAAATAGCTGTGTAACCGCAAAGATTTCTAACATCCCTATTATAACCGTAGAGTCTCATTTAGTACAGTTTTGAATGCCTGCCTGGCAACTTCCCTCCCTTTCTTGAATTGTCTTCTCCAGGCGTGTTAATCTCCATTTCCCCCCAACAAGTTCACTGTTTCCTGCCAATGCTAACTCCTCAAGATCTCTTTGCAAAGACCACTGAAGACAAATATTTCAATATATCCCCAACTATTTACATGCAAATTACTGTGCTGTTTACTTCCAAATCACTGACAATATCAAATAAGAATGGAGCTAACTTGACCACATTCCCTGTTCATAACTCAATTTGATACACTGCCCTGTGGTATCTTTATTAGTGCTCACTGAACTTGCTTGTGTTGCTGTCCAAGCCAATCTGTTTTTTGAAGTAGGCTGTAGAAATGTAGAATGTGATTGTATTTTGATTGCAGAGGTATGCAACCTATTGTACTAATTCATTGTGTGTGAAGCTCCAGGTATGATGCTATTTGGTGACCATGTAAATAGAGAAATAGGCTCCTTTTTATTTAAAAAAAAGGAGGGTATTGTATAATCCTACCTTGGTGGAAACACAGAAGAACTTCCCTTGTGTAAGATTTGAGTCCTTGAAACCAGGGGAGTTTTCAGAGATGTCACGTCCCATTTTTCAAAGAATTTAAAAGCATAACTAATCTTCAAAAGTGGCATATAGGCCCCTAACTTGGATAGGCGTGCTTGAAATTTAAAACCAAGATCTAGTTCTCTCTCTGGAGCCTGGTCGATATTCTGAAGATTAGAACCCATTGCAGCAATGGCACAGTTGCATTGCTGTTACCAGAATTGTCATTCTTCTCCCTCACATTCTGTCAATGAACCAGATTACTGCTGAATGCTGGGGGGGATGGGAGAGCAGAGCATTTCTCTGGTATATTGAACTTGGTCCATTTGTAGACTAATTTCAGTTTACAACTGGATGCTTCTGATTTATTTTGTGGTCAGTTAACATAGCTGTATACTATGTGTTGTTGTATATATCAGGTGATGCTATACAGAATATGGGTCTTGTATTAAGCAGACTTTGAGTGTGTTAAGTATCACTTGTAGTGATATTAGCCCTGATGACACATTATTGTAAATTTAAATGTTCAATTCAGACTTGTTAAAAATTAAAAAAATATTATGACGACTAGGGATGTGAAAGTGTTACCTTGTGCATGGTTAATGTACATGATTACACACAGACTCCCAATACACAGGTGATAAAATCCAGGAATCACGGGAGAGATGTGAGCGCGCACAGAGCATATTCAGGAGTGTTTTGTTTCTTTTGAGAAGTGACTATGACTAATAAGTTCCTTTGCTAAGCCTGTATCTCTTGCTTGCCTGCCACATTGTCTTAGAAAGGGTTAACACAGTATGATGGAACTCCAAGGAAGCCTATATAAGCACTTGAAGCTCAGGAGGGCTGGGGTATGTCACCCTGATATTTGGGGCTTCCTTATGTAGGCACAGGGGCGGCCCGTGGCTATAGGCAGACTCGGCCACCGCCTAGGGTGCCGCCGCCTGGGGCACCCGATGATGACGTCACGGAGGCACCCAGGATGCCCGACAATGATGTCAGTCCATTGATGGCCCTGCAGGCGGGGGTGCCGATCGCGCATTCCACCTGGGGCGCCAGCTGCCACAGTGGCCGCTCCTATATAGGTATCTATTTACCCTTACCGCACCCCTTGTCCTAACTTTTCACACTTGCTATCTGGTCACCCAGGGTGTGAGTTGACTGGATTGTGGGGGCCAAGTGCCCAAGAGAAGTGTCAGCCACAGGATATTCACCTTGGTGTGTCTGAAGATCAAGGAGTGAGAACAGTGACCAATCGCTGTCCAGACGTAAGGGTCTTAAAAATTTGGTATCCAGTAATTAGGTCCATTCATAACAGACTTTTGTCTGCCAAGAGTGGGGGAGTAGGCCTGGTTGTGACAGACACAGTCTTCATGTGGTTAAACTGGCAACATTATTAATTTCTTAGTTCCTACCAAAGTAGTTACAAGGTTGCTTCGTCAGTTCACCTTGGATTCATCCACAGTAGGTATACTAGCACCCATGTTACAGTAACAGACCGCACTGGTGATGTTGGACCTCATCTAATGCTGATGTAGATAGGTCTCTAGCATTTTTATCCTGATAAACTCACTTGGTTGCTATCACTAGATCATCTGCAATATTGCTCATGGTTGCAGTAAGATGAGCACTAAGTCTGCTATAGCTTAGACCCTGGAAGAAGAAGAATCTTTGGTCCTAAAGATCCATGAGATAGATCCGTTTTTAGGATGAGGTTTAAGACTGGTTTTCATTCTCTTTTTAAGAAAAAATCTGGATGTGAGTAGTTGGGATTTTGCTAGCCAATGATGGTAAGATTAAACAAGAAACAACCTCGTACACAAAAAAACCTTAAACAAGGTTAACTTAACTCTTATGGATAGGAAATATTTATGTTAATTCCCAGATACAGAAAGGGTGATACATGCTGAACATTCCTGTAAGTATGATAAAATGCACGTCAGTCATCACGCTTCCTCTAAAAAGGTTATGTGGAGCTCAGATATTCATAAATAACATGATAGTGACAGAAGACTTGCGCTTCCTTTCTGTGAAAGCAATGGGAAAGTGTGGCCACCAGTGTACTCGATAAAAGTGAATTTCTTGACATAATGCCAAACTAAATTTTTGAATTTCATCCATTTTATTAACGCTGATGAAAATCGCCATACATTGTTTGCAGTGTAAGTCCTGTTACGGATATAATCATATTGTCATGGCTGCTAACGCCCATTAATAGCTAGAGCTGATAAACATTTTGAAAGTTTTCAGTGAAAAAATGTCACTTTTTTAAAAAAAAACTTCCGTGGGAAACTTTAAATTAAAAGACTTTCTCCTTGTTTTGATTTTTTTTTTCAGTTTTCGCATTTTGTCATGGAGGGGGGAGGATGGTATGATAGTTTTATTTCCAAAACTGAAAAATCATTGAATACTCAAATTTAAAACAGTTCTGCAGAAAAATCAGACAGGAAACAAAAGAAAAGATACTTCTGAATTTGCAGAAATGTTAATTTTTTTGTAAGCTCATGACAGAAATGGAAATGAAACTATTTAACCTACATACAACCCAAACCTGCTGGTCTGTGTGTCTGCTTCAGAATGAAGCCAGAGGGTCATTGAGACCAAAAAGCATAGGTGATGCACACAGAACATCCAGAAAATTATAGTCAGATGGCAATTTTCAGTGTGACTGGGCCAAATCTGGACATGTTTTCATAGGGACAGCAAAAGGCACCTCTGTGGACCCAGGGCTAACTCCCAGCCAAATTTTAAGTTCTTGCTCTGTATTAGTGAGAGTTTCAAACAGAGTTTCTCAACAGTTGGTTGCAGTCCAAAATTGGGTTGTCAATATATGTCAAAGAATGGCAAGGGGCCTGGGTCCTACTGTGGGAAGCAGAGGGTGGGATGTATTGGGATAGATGGTTGCAGATTTTGTCCCACTCTCACCTGACAGAGCTACATCCTGCAACTTTGGCTCTTCTGGGTCAGTTGAGCATACTGGAATATATGATTTTTGTTGTTGTTTTTGTTATAGATGGATGGTGACAGTTCTACAACAGATGCTTCTCAGTTAGGAATTGCTGGAGATTACATGAGTGGCAGTCATTTTGTAATACAGCCTCATGATGGTAAGAAGCCTGCCAGTTAAAGTGGAAGTTTGTCTTAGTATAAGTAAGTTAAAGTATGTCCTGTCACTTCTTGCCTAGCTTTTCCATTAATTTTCCATCATTCATGAAGCAAAGTATTGGTATTTATCTACATTCATAATAACTCCCTGCATACAGTGCCATTTTGATCAATTTGAAAACGGATTTGCAACATTTGTTGTTGGCATCAGAACCCCTTTGAAAGCACTCTCTTGCAAAAAAGTAGTAATCCATGCTAACAAGCACTATTAGAAATCAACCTGGAAAATTCACCTCTGCCAGCAGTAGGGGGCAGCGTGCCTCCATGCTGTGCTCATTTGCTCCCCTAACAGCATGCAAAGTATGTTGAGAGCCCAGCTACTCACAAGACTCAACTAGCTGGGAGATAACTTTCCCCAAGAATAGGTTGGATATTAGGAAAAACTTCCTAACTGTCAGGGGTGGTTAAGCACTGGAATAAATTGCCTAGGGAGGTTGTGGCATCTTCATCATTGGAGATATTTAAGAGCAAGTTGGACAAACACCTATCTGGGATGATCTGTGGTGTTTGGTCCTGCTATGAGGGAAGGGAACTGGACTTGACCTCCAGTTCTAGTATTCTGTGATTCTATGTTGACCTGTAATGGGGTGGTGTGTGTTAAGTATCAAAGGATGTTGCTTATGTCTTTCCTGGAAAAGGAATGGCTCTTCAAAAAAACAGTTTATAACATTGCTCAATAAACCGATTAAATCTTAGTGTTTGTGAAGCGGGCATTGGGAAGAACAATATTGGATGTGTCTATATGTAATACATATGAAAAGGAATACATACCAATGAGGTGTGATAGAAAACAAGGCACCACAATGTTATGGGAGCTTATGTTAATTTTTAACAACTATGAACCTTCCAGGGCTGTAATCAAGTGTGGTATTCACTTGGAATTGGGAATCTCCCATTTCAATCCTTGTTGTTGAATCTTAAACCTCACTAAATATTGCCAGTAATTCATTTCAGACTTGTATCATTATTTTTTTTGCTGTTGCCAGTGGGGTTTCAAAATTTCACACTTAAGGGATGATAATACTTCAGTGGTAAGCTTTTTTTTTTTTTTAAATGGCAGCTTTTTGAAGTTGATCAGAGGATTGGAATGTTAGTACTCCTGGATTAGTAACTAAATACTTGTAAGATGATGAAAGGTGCTTGACCAATGCACCCAGTACTAACTTTTCTTTATTTTGCTAGACACTGAGGACAGTATGAATGATCATGAAGACACAAATGGCTCAAAAGAAAGTTTTAGAGAACAAGATATATATCTTCCAATTGCAAATGTGGCAAGGATAATGAAAAATGCCATACCCCAGACAGGAAAGGTAATATCCATGGCTAAAGCCAAGAGGGCTATTCTGCTAATGAGAATATATTCAAATTTTTATTCATTCTTGATAGGCAAACTTTAGTTCCAGTGCAACATTCCTATCTTCACTTGTGGAAACTGCCAGTTTGCTTTCTGAGAGTAAATTTTTTTTTTTTTTTTTTTTTGGCCAGGTTTCCCAAAAATAATTTTGAACTATGTTTTAGTTGCAGACAAGCAGATTAGAATATTAAATCTTCTTTTTTGCATAAATATGTAAACTACTTATTTATTCATTCATGTTCTGGAGTTGATGGCTGTGATGTTTGGTAGTATTTTTCTAGATACACAGATTATACATAATTGCCACATAAAAGCATACTTATTTTATAAAAAATAGAGGCTAATATTTGAGCTGGCTTGCTTAGGCCTTATCTAAACACAGAGGTTGCAGCAATTTAACTAAAAACTCTTTCTAAATCCGTTTTAAACAGGTGCAAGCCTCTGTGTGGCCAGATTTTAAGAGGTTGTTAAATTGATACAACAAATGTAAATTACTGATATAGCTGGATCCAAAGTAGGTTTTGTGTTTTATCTAGTGTCTACAATGTTTTATGTAGACATAAGAACTTTTTTCAAAATTGCTACCAGAATTTATTCATGAAAATTGTCCTAATAAGTTAGGCATGATAGCAATCAGATACTTACAACTGTTAAACTCATAGGAAAGATTTCTTCACTTTTTAAATTTTTTGATTGGAGTACAGGGATATTGGAATGAGTGAACCCATGTGGATGAAATAAGAGCTTCCTTTTCAATCATATGAGGAAAAAAAATCTAATCTTTCATTTTTAACTTGCATATTGCCAAAAGCAAGGTACCAAAACGCCATAAGATAGGCAGTTCAAATAGCTTTAATTTCTGGCCTTACTGGAAGTACAAGGTATGAGAAATCTTATAAGAGCTTATTCTCATGAGATCTTTACTCCAGTTTTACTGACTTGAGATTTGATTTAGGGATGTTAGATAGCATATAATTGAATAGTCATGTAGCCACATTGAATTTTAGTGATCACATGACTATTCGATAGTCCCCAGGAGTGGGGCCAGCAGCCAGTGCACTCGAACTCCACTCCTGGGGAGCCCACTGACCCCATGTATTAATGCCCCTCTATCAGAGGCAGCAGCATGGGGTGGCAGGCAGGAGTCAGTTTGCAGGGGGAGTCAGTTTAAAAACCAGCTTCCTGTGTAAACTGTCTCCCACCTGCTGCCCCACACTGCTGCCTGTGATACAGAGGCAGCTGCAGGGGGTGGTAGCAGCTTCTGTCTGGAGTGGGTTTGAGCTCCCCACGGACAGAGGGTGCCCTGCAGCGGTAGCCCAGGCTTATAGATTAATTGTGTAGTTATCTACACATTGACATCCCTAATTTGATTAAGTGTTGGAACCCTTTAAGCTACTTATTTTAACCAGTCATTGTCTTCTGTGTTCTACTTAATTTTACATAGAGCTCAGAGCATTGCTTGCAGCTCTTGTCTTGCTTCAGAAACTTTCCTTTTTATCTGTACAGTTTACAAAAATAATCAAACAACTTAGCAAGATTTTAAAATATAACCTGGAATAAATGAAGCATGGCAGTCATAGGTGTTTTCAAAAGCCCTCAGTGTTGCACTGTAGGATTGTTACATTTATTTATCTTTTCTTTTAAATCAACTTACAAAAGTGCTCAACACCCATAATTGAGGTTAGGTTTTCAAAAGAATTTGGCACATTGCGTGCTAATCTGTCTTGAAAATCTAGCCATAGATATCATAATGTAAGCTGCTGGCCCTAAGTGTCTGGATAATTGAAAATTATGTCAGAGACACTATGGGGTTGTGAATAAAGATGCTATTAGTCCTGAGATACAAAAATTCCTTCTTCATATTCCAACAGGTATAGATCCGTTGCATATGAACAAGCATCAAATATGGATAATTCTTTAGTGTATTTCTGCTTAATTACTTTCCTAAATACTCAGCTATAACAACCCTCTGCCATTCTAAGTCCCCTAATTTATTTTTAACAGAATAAAATCTTTAATTCAATTCATCTAATTTATGCTATTTGGTCTTGTTTTAGAAAACTTAGAATATTATAAACCACTACAGAGGCTTGCTGCTAGGCAAATCAATCAAGCACTAGTTATGACTCTGATTAGGATAAAATATCCCTGGCTGCAGAAATTCGCTCTTGGAAGACCTGAGATATAGAATCCATGTCAGACTGAGCAAATTAAAATAGATATTCATGAAAATGCTTTGTCCCACAAGACCTCAAAGTGCTGTCCAGTCAGATTCATCATGATTCCAATTTTGTACCTTTCTTAGTTAGGAATGTTAAATTTAGATTAATTGGTTAATTAAATAGTCAGTGCAATTTGCATCAACTATTCAATTGGTCAATGAGGGCACCTTTGCCTTTGAAGTGTAGCAACAGCAGGGGAGTTCCAGATGACCCCGGGCTCCATGCGGTGCTGCCACTTTGAAATGCCCCATGCAGCCTGGGGCTAGCTGGGGACCCGGGCTGCACGTGGCTTTTCAAAGTGGCAGACCCTGGGCTCCACATGGCGCTTCTGTTCTGAAGCACCCCTTCTCTTCTCTTCCCGCCCACCCCCCCACTGCCTCTTTCTGATAGACAGAAAGTGGGGGGAAGTGACTAGTCAACAGTGTCAACTAGTCATTCATATCCATATTCTTAGTTCACACTTCCAGATGAATATCGTCCTATGATATTCATTTATACTTACAGATTATGAATTCAGATGTCTGTGAATACAATGGCTTGTTTCCCAAAAGAAATGGAAGCATGCAACCTAAAGCAGTGTCTAAACTGTGTGCATATATAACAGCTTGTTCAGAATGCAGCTATGAAATATTAAAGTAATTGTAGAGGTCTTCAGTGCTACCTGGCCTAGTTAAATAATATATTGTCTTACTGTATTTAACATGCTATTTTATCAGCATTTTACCTGGAGCAGTGGTGACATCCAGTGGCTATTTTGCATATGCACACCAATTTTGTTCACACATGCATATTGCTGTGGTTAATTTATTATGGGGCCATCCTGTCATCTTCCAGTTTATCATTCTGGTACTAAGAGTAGGAGTACTAAGTTTTTAGTGTGGTGTTGTTGTAGGACTCTCCAAACTAGTGGGCCTAAGGGCTTTTGACCTACAGGTCTTGTCCTGAGAGGGGCTCAGCACCTCTAACTTCCAGTGAAGTCAAAGGGAATTGTAGCTGACCAGCACCTTTCAGGATTAGAGCTCTGAACTGAGCTTTGGGAACAGGCTTAGTAAATGCAGCTTTCGTTTGCAGTTGATTAAAATGGTGATGTATAATCAAACTTCAGGTGATTTTAGTAATGGTTTTTCTTACCAGATTGCTAAAGATGCAAAGGAGTGTGTGCAAGAGTGTGTAAGTGAATTCATCAGCTTTATAACATCTGAAGCAAGCGAGAGGTGTCATCAAGAGAAACGAAAGACTATCAATGGAGAGGATATTCTCTTTGCCATGTCTACCTTGGGATTTGATAGTTATGTTGAACCTTTGAAGTTGTATCTCCAAAAATTCAGAGAGGTTGGTAGCCTATCTTTCTACACAGGTTAGACAAACTTATTGTATTCAGTGCTGGCTCTTAGTATCATTTCCATATACAGCTGAAAATGGTTCACTTATCCCCAGAATCTAGTTCTCAATGACTGATATAACATTGATATCTATATCAGAATGGAACAAAGCATGGGATAAAAACAGCATGATTAAGAGTAATGGCAGATTTGCTGTTCCAAAGTAGCTAAATTGTCCAACTGGTTTTTTTTTTTTTTTTTTTTTTTAATAAAGAATCTAATGTTCTGGTAAAAATCAGTTTTTGTGCTTTTGTTAAGAACTCCGCCAGATCCTCAGCTGCATTGTGGTGAAGGTACAGTTATACTCACTAGCTGAAGAGCTAGCACACTACATTTTTGTCAGATTGCATTTCTAATCTGCAGAGGGGAAAGGTATATTTTAACACATTATTCTGATGACCTGTAGCTGACACGTTTTCATGCTTGTTTGAACTTCTTTTGCTTTGGTTGTCAAGAATTTTCCAATCCCCTGTTTAAGCATTAAGATTTACACTTCTTATTACAGAAGATATTTCAAGATTGAGCATATCATTTCAGAATTTAGCGTGAGCTTTTTTCCTTCCTTCCAGCAACCTAAGATTCATGGAAAAATAGAGCTGGCTTTTGGGGGGGTTTTCCCCCACCTTTGGAGGGGCGGGGCTAAAGGGATTAATGTATATTCTGTTCTTTCATCTGTCATCCCTTTGTGGCAATTAATGACAATGGATGGGGAGTTTTTTCCTATGAGGTTTTAGCATGGAACATTGACCCAAGAACTCTGTCTTGTTCAAACAAGTTATAGGAACTGTTAGCTAGTAAACTGCTTCTCCCCCTCCTCAACATTCCCATCTCTTCTCACACATCTTTGTTGTATACAGAAACCACCTTACCCCCCATACTCTTCCTCTTTCCCGTGTTCATGTAGCAGCAGTATCTGAATGCTGGGTTAGCTTGTATCAGAGATGGCAAATTATAGCTTGTATGTTGCAGTAACTCTTCAGAAAAATGTTTTAAGCCCTTTTGGCTTAAATGCATCTCCTCTTTACATTGACCTAGATTACACTATGAACTGTGCCAATAGGCTAATGGTGCTAGCATGTAAAATCTGGTTTTGCCTTTCATCTATAAATCATATTCCCAGTCTTGTCTTCCGAGTACTATTAAAAGGAAACTCTCTCTTTTTTGGGTTTTTTTTTGTAGTTTTGTGGTGGTGGTGGTTTTTTTTTTTGGGGGGGGGGGAGGCAGAGTTACATTAAACATATGGACAGTTTGTCATTGTTAGTACTTGCCTTGATGTTTTCACAAAAAGCATGGCTGGATTACAAAAGTGAATAGTACATTGTGTGCTTTAACTAATTGTTCTCACTTCCAGTTCTAGCTATTCTCCATCTATGGGGAAGAAATCTAATCTTCTGGGTTTAAATGTGACCTTCCTATTTCATAGCTTTAGTGCACTTTCTAATAGCTATGGACATACACATTAGTGGAACAAGCCAATACTGGATCTTATCTCTTTCCCGTATTGTATCCCAAGAATTGTACTAAGTGTGTGTGTCCATGTATAAAGTGCAACAAATAAGCTTATATAACCAGCATACGTTTGCCACATTTTTAGTACTGGAAATCTGCAGTCTGCTATGGATTCTGGGTACAAAATGCAGACGTAACTATTCCTTGTCAATTACCACAGAACTCTTACCTTTGCAGAATTTGAAGGATCTGCTATAAAAGTCCAGTCTTCATATTTGCACAAATATATTGTGTGAGCGGCATAGCTAATGTTGAAGTCAGCTATTTGAAAGCTCACATACTATGTGTATTAACATTTTTAACATCTGAGGAATGCAATGATAAAGTTTCTTAGGGTATGTCTACACTGTACAGCTATTCCAGGATACCAGAGGTATCCCGAAATAGCTACCCTGCATCTACACAAGCTGCTCATTATGTCGAAAAATATTTTGAAATAACTGCCATCCCAGTCAACCTCGTTGTAAAAGGGATAAGTGATGGCTCGAAATAGCTCTTTATTTCAAAATTTGGTTACTTTGTGGACGTGCCAAATTAAAAAAAAAAAAAGAAGCTATTTTGAGTTTAGGGTGCAATATAGATGAACCCTTAGTGTCACAATTCTCATTATTGCATATAGGTTCTTCTAGCAGTTGCAAAAATTCCAGTTTTAGGAAACTAGGCCCATGAACAATCGAAGGTAACTATTCTAATGCAAACACTTTCTAAATTTCATTCAAGGCAATGAAAGGAGAGAAAGGGATTGGAGGAACTGTTACAACTGCAGATGGTCTTAGTGAGGAGCTCACAGAAGAAGCATTTAGTAAGTAAATCTTTAATTTGCTAATTCAAATTTTATTATTTATAGAACCTCTAAGATTGGAGACTGGAGGAAATGATAATCATCAGAATAGTCTTCTTAGTAACTGAATTTGGGTCAGACTAGCTGGATGGGATTTAGAATCCATCAGAATTTTCATTTGGGAAGTGTTGGGAATAACCTGCACTTGAATATGCTCCTTGGAGTTAATGGGAGCCTTGTGCACCTAGGCTTAGAATTTATCCATCAGTTGTTTAATACAGTATTAAACTTTACAAGTTGGTAATCATATCCAATGGCATTAGGGTTAAATTCTAATCTGAAGTGTTTTAAGACTGTGAGAACATGAACTAGTGCTGTAATTTTTATTACATTTTAAAGAACATAGCAATTTGTTCAAAGACTGTAGCTAATGTTGCAAGTTTTCTTATTTCCATAGTAGCTAACCATCCAAGCCCATATGCAGGAAGTAATTTTAATAGAGGAATTTACTAGGTATTTTTAAACTGGTATGACTCTTAAAAAATGGAGAGAACTCCTACAAAAATGCCTGGGAGGGAAGAAAGCAAATCATATTTTGTGGCTTGGAGCTCTAGAGTCTACCAAAATGAAAATGAGCTGCCTCTCTGTCTCCTGTGCTTTTAAAACACTTTCTCTGGTGATAAATAGAATGCACAGACTCTGTGGACATAGTGAAAAAGGGCATCTGTGGTTAAAGAAAGAAGAATCGTGGAACTATGGTCCATTGTAGTTTACTTCCCTATATCATGCAGTAGGGCCTGAAGGTTCTTGGGGGGGGGGGGGGCCCTAATTTTTTTTTAAAATTTGGAACTGTGGTATTTATAACTATAGAGTCTTCTGTTCTTGCTTTAAATATGTATGGGTGCTGATAGTATAGAAACTGTAGAGGAATTAAGGAAGAGCTCTCTCCACTTTCAAGAGACATAATTGTTAAAAAATACCTGGTTCATTACTAATAAAGTAATGCTTGAGTTATAGAATTGAGGACTGGTAGTGACCTGCTCAAGCAGTGAAATGCACTTTGCACCTCCATACAATCTCATTTGGCTCTACAGAATATGAAAAAAAACCTATAGAGGCTCTTATGGCCAGAAATGTGGTTTCCAGTGGGCCTTGTGAGCTTGAGAACTTCAACGAGGATGTTGCAGTAGAATTTTATATTTTGTTTTAATAAAATGCAGAAACCCCACATTTTAATGAAACATCAAAGTTGACAGTTTAAAGTCAGTGGTCGGCAAGTTCAAAGGGTAGCTTTCCAACAGCAGCAATAATTCAGTTGCATTCCTCCTTCTGTATATTTTGTCATACATTTGAAGACAAACAGCAATGTATAGATCTATACAATTAGCAATGAAGACACTAAGGCTATAACTTCACTACAGAGTTTTTTCGGATAAATGACTGTTTTTCCAAAAAAAAAAAAAAAACCTTCACTTGCGCCCACGCTCCAATTGTGTTCTTTTGGGGGAAAAAAAATCTAAAGAAGAGAGGGGTTTTCCTAACATTGGCAAACTTCTTTCTACAAGGAAGAAGCCTTTTTCCGAAAGAGCTCTTTCGGAAAAAGGCATGTGTGGACAGGAAAGAGGGACTTTTTTCGAAAGAAGAGGAAAAAGCACAGGTGCCCTGGCCACTCTGTCCATAGTAATCACAGCTTAAATGCGAGATAGCGTCCACACTGAATGGACGCTATCTTTCGAAAAAACAGATGACTTTTTTTGATGCGCTTTGGCAGTGTAAATGCTCTTTCAGAAGAATTTTTTTTTTTTTTTTTTTTTTTTGGAAGATCTCTCTCTCTCTCGACGTAGCCTAATACAAAATGCTGTGCATGCAATGACTTAATGTTACTATAGATATTTTAACTCTTGTGGATCCCAGTCTAACCTTTAAGATTTTTAATGCAAAGAGTGTTGCCTGAAGTAGCAGGGGACTGGACTCGATATCCGAGGTCTTATGTAATTTCTCAAGGACTCACGTAAAGAAAAATGGGTGGAAGAGAGAAAGCTAACTCAAATGTGTGAATGAGCCCTTTATGCAGACACCGATGTGTTTCTTACAGGAAACGTTCCTTTTTGTAGGAAATGTGTCGCTAAAGGGAACCATTAGTGTGTGTGCTTAATAGTAGTACTGGTTTAGTACTTCTCGAGAACTGGTAAGACAGCAAAAGATAAGAGGATACCCCCATATATTGTGCAAGTCTACTGTCTAATTCCCCTCTTTGGTCTTTGGGATATGCTCCCTAATCTGCAAGCAGAAGATTGAAGAAATACCTTGGCCACTGCTTACCAATCAATCATATTTCAAATTTTCCAGGCTCTGGAGTAGGGATGTGAATGACTAGTCAACACACTAGTCGACTAGTCCCTCCTCCCCCTTGCTGCCTCTATCTGAAAGAGGCAGAAAGGGGAAGGAGAGAGGAGAGGAGAGGGTGCTTCAAAGCAGCAGCACTGCATGGAGCCCGGGGTCTGTTGCTTTGAAACGCCGCATGCAGCCCGGAGTCTCCCCCGCTGACCCAGGGCTCCATGTGGCTTTACCGTTTTGAAATGGAGTCTGACGCAACAGGGAGCACAAGGCCAGCAGGGGACTGCTTGAGTCCCCCATTGGCCCCATGCTCCCCACAGTGCTTTTGCCTTTGAAGTATAGCAACAGCCTCAGGGCTGTTGCTACACTTCAAAGGCAGAGGCGCCCTAATCGGCTAAGCGAATAGTTAATGCTAATTGCATTGACTATGTGATTAACTGGCTAATCTAAATTTAACATCCCTACTTTGGAGGCTTCAGTATATTCTGTGATGCAAAGCTTGAGGTTGGGAAATTTACTTCACACAGGGCTAAGACGCAGGGCTAAGAGCCCTCAGACGCAGGACTAAGGCTACGTCTATACTGCAGGCTTCTTGTGCAAGAACGCGTCCACACTGCCATGTGCTTTTGCGCAAGAGCATCCATGGCAATGTGGATGCTCTCTTGCACAAGAAAGCTCTGATGGCCATTTTAACCATAGGGATTTCTAGCACAAGAAACCCCTGTTGCCTGTCCACACATGCCTTTTGCACAAAAAGAGGAATAACTCTTGCACGAAAAGCCCTGTTTTTACAATTTACTGTACTTTTTCTTGCACAAGAACATGCTTGTAGTGTGCACGGTCTTCAAGTTTTTGCGAAAAAATGGCAATTTTTGCGCAAAAACTCTGCAGTGTAGACTTAGCCTACGAGACAAAACTACTGTCTTTTATAAAAACTGTGCTTTGCAAGTCATGTATATACGTGCAGGATTTTCTTGCCTGAAGACTTTAACTTTAGACTTAAAAGTTTTGCATGTAACTTTTGATATGGGCACAACTTAGTTCAATGAAAGCCAATTTTTGTACCAAATCTAGCAAAGACTAAATTTAACTTCTCAAATGCAAACTGTTCAACTCTCAAAAGTTGGGTTAAACTTTTTTCACATAGGAAATTGATTTTAGGGTTGTTTTGAGGTTTTTGCATGTAGAAATAGCTGGACATTCCAACAAGCCCTTCACTTATTTTCTCCAAATGCAGAATAGCAAAGTTATAACTGAATGTTTAGCCTTTTGCTTCCAAATTACTTCTGTAATAATTCTACCCTTGGCTTGTCACAGGGCTTACTCCACAGTTATGTTGTTTACCTAAGAGGTTCTCCATTTATTCTCTTGACTTCCACACCGTATTTAGTCCATTTACTAGTCAATTTTTTTATTAAATTTACTGCTTTCCTATAGGTCATTGTTTAAGTCCAAGCTCTTTGTCCGGTCCAGAGCACTGCACAGTTCCATCCATGCTTACATTACAGCTCTAATTGCATCCATTACCCTTATTGCTGCCCTATTTTCTCCACTAATAAGTCCAATCCGTATCAAGGCAGGGACACTCTCCCATTGTCTTGTAAAAAGTGGGCTATGTGCTCAGTGCTCTAATAATTTTTTATTTTTATTTTAGAATTTAGGTGCCCACCTCAGATCTGAACATAAAGCTGTTTTGGGGTTTTGTTTTGTGTTTTTGTTTTTTTTGCCTTCATACATCATCACCAGTAAAAGTTTTGCAAGCTGACTTCAGATCATTTGATGCAGAATAAAACCTGTTTCAGCTCTGCATTGCTAATGGGAGCTAACTTGTTTTTGTTCTGTTGCGAATGATAATATACACTTTAAACACAGTTCTATGTATGTTTTGTCTGACTTTCCTTAACTAAAATTTTTTTGTTTGTTTTTTTTAAGCTAACCAGTTGCCAGCAGGTTTAATAACTACAGATGGCCAGCAGCAAAATGTTATGGTTTATACAACATCTTATCAACAGGTACAGTATCCTCTCATCCATTCTTCCTTCTGTTGCTAAATTTCAAAGCCCTATTTCAACATCCCCAGTCTGAAAGAGATGAGTGACATATGTTTAGATTTTTGTCATGTCTTTCTAACATCACGACCATGCAAGATTACTAATGCAATTTCAGAGGACAGAAACTTGAAACTAAGCTTATGTTCGTTCCCTTCCTTTCTAGATCTCTGGTGTTCAACAAATTCAGTTCTCATGATTTGAAGGCGGATTTGGGAATAAGAGACAAGAGAGCTGTACAACTTGTGAGAAGAGACATTAGTTTAAAAAGACAAGAGAGTTGTCTCTCTGTACATTAAATAGCTGTAATGTAGCTACCTGAGGCTTGACTAATGGAGGTGTGAATTCTGACTGAAATCTTTTTTCATGAATTTTAAAAAAATTGGATTTTAAGGGTATTGTTTTGTACAAGTTTGTTGCTCTGTATAACTCCTGTATGCATTGTATATTGCAATTTATTACTGTCAGAGATTTGTAGACAGTTTCTTATTTTCATATTGAATCATGTTACTTTTGTAATTCAATTAAACAGCTGAGTTTATTCATGTTTACCCTTTGAATAAAATAAGGGTACAGTTCATTTTGAATGCAAGTTGCCTTTATTATAAAATTTGAGTTCTTTGTTATGTAAATTATCTTGCATGTCTTAACTAGATTTTTAATGTTGATATATTTATTGCAAATTTGAAAGGGATTTTTTTCATAAAACTCTAGCAGCTCAAAATAATTGTTTTTTTTAATGTAACTTTAGAACTTAATGTTAATCCAGAAGCAAACAATTGTTAAACCTGTTAAATTTAGAGATCTGGTGATCATCATCAGGGTTTACTATAATTAAAAGGCTGTTTATGCCTGATTAAAGTAGTTTTTATTTGAGAGCCTAATAAATAAATGCTTGTAGTAGCTACTTTTTTCAATTAACTTAACTCTGTACAAACTCCTGAAGAATAACTTGTTAAATTTAAAGTAGTCTTGAAGCTATTTAAATGATATACCCTTTCTTTTATGCATGGTGTTTGAAAAGCCAAATCCTAAAAATGGTTTCCTCAAGTGTTATAGGGGGATTTTATAGTCCTGTGATACATAATATCCAACTTTTTAAACTGAAATGTTATAATTTTTCCTATGAGATGGTAGGAACTCTCAAATGTTTCAGAAACAGTGTGTATGCAAGTATGCATGTGTGAGTGACTGAAATGTGAAATAAGCGATAAAAATCTTAAGTGAAAGACTCAAATGTCTAGTTTGCTGTCTCCTTCCTAATTTTTGCAATAAACTGTACCTAGATAATGTAATTTTGTATATTTAGTTAACTATTCTTAGTAATGTTGCTGGTTGGCTTTTCAAATAATGAATTGGCTGGATAATCCTATAGATACTTCAGTGTCACTATGTCAGTGTAAGGGTGGTAGTCTACTAGCATCCCTGTTACTCATGCTGAGTTTGGAGACCTTTAATATTTCTATTAACTTTCAGCTCACTGAAATGCACTCCTCACTCAGCCAACCATGTGGTTTTAAAATTAAAACAAGCAAACAAAAACAAACTCTTTGTTGTGATGCCATAATCCTCCTGGAGCTATTTTGTGAAAGGCTAAAACCTTAAGAGCCTAGATAAACTGGGTTAAAACAAAACAAAAAGAATGAAACCTCAGAACTGTGGTCAGAAGTTTTGATGTATCTTTCTTTGGTAACAAAGTCAACTTTAAATGTAGGTTAACAGTATGCCAAGGCAAGGGCATGGACATGGTCCACTGTGTTCTGTAGCAAGATGAACATGTTTTCTGTAGCAGTGTTCAGGTGCTGTGGCAGCCAAGTGTCGCTTTTGCGGGCACAAGGGCTAAACGTAATAACTTATTCCTACTATTTAATAAACTCAAGCAGTATATAGGAGCTTGCTTTACGTTCAATTGATTTTAAAGCAGTCGCATATTTCCAGGTCATGATGTGCAGAATTTGGTACTGAAAAAAGGTAATTAAAATGAGGGACAAACCAGAGGTTTTGGCACTTAGGGAGTGCACAGAAGAGATCATGCTCTTATTGGAAAATCTTATTAGTTGGATACTGTTGATTAAATTTAACACTTAAATACGTAATCTCTAACTTATCTTAGGTTTCAGAGGGAAGTCTCTGTGATATGAATGGAGCAGTTCAACCATGATATTCTTTCAAAAGTAGTAAGAAGACAACATTGCAGTATTGTGCAGAGACTAGCTATTTTCAGGATTGCCTTTTCACACATCAGAGATGGAATTTATTTTTAATGAAAGCTTAGATTCTAGAGCGCAGCCCTGGCAAGGGATGAATGCAATGGTGTTGAAATTTATAGTGCAACTTGGATAGATGTGTGTTCTCCCTCTTTTCCAGTTCCGTTCCATTTAAAAAAAAAAAAGCCCCAAAATGACATTAATTCGGACATGTCATTTGATGTGTTTTCCCAGGTTAAGTTCTGTAATAAAGTTTTGTGTGAATGTTGTTTTCTGGAGTAATGTAACCCTGTTTTCTTTCTAGAGAGACTTAATTTGTTGCCATACTAGCATCAAAATTCAAAACAAGGTAACTTTGAAGTAGCACTGGTATGAAAGATCACTTGCTGCACTATACACAACACTTATAAGACAAAGCGAAAGCATGCAATGGCATTCTAATATTAACCCATCTAGTAATGGAATTCTTGGTTAAAACTTGTTAGCCCTTTCCACGTTTTAAAATGGAAAGAGAATTTATACTGGGGCTCAAGTTGTTGAGTAAGGGTGCTTATATCTCCCCACCACCCAATTGAGGGCTCTGGTGTATTGGACCTACTAACACCAATGTTCATTAACAATAACTGTATGAACTTCAGCCAGCCTTGTAATTACTCAGCACTTTCAAACATCACCCCAATTAGGTGCCAAACATTAAGCACTCATGTTTTGATAGTTTTAGCTTATGCCTTTGCTCCCTGGCTGTGTTTACACTGGAAACTTATTCCAGAAAATCAGCCGCTTTTCCAGAATAACTTGCCAGCTGTCTACACTGGCCCCTTGAATTTCTGGAAAAGCACTGACTATCTACTGTAAAATCATCAGTGCTTTTCTAGAAAAGGGCCAGTGTAGACAGCACAGATTTCTTTTCCACAAAAAAGCCCGGATCGCAAAAATGATGATCGGGGCTTTTTTGCGGAAAAGTGTGTCTACATTGGCACGGACGCTTAGGTTTTTTTCCATACCTAAGCAGTGCATCCTATACAAGTGGCTTGCAGAGGGATACTTTAATAAAGGTTTATGCATGACAACTTTCTATTACATTCCCTGCTTTTAAAATATTTTCATATGCTATTATTAATGCGGAATATACTATGGTTTACAAACCAGAATAAATAAGCTACAGCTAGCCACCAAGAAACATCAGGATCTTAGTGAAATCAGCCACTCAAGAACATAGGACAAATTCCTTAATGCTGTTGCCTTTTGAGTGTAGAGTGAGGTTGTGCTGTGTTGGATTAGATTACCCTTTGACTTGATTTTGACACTGAATTAATTATAGGACTGTGAAGTTAAACAGATCCATAAAAATGAATGCCACTTTGCACTTCTCTAATATCTTCCAATTACCATATTTTCCAGCGTATAGGGCCACTGGGCATATAAGACAACCCCCTAATCTTTTAATTAAAAGATAGGGTTTCATCTTATACCCCAGCGCCCCTCCGCCTCCTTTGCTCCCGGTGTCCCTGGTCTGCTGGAGACAGTCCCCAGCAGACCAGAGGCACCAGGAGCAAAGCCGCAGCAGCTTTGCAAAGCCGCGGAGGAGCTCCGGCGGGGGGGCAGCCCAGGCACGCCTGGGATGTATACCCGGCGTACAAGACGACCCCCGATTTTTGGGGGATGTTTTTTAACATCAAAAGTCATCTTGTACGCCGGAATATACGGTACAATGCATGTGATGTACATTAAATAAATCATGCAACACCTATTTTATAGATGGGGAAAACAGATTAAATTACTTCCAAAAATTACTTAGTGAATCCGTGGCAGAATGACAAATAGGGTTCCCATTTTAAAAAAACTAGACCATACTTCCTCTCCTGTTAAAGATGTAAATGAGGCACCTGCTATTTCAACAGTAAACCTTTTTAGGCACCTACAAATGTATGAATATGAAAAATAGCAAAATCAATTTTATTAAATATGCTCATTCCAAATCCCATCTAATGCTTAATGAACTAGAACAAGCTACGCTATTACAAGAGGAGATTTTTTTTTTTTTTTATAAACATTTCAAAGCTGGATCTAGCACCGAAGTTTTTAATCTTTTTCTTTCTGCTATGAAAAGTCCACAGCCTGCCTGTGTCTTAGTAACTGGTTTTCTGCATGTAAAAGCTAGGGCTGGTGTTCAAGGGTAGCAAGCCAAGTGACTGGCTAGAGTTCCTTACCAACAGGCTCCCTCAAAATTATATTACTTTGGCTTCAGATGGGGGTGCCAGGGCTTATGTTCCAGGCTCTGCTTGGTGGCCCCCCAAGAAACCTCAACCACCTCAAGGGCCTTGGATCCCTGGTTGAAAACCACTGCACTGACTACACCCTATCTAGGTCTTATATAGCATCACCAGATGCACTGTATTTAAGGCAGTTTGAAATAGCACATGACTACACCCAAAAGTGACTTGGAGAAAGGGCAGAGGATGTCAACACATAAGGAATTGATGACTATATGCCTTGGAAGGGAACAAGCCCTGAGGTTTGCATTTTTTCAAATAAAACGTTTGAAATAGTTTATGCTTGTACATATGACTAGGGTTGCCAAGTGGTTTCTGAAAAAATACCAAAAAAACCCAAACACCAACATGGCCCCTTTAAGAAACACATAGTAAGACTTTTTGGCCCTAATGGACTGCAGGTAGCTGCCCACTGTATCCCTGCACCAGGCCGGACAGCTCCACTGCAGAAACCGGTAAGCACTAGTGTTGCCAGGCTGCCTCTGTATTGAGCCGGACAGCCTAGGATTTTTGCCTCCTGGCAGGGAAATTTTAGGTATCTGGTATTTTCTAAAATTTTTTTTTTTTAAACCAGACAGGAGGCGAAAATACTGAACAGTTCAGTTCAACACCAGACACCTGGCAACCCTAAAATGTGACAAGCCAATATTTTCTCATTTTGGTAATATATAAAAATAACCTTCAAAATGGCTGCCAGTAACTCATTGTAGCTCACCTAGCTCAAAAGTTCTAATATTCTCCCTTTTTCTTTGAATACACATATTTGAGCCTTAAGGTATTTTTAGTCACACTGACTTACTAGTGAACATACAATTTTAAAAACAGAAGCTTGAGATAGAAAAACAAAAAGCCAAACAACATTGCATGCAAACCCAGATGGGCCCATCTAGTTTTTGTTCAACAGGCCAGTTTTTTAATTAATTCCTGTTCAAGAGCCACGATGGTGGCGTGAGGAAAAGGATATTGTTATGGCTCCAGAAACATCTGTTCAAAATAAGTTCCTCAGTTTGCCAAATCAGTCAGGGGCCACACACAAGTGAGAAGCAAAAAAACCCCCCAAAAACCCTCACTGATGTGGCCCCAACTAAGAAGCAGAAAGACACTCCCCACATTACCTTCACAAACCAGAGTCTAGTGGGGCCCAGGCTAGTAGATTGTGTGCGCTCCAGCTCTACAGGGAAGTAGGAGGGGGTGGAGCACCCAGGTGGGAGCCCTGAGCCCAGGGTCCAGATGCAGGCAAGCCGGGGGTTGCATCCAGCCCCCGACCCTTAGGTTCTGCACCCCTGATCTAAAGCATATGGAGAGTACACATGCCAGCTGCACCCATTTATCTCATTCTATCCAAAATGCCATGGCCTGATGGCACAAAGTTGTTCCAGGCAAGATGATGTTAAAATACTCCACTAGTTGACATACTGGGAAGCTAATGACAGAAGTCCATAGGGGTATTGAGGAAAGGATACAAACCACATCAACATTTTCATTTTGTGGCAACTTTTGGTAGGAACATGCTTCAAGGCTGGTTACAATTTCTTGATTTATATGGAGATAATTTCCATTGCTGCATATTATTATACTATAATTAAACCTGCTTATCCTTTCCCCCTACTTCTGTGCTTTACTAGCCACAACTTCCTATTTATAATGCCAGAGAAATGTCCGACTACGGACTACTTCCCATTTATGACAGAGAAATATCTTACCTGCTAATTTTCTGTTAGCAGTTTTTCTCCTAATTCAGGTCCTCCAGAAGACTGATAAATGACCAGAAAGAAAAAATTCAGTTTGTATTCAAGGGAGACTCAGACATATAATTAAAATTAATATAGTATATCAAGCTGTTGTCTCGATAGTAGTAATTGGTTGCTAGACCTTTGTAAGAACTCTTGTAGTGACCAGAGTTGAAAGATAAAGCTTAGTCCAAGTGCTGCTTCTAGCACTTCTACTGGACCACCCTCAAATTCCATAAATGAGGAAAGGGGTGCAATTAACTATTAATGCATACCTTCTCTCATTCCGGAAGCTCATTCTGCATACTAGGGATGTGAAGGGTTAACCTGTAAGCAGGGATGGAGCAGCTCCCTGCCTGCCAGGGGCAGGAGCAGCCAAAAACAGGGGCTGCTCTGGCAAGGATGTCGAACAGCCCCTAACTATGGGGAGCCCTGGCCCTCTACGGGCTGCTGTAGCCCAGCTGGTACAGTTCCTGCCTGTAGTGGGGGGGAGAGAAGAGAGAGGCAGAAGCATAAGCAAGGGATGGTCTGGCCTGGCTGGAACAGCCCCTGCCTACAACAGGGGAGAAGGGGATTTTAAATAGGATTTTACATCTGGATACAATTACTGTGGTCTATTAAAATCACAGCAAGACAAAATGGATACTCAGACTGAAGAGTGTATTGCAAATTTCTGGCTGCAAGGAAGCTGTGCTCACCCATAAGAAAATATTAGTAGAGGTCATAGGCTAAATGCAGTATTACCCATTAGGTATTTTTTTGTTTTTTTAAACTGACTATGTGGCTGTTAGTTTCAAGGCTTTTTAATGGACATATGGTCTGAAACAACAATGGGATGTTCATAATACATTGATCAATGTAAGCAGAATATGGAGGCAGGGAGTAGATTATAGATTAAACATATAAGATTTTTAAGAGAATATAAACATTATAAAAAGCAAATTCATAATGGGTATTGACCAGGAGAAAGTAAGTTGGTGATCTCCAAACCCACCATGGTTAGGTTAACACCTAGTAAGTAGTAATGAGTCACATTCACAGGATCAATGCAGTTATTGGGATAACTCCCTCACTAGCTTCCCCCCCCCCCCCCCCCCCCCCCCCCCCCCCCCCCCCCCCCCCCCCCCCCCCTCACTGTAATGTGTCAATCTTTCAATGTTTTTTTGGCTGTTTATAATCTGGGAGTTAAAACATGCAGTGCAAACCACTTTTACATGTCAGTGTCAAAGTATTCTAGAACTATTCAAGTACAAAAATCTTGAATACTTGAGATACTATTGTAGCGCATCAAAAGAAGGCTGAGAACGCTCAGGACACTGCTGCTAGTGCTTACTAGTCAGAATTGGATGACTTTGCAGATTGATCGCAACACCTGAGATTTGTGATAAACAAAACAGATATTTTAATAACTGCAAAATATACGTTTGTAAAACATCTTCTGTTCATTAAGAAACAAATATTCTTGTACAAGAATGAAGAATTCAAATTTGGAATTATTTTTAAAATATTTTACTTTCAATAAATTATAACCTCTTTTTTTTAAGGTTACCTCAGTCATGGAAGGAGAAACAAAACTTTTACATTTATTCATCATTGCTCTGTCTTTCCTTATCCAACCAATCTTCTTTGGAACAGGCAGCAGAGATGCATTTGAATGGTCCAGAATTTTTTTTAATATAAACTTATTCTGAGAAAAGGTACTGCTCAATATTTCATGCCTGAATCATGAAAGTGCCCACACCTCCTTCCCGCTACTCTTAAAAGCAAATTCTTTAAACTTAAGACCTAAAATTGGAATAGGCAATTTCTGATGGGGGAGAATACTCCAAGCATTTGGTAAGTGGTCTGAGATGGAAGTTGGGTGCAGAAGGGAGCTTGGGGTAGCAGAATGGATACAGGTGTCTGGAAGGGGGTAGAAGTTCAGGAGAGGATTCTAACCTGGGGAAGGAATGTAGGAAGAGGTACAGAGTCTGGGAGAGAGTTATGACCAGGGGCAGGAGTATAGAGGGGCTGGACTGTGACCTGGGGCAGGGAGTTGGAGGGAGGGAGTGGGTGGAGTGCCAGGTGTAGGCTCTGGCCAGGAAGGCTCTCAAAGCTGGTTGTTAGGGCTATGTGTATCTTTGCACCATGTGCTCCATGGGGGAGGGGGGAGGAAGGCTATTTTGCGCACTGCTTGCACTGCAAGCACAACCCTGAAAGCTCCCATTGCCTAGTTTATGGCTAATGGACGCTGCGAGGATTGTGCTGGAGGTGGGGGCAGTGCACAGAGCCCTCCCCCCCCCCCCCCCCAGGGCTCGTAGCACAGAGATGCATGTAGTCCTATCAACTGAGTGCATGGGGCCATGGCAGGCAGGTCACCTGCCTGAGGGTCCTGTTGGGCCATGCGACATTGGCAGCCCAGAGTATCATGGCAGTCTGTATTTTGCCTACCCCTGACTTAAGGGAACCAAATCTTTCAGAAGACTTTTGAAATGTGTACACAAATAGTTCTGAATTGAAAAGTACTGACATACACCTCATTTTCTAGGACAACCACTTTATTACAAAGAATAAACAATGCTTTGAAATAAGATTTATTCAATTATTTTTTCATTGTACAAAATGTCAGTTTTCTTTGTAGAGATCACTGAAGTAACAGGCCATAAAACTATAACCATCTCAAATTACCAGTTAACAATAACATCATTTACTATATCTTCAAAGTTTATGGCTTGGTCATCACATGCTCTACTTCAAAGTATATTCAAAGATATTGCTATCATTATTTTAAACACTAAATGTTGCTTTTCATTCTTTTGATTTCCAATTTCACAAAAACATTCTTAAGTTGTTGCAATATCTGCCACAGCTAACATAAGTTTTATACTTATACAGTCAGAACTTTAACAAAAAGTCTACCAAACCATGAAATTTCTACAAATTTCTACAAAATTGATATTGTATTCTGATCAATATGGGTGTTTTGTTTACAATATTTTAACAATGGTAAATATGGAATAATGAAAGCTTCTGAGCAGTTTCCCAAACAGCTAATTTCAATTGTATTTCAAACAAATTTTAAACCTGGAACACACATCTCAGTATATTTGTACACTATCTAGTTTATAAGCAAATAAAATGTTTTCTCTACTATGAAACTTAGGTAGGATTTAGATATTTTGTAAGTACAGTTCTGAGAAGCAGACCTCAATGTGCATTTTCACAGTGTACAAAGTAATTTAATTTTAAAGTAAAACTGCAAAGCACAGAACAGGAGATTTGCATATGTTCACTATCAAACATTACCCAACTGGGACAATGGAAGACAGCAAAAACTTAAGCCAGATGTAAGTACACTTACACAAAAAATCATAGTTTGATTGAAAACACCACAGTTTTACCTTTGGTCATCTGAACACATCCTTTAAAAAATAAAATGTGCAAAGTATATGAAACCAAGTGCAAAAACTCCATCCATGGACGTACCCAACAAGTTTTATTCTTACATAATCTCTCTACAATTACAGCTATCAACCAACAAAGTCAAAGCCATAAATGTTTTTAAAGGCATCTTTCACAGTACTAATAAAAAAACAAGTTATACTTTTCTAGTTACAGCTTGCATGTAAGTGAAGATTTTAGTTACTGGGTAGTTCAAGGTCATAACTGATTAAGGGAACCATAAAACCAATGTTTTTTAGCTCATTTAATTTTGTCTGCAGGAAAAAACCTTATATCAAAATTCATAATGCAAATATTGCAGCTTCAAGTAAAACTGTTGAAATCATCACTACACACATTTTTTTTGTTAGGAGAAGAACTATTTATACTATTCTTATGTCACAATCAATTCTATAGTGAAGATTTGTAAAGTCCCCAGTGCTTTTACATGGCATCATAGATTGTAGCTGTGTTAAGGCAGTATCAGCACTTCCATTATAAATGCTGCCTTTAAGAAGTCTAAAGTTTGGCCACATAAAATTAACTCCAGCATATTTGGGTTATTCAATCTTTTACCAAATATTTATGTCCCTATTTTATTTTTTTTAAAAAAGCAAATCCAAAACAAACAAGCAAGTCTATTCTTAGTTTTTAAGATTACATATTTACAGTGCATGCTCTTAACATCAATGTGAGGGGAAAAGGCAAATAATTCCACCTTGATGTATATTCTATTGGCAGAGGGAAATATTTAAAGTGCAAAGTATAAACTTCATTGCACATGTCCAGTAACTTATTTTATAAAAGTTATTAGATGCCTCAAAATCAATTCACCTTGTGGCCTCACACAATTCAGCTATTTTACTCTACACTTTGGTAAACAAATGTTTTTTTAAAAATAAATAGCATTGAAATGTTTACATTTGTTCTATTACTGTGAACAAATACTTTCATTAGCACAGGAATGGATCAACCTATTCCTAATGGCAGTGCTTTTTGAGCTAAATAGCTGTCTAACTAATGAAAAATGACTAATAGGTAAATGGGAGTATTGGACTGATTGCTTTACCTTTATGTTCTACCAAACAAGCAGTTATGAAGACTAACTGGAATAAATATGTCATAAGAATTATTTTATAATATGTGCAAAACTGCTTACCATGTATTTTAACTTTGGTTAAATTTTAAAACTAAAATATTACAGAAACATTATGGAAGCAACACAAGCGATTACAAACATAAGAATGAGGTAAATTAAATTCTTATTAGTGCAAAAAGCAAGCATATGCTGGAAGCAAAGCATATGAATTAAAAAATGGATGAATCCTTATGAAGGGTTTAATATTAAGACCAGAGAGGTCTCTTTGTAAACATTAAGAATATTTACAAATTTAAGATTTGTACAACTTCAAAATCCCAACAAATAGTAGTGCATTTATATTACATGTATATTTTTCATAAACAGAAGTGACTAAGTTTCCTAGTATTTGCATATCTTCAGGGGAATGCCTTCAAAGATTAAAGTATTTGTTACAAATAGTAGAAATTTTTTTTTACAAAAAGTATATATATTAAAATATTCTATACATTTTAAAATACTGTAATAAATGGAAATGTTTGCCTTGCACTCAGATACCACATATGATGAATGTGGCACAAGAACTTCAACTGAACAGAATTACACATATGAGTCTTTTGTAAAGTTATCTGCAATGGCATTCTGACATTCTACTAAATCTTTGAAAACAGGCACAAGTGACAGATAATCCTGTACACCTGCAATTTTTTACAAATTTAAATTCTGCTTCATGTGTCAATGGTAGAGTTAAAAGACAATGCTAATTAAAATTTTAATTATCAAAGTGGCTGTTGATACATGATTAGTATCTAATTGTTTACCTTCAGTATAAGAATTTCCATATATGGTAGTTCAACCTGAGCAAGGCTGCATAATGCTGATGTTTAACGCGTAAAAAAAAGTGTTCATATAAATTTAAGATAAAAACAATGCAAAAATAAAATATCTGGAGCATTTACAAAATATTATAAGTGTTAAACACTACATTCATAACTTGCATTTTACTACAGTGCTTCTATTTTGAACTTGATGTTTTCATTTCTGTGAAAAGAAGGAGGGAGACACATTATTATCTGTATGAAGTCATGGACCGTTTCAGTGATCTGACAAGTTCAATGTTCTTGAAGCTTTTTTCTAGAGATTTCAGTATATAGATTATTGCCTAAACCCTCAAAGCAGGGCTGCAATAATAAACATCAAATTGAACTTCTCTACATTTCTTTCCTGTATTAGAGAAACAGTTTTCAAGTGTGTACAATAGTGTTTTCTGATAGTTCACCTTCACAGTTTGTGCCCTGCAATTATTTCACTGATCTAAATGCAAAGACTAGAAAGTAGTAACGAGTAATTTATTGACCTTATAAAAGCCAAGACACCAACACAATTTCAGCAACCTTAAGAGAAAGCAGTGATACCACAGCTCTTACTGAAAGCTGAAAAGTGAACTAAACCTGGGCATAGAGGCTACAAATTACTACTTAGAGAGGGAAAAGGACAGAAGGAATTAACCAAAACAATGGATGCTACTGGGTTAGATGACTGTAGGAGCAAGTCAAAAATTTTGAAGTTGGTATGAAGCTAATTAGAATCTAAAATTTGGCTGGATTCTTTCTGCTAATGTGTATGTGTGGGGTGAAGCAATATTTTGATTGTTATTTTACTTTTCAGCTTTTACTAGCATCCAGATTAATAGGACAAAAGTTATTTGAAAGGTTTATGCTCAAGTTAATGACCAAATGGTTCTAAAAACAGTACAGATCATTCAGGAAGAAGAGGTTTCCTCATGTACGCTGATGAGGAAAAATGGACTCAACAGAAAAATAGCTCTCTCATAGTGCAGATAAATCCTATTTAACACTACAGTTGGTATCCACTTTACCTTGAAGCCATCGAACTTGCGTGGCTGGTCCATATCCTCTCTCATTCTTTGCAGAAATCCTGAACACTATAGCTGGTCTGGAGGTGTAATCAACATGGGCATTTGAAAGCTGTGCAGCAGTTACCATACAGGATGTTTTAAGACCACAGTATATTTTCATAAATACAAGCTGATTGGGGTTTTCATGTAGTTGTGTGGTACGAATAGCTAAGTAAGCTGAATATTCCAAGATATTTCCAGAAGGTGAAACAGGTGGCTCCCATGAAAGATGAATACAATCTACACTCTGGAGAAAAATTTGAAACATTATCTGTGTCACAAGGGGGCGCGCACAGTCTTTTTCTCAAAGTGATAAACAAGTCCATAATCCACAGGGGCACTGACTCGGACCCTACTATGGCCTCTCTTCAGCTCACTTACTGTTAATTCACTCATGCCAACCATTCATTCACTATCCATGATTCGTGACATCAGTGTAAGTATCACATTAACTTGATACTCAACTAAATTCAGCACATTGCATAAAATTGAATAACTACAGTAAAACTCCGATGGTCCGGCATCTGATGGTCCGGCACCATCAGGAACCCGGAAGTGCTCTGGGCAGCCGGACCATTGGAGCTGCTCTGCCCCCAGCTTCCCCTATTCAGCCACTGCTAAAACTGACCAGCGGCTGACTCCAGGAAGCCGGGGCAGAGCAGCTCTGCCTCGGGCTTCCTGGAGTCAGCCGCTGATCAATATCAGCAGCGGCTGACTTGGGGACACCTGGGGCAGAGCAACTGGGGTGCTGCCGGGTTGGTCCAGTAGCGCCGAGGAGCGACGCTGCGGGACCAACCCGGCAGCACCCCTGCTGCTCTGCCCCAGGCATCTCCGATTCAGCCGCTGCTGGTCAGTTTCAGCAGCGGCTGAATCAGGGACGCCTGGGGCAGAGCCGGACTATCGGAAGGGGGGGCCATGAGGGGTCTGGGGTGGCATCCCCCCCCCACCCCAGACCCTTCATAGCCCCCCCTTCTGATAGTCCGGCATATCTGATAATCCAGCACCCCCTGGGTCCCAAAGGTGCCGGATTATCGGAAGTTTACTGTATTAATGTGCAATTATTCTTGGTGTGAAAAGGCATATACTTACCAGAATCTAATTCTTATGTTTGTTCTGAGTCACAGCTGCTTACTTTACTTACAAAAGCATTTACTGTTAACAGCAATCAATCTAAAACAGGTATGGGAAACGGAACTCGCTTCTATTCTGGCTCACACAAAACAAAGAGGGCACAGTGATTCCAATGTACAAATAAAGGGACACCTTGGAGGTAATGAGGTTGTGTAGGTGAATAAGAAAAGAAAATGCATAAAAATTATCGTATTTTTAAATTAACAAATTTGACACAGTCATTGAGATCCAAATAATTTTTCAGAGTAATTAACATTTTACAATTACATAACATTAACAATTGTTGCCTAATACAGAAAAGTATTCTAAAACACCATCATTCTTTGGATCTTTTAATGTGCTATTGTGAGTCCTTTTAGGCTGCAAGCACCTCAGGACAGATAGTTTAACACAACACTAAACAAAATCTATACTAATCAGAGAACTGAGAAGTATGTGTTACCCATTAATAAGAACAGCCATGCTGGACCAGACCACAAGTACCATCTAGTCCAGTACACTCTCTTCCGACAGTGGTCAATGCCAGGTACCACACAGGGAATGAAGAGAACAGATAATCATCAAGGGATCCATCTCCTGTTGCTTATTCCTAGCTTCTGGCAAAGAGAGGCTAGGGACATTTAATAGCCACTGATGGACTTATCTTAAGTTATCTAGTTCTTTTTTTAACTCTGTTATAACCTTCACAATACTCTGTCAAAGAGTTTTCTATAGGTTGACTATGAGTTACATGAAAAAAAATACTTCCTTTTGTTTTAAACCTACTATCTAATTAATCTAACTTGGTGACCCATAGTTCTTGTGGTAAGAATGTGTTAAGTATTATATAGATATGAAAAAGAGTAATAACGTCATCAACATCTCTCTCTCTCAATGTTGAGAGTCTGAATGTGGCTCTTTACAAGAAGTTCACAAAAAAAGTGTCAATTTATCCATCAATGTTTGACACTATTTTCTAGGGCAGTTTTTACTTAATTAAAAAAAAAAAAAAGGAACCCAGAAATTTCCAGATTAGATATAGGAGTAAAACTTCAGACAACAACTCTATACAAACTGAAATCCTAACCATCTCTCTCACCTTGGTGATTCTGACAGTTGAAGGTGCCCCAGGAAAACCAGGAATGCAGGTTTTAAATTCACTGACTTTACTGAAAGGGCCTGCACCACAGCCATTAACTGCAGCAACCCTGAACCTGTACACAGTGCCTGGAAAGAGATCCTGTTTCTTAAGTAAACTGTAGTCTAGGACATCAGCATTTTCCATCTGAAAATGTAAATAATGCAAAATTCAAGTAAGTTAGTTTACTTTTAACAGTAAAAAAAAAAAAAAAATCACACCTAAATCTAATAAATTATCAGGTAGCAGGACCATCATTAAGAAAAAACAGAATTTTGAAATTAGAAGTGTGCATGAACATTATATACATGATCCAAAAATTTAGGTGAAATTGTTATAAGGGCTAACAACCCTTATATTTAAGAGAAACTTATAATCGCCGTAAGTAATGATAAAATCCTTAGCTATTGTTTCGCTAGGAAGTGTGCTCAATTAAACCAAACACAGCATATAATGTTTATTTTTTCATCTGATTATGGTCAGTGACAAAGGCAGGATACTGTGTTAAACAAATTATTTGCTTTGGTAAGAAACACATGGGTTGCCATAGGTTACTTTGAATTAGTAGCACAATTCTATTAATTTTCTTTAAATAGACTTTTTAAATTTCAGTTATTTACAAAAATCATTAAAGCCCTGACCTACTACACAAGAATTATATTTAAGATAAAAAAGATAAAATTGTAATCCCTATATTTATGTACTGAAAAATGCTTTTGATGGCTTTTTAGCATCTGTATAACTGATTGTTTTGGACAGAGAAGGGAATGACAGAAGTAAGCTTTCTGAGTTATGCACCTGAAAAAATGTAGTTTTACACCCATGCTATTATATTTTGTCCTTTAACTGTTTTTTGTAATTAAAAAGTTATTGATTATATAATCATGAGGTATAATTTTGACTTGACATTAAAAAGTTGTATAATTTGTAAAGTCACTATTGCTGCTAGCCAATACAGAATTCATTCATTTATATAAAGACAGGAAACACTGTGTGCTGTAGTAATTCATACAGTGTTTAGCATATGCAATTATTAGACATGCACACATATTAATCTGTGATAATACATTATAATCATGCATTTGGAAACACTTTCATACATAAGTGTACAATTTTATTTTATATTATATTAATGAAATACCAATGTGAACACCTAATGCTCCAAAATGAATTTTACAAATTACATAAGATCTGAAATATTTATATGCCATTGAAGTACAGTTCTAACTACATTTGAAGGATGCATTCTCTTCTAACCCCCTGATTTTTCCTCTTTTAAAAAGCCTTTGGAGGTGGAATTTAACATGCTGGGCTCATTTGCATGATATCTGTCATATAAAATAAAAAAAGAGCTAAGGAAATTCTCCCTCACTCCTCCCCCCCTCAAAATTAATCTGAATTTAATACACTGAAGTGTATGAAAGTTCCAATGCAGTGTAGTTGTAGCTGTGTCATCTCAGGACCGTGTCTCTCTAGGAAGTCCTAAGTCAACACCAACATTAATTCTGACCCATTCACCCCTACTCATCCGTCCACAGATGATGGAAGACTACTCAACAAATATCCATCTTTCAATCAAAGACTCACATCCCTACAACCTAGATACCATCCTCTACCATTTGCCAATCCTCCCAATAAAAACTGGAGCTTTGTCCTTAACATTTCACTTATTTGTCACATTTAAATTAGACTCTTCACCTTTATCCTTGCCGACCCTCCGAATACAAGCCAGAAAGATGCCTATACAAGATGACAGCATATTTGGCATAACACAAGAAGGAAGAGTAAAGGTTGATGTAGCAATGGGAAAGGCATCTTCAGGCCACATATGAGCACAGGTAAAGAAAATGGGTAATATACAGGCAGTCCCCGGGTTACGTACAAGATAGGGACTGTAGGTTTGTTCTTAAGTTGAATCTGTATGTAAGTCAGAACTGGCGTCCAGATTCAGCCGCTGCTGAAACTGACCTCCAGTTCTGACTTACATACAGATTCAACTTAAGAACCCCAAGCGTCCCCAAGTCAGCTGCTGCTGAAACCGATCAGCGGCTGATTCCAGGAAGCCAGGGGCAGGGGCTTCCTGTAGTCAGCCACTGGTCAGTTTCAGCAGCGGCTGACTTGGGGACGCCTGGGGTAGAGCAGCTGGGGTGCTGCTGGGTTGGTCCAGTAGCGCCACCGCTCCTCGGTGCTACTGGACCAACCCAGCAGCACCCAAGCCGCTCTGCCCCAGGCGTCCTGATTCAGCCGCTGCTGAAACTGACCAGCAGTGGCTGAATCAGGACGCCTGGGGCAGAGCAGCTGGGGTGCTGCCGGGTTGATCCAGTAGCGCCCAGAGCGGCGCTACGGGACCAACCGGCAGCGCCCCAGCTGCTGTACCACAGGCGTCCGGAGCAAAGGGGCAGCGGGACAGCCCAGATGCGCCGTGGCTGTCCTGCTGCCCTCGGGCTCTGCGGCTTTGCTCTGCTTTGCTCCCCGTCTCCCTGGTCTGCAGACCAGGGAGACGGGGAGCAAAGCAGAGCAAAGCCGTGGAGCACGCGGGCAGCGGACAGCCCAGGCGCGTCTGGGCTGTCCGCTGCCCGCGTGTTCTGCGGCTTTAATCCCCGTCCCCTTGGTCTGCAGACCAGGGAGACGGGGAGCAAAGCAGAGCAAAGTCGCGGAGCACGCGGGCAGCGGACAGCCCAGACGCGTCTGGGCTGTCCGCTGCCTGCGTGTTCCGCTGCTTTGCTTCGTCTCCCTGGTCTGCTGGAGACCAGGGAGACGGGCCCGTTCGTAACTGCGGATCCGACATAAGTCGGATCCGCGTAACTCTGGGACTGCCTGTACTTAGATCACTGGTCTCCAACCTTTTTAAGCGCAAGATCACTTTTTGAATTTAAGTCAATCCAGGATCTACCTCAAACCCAAATACCTTTGCCCGGCCTTCCCCCCTGCACCTACACCCCACCCTGCTTATTCTGTGGAGATTGGGGATATGAAAAGGAGGAAGAGAGCATCCTGACTTCAATGCCCCCCTCTTCCACTTCTTACACCCTGCACAGCAAGCAGGAGGTTCCTGGGGGCAGCTCCAAGACAGAGGGCAGGAGCAGCATAACAGTACGGGGCAGAGGTAACTGAAGACAGCCTCCCAGCCAGGATCACCCGTGAGAGGCACCAGGATCTACCAGTAGATCCCAATCTATTGGTTGGTGACCCCGACTTAGATAGTCAAAGGAGTTAGACACATGACATTTTTTACCCATAAATCTGTTTCATTCCCTTCTGTCTTGTGCTACATCTACAGTTAGAACAGGAAATGTAAAACAGAACAGCTGGTCATTAGAGGGCACAAAGCTCCACAAGTAACCTACAGTATTCATATTTTTAGTAAAAGAAAGTGTGACTAAAATTAAGTCTAGCCATTATTAAATAGGTTATGTGCACCTGATTGTTAAATACATAGGATATAATTACTAAACTAGTACCTGCATTATGGATTTTAGTTCTGAATGCAATTAAAGCCTCTAATTATCAGAAGTGATGTTTGGGCTGTAGGTGTTTCTAGCCCAGGAATGGGCAATAATTTTTGATGGGGGACCACTCCAAGATTTTGAAAAGTGGTCGAGGGTCACACTCTTCCATGATATTAATGGAGATGAGGGATCTGAAATGGAAGTTAGGTGCAGAAGGGAGCTTGGGGTGAGGGACCGGGTGCAGGAGGGAGACTGGAGTCTGGGAGAGAGTTGGGATGAAGCAAGCAGTTGTGACCTAGGGCAGGTGACTGGAGGGAAGAGGTTTGGGATGTGACCTAGAGTAGGAGGGGATTGTGATCTGGGATAGGAGACTGGGGTGCTAGATCTGGGAGGGGGTATACAGGTGTAACAGGGGTACAGAGGGTTTGGGTATGTTGAGTGGGAGGAGGGGGGGCGCAGAGAGTTGGGGCAGGAAAGGGCTAGGGTGCCAGAAGCAGGGTGGCCAAGAGACTTACTTGTCAAGAGACTTACAAATGTTTCCTAGCCAGCCAGCTTGCCAGGCCATGTGATTTATGAATATCTGGGCCCAGGAGAGGAGGCATGATTCTTCTTAGCTGCCTGTTATTCTAACAAGCAGCTCGCATTGGCTGATTTCTGCCAGAAACCGACCAATAGGAATGTGCTGGAGGGTGGGGCAGCTCCTAAAACTTCTTCCTTCCCCTCCAGTTTCAAAACAGAAACTGAGCCCTGCAGCTGCTTTTCTGCATGATGCACGGGGCAAGCAGGGGTTCCTGCATGGAGTTCCCCACTGCCTCCGTGGGCCAGATCTGGCCCCTGGGCTGTATTTTGCCCAGGCCTGTTCTAGCCACTTAATTAGAAATATATTCACCAATGGATCATTAATCCTCTCTTGCCATCAAAACTGCAAAGATTTTGCAAATTTAATGTATATAAAGTGTTTCATACATAACTGATGTATAAACTACCTAAACAAAATAAAAAAAACCCTAGACACAAAACATAGGAACTATAGTTTTTAAAAACACTCGGCTATCTGTATTCTTTCACGGGGTAATATTAAACAATGTTAATGAGCATTCATGAGTCACAATTTACAAAAAAGTGACATGAATGATAGGGATGTCAGGGTTTAACCATTTACATTGGGGTGGGGAACTTCTTTTGGGTCAGGGGCTACTGGCCCATAGAAAAATCAGTCTGGGGCTGCAAAAAAAGAAGCAAAAACCCCCCCCAAAAACCACCACCCTCTCTGATATGGCCCCTGACTGAGAAGGAGAAAGCACTCCACACATTACAAACCAGAACTCGGGGGGAAGGAACCAAGCCACTATATTTTGAGTACTCCAATCCCAACGGAGAACAGCGGGGGGGGGGGGTGGGGGGAGGAGGAGAGAGAGAGAGAGAGAACCAGCACGGGTTTCCCAATGCTGGGGGAGAGGGGCACCAAATATTGGGGGCTGGATCCAGGAAACCAGAGAACCACATTCAGCCCTGGACCTTAGGTTCCCCACCCCTGATTTAATGGATAAGCTGATGCTTATCTATTAATGGTACTGGTTAAACTTAGCCAGTTCCTGGGGAAGTGGCAAGGCAGCAAAGCCGCCCCCCAGGAGTTGGGCCAGCAGGGGCTGGCGGCCCCACCCCTGGGGAGGTTTTTCAGCAAAGCCCACAGCATGTAGAACCACTAAGATTTTTAGAAGCTACTAAGTTACCCTATTAAACGCTTTTTAACATCCTTACTCAATGCATTTATTCAAAGCTGTATTTAAACAAATACCATATTAAAAATGTAAAGCTAAATCACACCACTTCTTAAGAAATTCATTTGCAGGTTTCTAAGTTTTCATGCTTTCAGCGATCACACACAAAATACACTAATATTTTCAAGCCAGTAAAAATGTAAGAGCTATTTCCTATATAAATAGGAATACTGGGATAAAACTACAAATTCTTACGTTTGATTCCCATAATTATGCATTTTGTTTGGCTGGCTGAAGATTTAGCCTCAGAAATAGAACATAAGTTAACAAGATATCTGCCAGCATCCTGAATTAATGTTTTCTCCCTTGTGAGTCCAGAGCTCTGATTAGCACTAGTTCCTTGCACAGTGTATCAAAACCAATAAATTCCCAAACCTTTAGCCTCAACCTATTAGCACATAGGCAACACATCCAAAAATAAAAAATGCACAAATAAAACTTACCTTGTTAGAGATGCTTGCTTTTTCTTCTAGTAACAAGTAGTACTGGTTTACCAGAGCACTGTTGCTTTTAAAAATTCCTACATCGTACCATTGTCGGTCTCTTTTTACTGTTGCCATCTGGTTTGGTGAAGTAGTTTTCTAGTGTTTGAGAAATATGTTATTCAGACTACCCAGACTTTAATATCATAAAAAGTATTATTTAAAGAATGCATTGATTACTTCATTATGCATACCAGTTCTACACACAGAGTGATAAGAAATGGGTCCTACAATTGAAATGTAGTTAAATTTCTTCCCATCTTTTCTGAGTTATTTCATTTATAGTCTCTCAAACCAAATTGTTTACAACATAGCTCTTATTTTTTTTAAGAGACTGGATACAACGCATAATTTGCATCTGCCTTTATTCGCTGCAACCTACTGGAATACATCATGTTTTTCTTCCAAACAAAATAAAACTATCCTGGAGGGCTCTGTGGCCAAGAACAGAGATAATTATTGTTTTGATTATGCAAGATCACATACTTACAGATAAGTGTACAGTCGAGTTATTTGTCTGAGGAGCGCTGACTTTAGTTGAAGACATTATAAAAGTAGTTTCAGCAACTAAAACAAGAATTATATTAAAAACATTACTTCACATAAAACAACTGACATGTAAAGACAAATTCCATAGCTTTTAAAATTTGTAAATGGATTTCAGTGAGAAGCTTCTATTGCAAAAGTCTGTTCAGTATTACATTCATAGTTTGGTAAATTTTACATGAAGCTTTATTTACAACCTGAATTTTAATACCTTTTTAAAACTAGCTGTTGGTTTTAAACTTACAAAACAACTTTAACAGTACCTGGTGTTGCATGCTGCTGCAGGTACAATGGTACCATTGACAGGAGACTAAAACTACACAATTATAAGGCAGTGCAATTATTAAGAATTTAGGCCTGGAGTTGTATAAATTCTGTTTACATCAATATTGAAATGTACACAAAATCAGGCAGATATTGCCACCCAGTATGAGCTAAACATTAAACTTCAGCAATTAATAATTTTAAATGTATTACTCGTGCAAATTAAGATTTTGTCATAGTTATTTTTAGTAAAAAGTCAAAGATAGGTCACGAGCAATAAAAATCGACAGAAGCCTGTAACCCAGGGCTATTCAACTTTGGAAGCCTCGGGAACCACAATGATACTCTCAGCACATGCTGAGGGCCACAACTTAAGTGTGGTTTCATATACATGCAAATATATTTGCAACGAGCTTTTCACACTGTCAGAGGCATGAATACAAAAATTAAGGCAAGACTACATAACACAGAGGCCCCATTTAAGTCAGTTCTACTGATATTAATAAAATGCAATATTTACCCAATTTCCACCCATATGATAGCACTGTTAATGAGCAATGACAATCCAGGAATGTAACTACTAAAACGCGTATCAACAAAAGACCATTATCAAACAGTTGCCACTGCTCTCAGGTGATGGCAAATACTGCGTATTCACTTTCATCAAGACATTTTGCATCAACATTGTTTACATACTGAGTTTACATCAACTGCGCATTTCAAAGTTTTCAATCACAGATTATGAGGTGGTCAGCCTAAAATAACCAATTTAATTGATTTAATCAGTAATACGAGGCCTCCAATTTGGAAAGAAATGAAGATGATCCGAGATCACTAGCATTTGAATATATTGCCCTTTAGCAAGAAAAGCACTTGAGTGCGCAAATGTGCCACAGGCACCAATGTTGTTGGTGGTTAGTATTATCTGAACAGTGGATTTCAGTCAACTAGTAATGAACATCTGTAACACTTTTCACCTTCACAAATTAAAATTGTTTACAAATCTGTGTTAGGAATATCCTCATTTTAAAGTGAAATCAGAGAAGAGATCATTCAAGCTTGCTCAAGATCATCAATGCCTGAACCATTATTTCAATCCCAGCCACTATTCAAAGAGGACAAATTTTCCACCACAGTAGAAGTTGGATGGCAGCCTTAGATAAATATGGCTCAAAATACAGTATGTGAAACACATTTCAAACCTTCAGATTTTGAACTGACTGTTGTTAGTGAAGTTTCATCTTTAACAACTGCCCCATTTGTACTTGATGACTCAGTTTTAACAGCCTGCTGGGTTACCATAGTTTGTGAACAGGAGACAATACTGGATACAGAAGCATCAGGATTTACAGTTCTTATGTCCAAGTCATGTAATTCAGCTACATTTGCTGAAGTCTGAGGACCTGCAACATGAAAAATAGTAACTTGATTTCAATATTGATATCAATTGACAAATATCAACTTAATCCAATTGTTTTAATCTGCTATAGGAATTGATGCTAGCCAGATTCAGACTAGAATGAGTCTGCTTATATTTATGTTATACACAAATTTGGTGTAAAATTAATATTAATTTCTCCCCCATAACAGTTGACATATGTACACAAACCACAAAAATACCTAACTACAGACAAGTATGGGAGATGCTTCTTAGTTCTTTGATAAAATAGGCCCATCTGATTAAATTCTATTATTCAGCTAAGCATTAAATCCAAATGGTAGTGATTTTAACATTGATTTGAAAACAATTCCAAGTAGCAAAAATATTTGCAACCTTGAAATCCTACATTTTTGCTAGTCCATGTAATACAAGTGACTAGGAATATTATAAACTGTAGAAGTTTGTTTCTAGGTTGATATTTTGTATACCAAATTTTAACCCGTAGCAATCATTTCCTCCCCTCCCATATACACTCTCAGAATTCAGACGCTGAAAGCAGCAGAAATGAGGACATCACCTTAATTACATAGATGTAAGCATCCAGTATGATAAGCAGGTTAGACAACCTGACAACTATAAACAAGATGTTACTGCTCTAATTCTGGTGCTGCTTATTTCTGTATGCCAAGCCTTTATGTGAAAAAACAGACCTTTCGTTTGTAAAGAACTGTTTATAGTCCATATTTGTCATCTTAATGACAGACCTGAACATTTTGTTCCTCTTACAGCACAATAAACTAGGGACAAATTACAGTTTCACCTAGCCAGAATGGGTAGAAATGGTGTCCCTAGCCTCTGTTTGTCAGGGGATGAAAATGAATGACAGGAAAGGGATCACTTGATGATTACCTGTTCTGTGCTAGGACATCTGGCATTGGCCACTGTTGGAAGACAGGATACTGAACTATATGGACCTTTGGTCTGACTCCGTATGGCCGTTCTTATGTTCCCAATTTATAAATATGAACAGTAATAAATACTATGAGAAAGACTCAACTTTAAAAAAACAAATAGGGTATCAGTAACACACAAATATTCTTACTTTAATATCTGCAAGTTTTTAACTCCAACTTTCCTTTAGTCTCTACTGAATAATCTCTTACCTACAGTACATCCTGGCAAAAGTGAGGGGGCATTTGATTCTTTGACTTCTCTAGAATCTAGATAATTTTTCTTTGTAGCCTCTTTTGTAACCATATTTTCAGGTTCAGTAATATTTTCTTCAGCTTCCAGTTTTAATAATGGATTAGATGAAACTTGCACCTAATCAAAAAGAAAGCAATTGCTTATGATAATTGTTAAAGTTTACAATTTGAACTGCAAATATTGCAAGTAATTAAACTTGTAAAACACACTTTTCACAAAGTCCATATTAGGGATGTGAATGGGTAACTAATTGTTACCTGGTAAGTATTACCCTTGATGGGCTGGGAGTCAGCAGCCTTGCACAGGGCCGGAAGTAGCAGCCCAGGGTCAGAGGTGCAGACTCTCAGCCTGGGAGCGAGCAGCCCTGTGTGGGCTGGAAGCAGCAGCCAGGCTGGAGCAGCCCCTTGCCTGTGGTGCGGGGCGGAGAGGATGAGGGGGGTCCACTCCAGCCTGTCCCCATTTAATGAGTTAACCAATTAAACTTAACATTTAACTAGTTAACTAATTAAACAGGATTTTAGATCCCTAGTCTATATTTGACTTGATAATGTCTTTAACATCTAAAGCTTTATTTTGAAGACAGCTGGCATTCTTAAATTGAAGTGCAAATGAAGTTATGTATCTTTAGTTTATTTGAAAACAATCACATAAAAATATACTTATATAGACTCAACTACTTTCCAGAAAAGATTAACATTTTTGTTTTAGAAACCTCTCTGTACCCATTTTGCTGGGGCTTTGAGGATGAAGGAAATTTTCTTCTTGGTTTCTGGCTCCCAGTTATCATAACAGTACTCAGTACGTCTGTAGCTTCCCTCTTGAATGATCAGGAATGGCTTTTCAAGCTACTCCATTCAATCAGGAAGTGAAGTAGTCTCATTAGAGCAAAAGTAATTAAGCAGTTAAATTTTTAGTTTGAAATTATTTCAGGCCTTTTAAAATTGGCAAATTAGAGTGGGAAGTGAAACCACCAATAAAACATTATCTTGATTTGACAATTTTCAGTTTAGACTTACATTATTAGGAACCACATGATTTGTTTGGCTGTGAAGATCCAGCTTGATTCCTGAAGGAAGGATGATAGTCATTGATTATAGACTATGCTGTTGAGTAGAACCACCTTACAGGTAAACAAAAACAAATACCCATTGATTCTATGAAGCATTAAAATGTTTTACATGGAGTCTATTTTCTCCCAGTGAGCGAGTACCAGAGCAATATGAAAAGGCTTTTGTGTAAATGAGAATCAGGCCCTTTGTCTTATTGTTAAAATCTCTGTTTCTGGTTATAGTAGCACTAAAATCAGAAATTAAACTGCAAAAGCAAACAAAATCAATGGAAATCCTTTTCCCACTACCATCTCCTTCAGGTCACATTCAAATAGGATGTTAAAAAAAACAAAAACAAAAAACTTACCTATGAATTCTCTCTCTACTACTTCATATACTGGTCTAAATTGCAGCCAGGTATCAGGTATCATATAGCAATGTACAAAATCCATTCTAAGCACTAGGCTTTCCTGTCTTCTATAAAGAGTTTCACTCTGTAAGGAACGTCCAGGCTCAGACACTTCTTGCTTACATCAAGGAACCTCTCCACTATTCAGCCAACTTAAAATCAGGAAGCACAAGGGAAGCTTATATGGGAACCTTTGTAGAAATGTAGTTTCATCTAAGGGAAATATTGCCGTATTACCTTGTGAACTTGGCAATGCAGTCTCAGGAACGATGGTAACTGGTATTCCACTGGTCACTATAGGCACTGGGGAGTCAGCATTTAACTGAAGAAGATATCCTTCCACTGTAGGAACGTCATCCCATTTTACTTGAAAAGAATTAGTTGTAGCTTTGATCAACTGTACTTGTGATGGGGCTGGTGGTTTCTCTAAAAGACACCAATTAAATAGAAATGGAATATTTAAAGTTGCACTTTTATTGTAGTTCAAACGTTATTTCTGTAACAATAATACATAAACAGCTCTCATTTCTCCAAGTATTTATGGTAATAGGTCACATAACAAAAGTAAACAAAATATTATATGTTATAAAATAAAGCAACAAAATACTATATGGTTTCTCCTAATTGTCTCACAAGGCACATTTTTTAAAAGTCTGATACCTTTTTTTAATTACCTATTTGACAGCAGAAAAAACCAATGAGGTTTTGAGTTACATATGCAGAGAGCTCTGTGTGGATGCAAAATTGGTATCTGCATCTTCAAAAATGACGCATGGATATCCATATCCATATCTGCAAATACCCACATAGATCTGCAAAACTGCCTGGTTCTAGATTAAAAATGTATATCCACATCCATGGCGGCAAAAATAAGCTGTGGATATTCGCACCCACATCAGTGGATGCAAATATGCATGGATATAAAGTGGATATTTGTGGATTTGCAGGGCTCCAGATATGCAGAGGCATCACTTCAAGATCATGGAGAAAAGAGTAGAACCTACACAGCTTTATGGAGAATGCACCCAAGAAGATGGATACAAGTATTTCTCTGTCCAATTGCATTCAGTTGTAATTTTACAAAAAACGACTAAGCAGTAGAAGATTATCTATAAGAAAATATGAGATTCTATGGTCATTAAGAAATTAAAAGTGGAACACAATGTTTTACACGTACCTGAAGTGTAGAAACGCCAAATATAGCAATTGCTTAGTTTGGTGGAAGAGGTTAGAGCCACAATAAAGTGAAATAAGGAAAATGTAAAATGCACATCGGGGGGGGGGGGGAGGGGGGAGGAAACTTTAACAAATGTTTATATAGGATGCCAGCTAGCATCTTGACTCAAGAATTGTAAAGGTTTTTTTTTTTTACTGAATTTAGCCTCAAAACATCTCTTTGATGGCCTATGGAATAGGTCACTGTTTTTAGCAGAAAGCCACAAGAATAATCTTTAAATACATCAACCCTGAAGCAATATTTTATTTTAAAAAAAATCTGAGATTTAAAAATTCACTGAATCTGCTATAGACTAAAACTTCTATGCAGGTATGATGTCAAGTTTCTATACTGTAGTTACAATGTACAACACATTAAAGTATTTTTATTATGTTGTTACTCACCTGTATCTAAATACCAAAGATCCTTACAGCAAACTTGATTGTTCCAAGCTTTTCTGTAACCATCTCTACCACTCCAGATATACAGACGAGTGCCAACTACCACAGCACAGTGTCCTGCTCTTGGCCCTGGTAACAAGTTTTTTTTATCTTCCTGGCAATCTGAGATTAGAGCTATCCATTCCATGGTATCTAGGAAATGAAATTTGCAATAATCCGTACCATTCAAATGTGTGTTTTCAAAACAAGAAACAGATATTATTCTACCTAACTAGTCAAAGGGAAAGTGATCATCTTGAGAATACACACGTTTACATTTATTCATTTGAATCATGGTTTCCAATATTGTCTGTATTAGAAAGGGAGCCTGAAACATGAACGCTTGTACCAGCAGCTTGGTCAGGCAGGATCTGCTCTCAAAATCAGGAAAGAATAGGGATGTTAAATTTAGATTAATTAATTAACTGAATAGTCGATTGGATTTCCACTATGGTTCAAAAGTGGAAGCCCCGAAGGGAGTGTGGAGCCCTGGTCCCATGCTCCCTGTGGGCTCCTGTACATTTCAAAAGCAGAATTGCAGCAGAAGTGGCGTGAGCAGAGACTGTTTCAGTCCACGCTTGCGCTGTTTCCCACTGTGCCTCTACCTCCCCTGCCCCGAGGAGACAGTGCGACTCTCAGCACCAGCTCCTGCTCCCCCCCTTGCTGCCTCTCTTTGACAGAGGCAACAAATGGAGGGAGCGACTAGTCGCATCACTAGTTGACTGATGAGCTTTTGCTTATCGGATAGTCAACTAGTCTCTTACATCCCTAGGCAAGAACAGAGCTGATATTGCAGAAATACACATTCTTAAGAAGTGCTAAGTACAGATTAGTGACACAAACACATCCCAGTATCAAATGCCACAAGAACACCCCAATATCAAGGGGGATACAAAAACATTTCCCAAGGATAACAGAAACAGTGTCTTTTAGGAGAAGTCAGTGTATCAGGATTACAGTATGTAACATCTTTATACCCCAATATAATCAAATATCTCAGAGGGAGTATCTTTGGCCAGCCTAGGGGTCAGTGGAAAGTGCTGCAATTGCTTGAGCTGCATTCATTGTCATCAGCATGCATGTCTTAGGGTATGTCTCAAAACTTATGTCGATACCCAAAAAGTCAACAAAAATCACCAGAGGGTGTCCACACTTTCTCCCTCCGTCGATAGATCATGTCCATATTGGAGGAACCATCATCAGCAGTGTGAGCAATGCAGCGTTGTGGGAATATGGAGCTGATCACATCTTGGGATTCCCCCCCTCCACCTTCCAAGTTCTCCAACAGACTCTTCAGCTGCTGGGAGCAGCCTTATTAGTAGCTCTGTGAGCTTTCTGTGCTGAGGAATGCCAGAGCAGCACAGCAGTCTCCCCCTCACCTCACGATCCCCTCCCTGTAGCAGCAATCTGCCTGCCGCTATGTTCCTAGTACAGGGCAGAACAGGAGCAGTCTAATGAATTTCCCTTTGCCTGTTCTCCAAATGGAACAGCACACTGAGCTGCCAGATACTTGCTGGAGCTTTGAAAGGGGAGGGGCACATGCCTGCAAGGCAGCAGGGATCTAAACACTGAGCAGAGCTAACTGAGCAGGAATCGTGGGATACTGGTGGAAGCCAGTTCTGGCGACAAAACAACCAGCCGTATCTACAATGGCTCTTTGTCAACAATAAAGGGAAGGGGAAAGAAAGTCTCTCATGGTGTGGAAGTTTTTTATAGCCGACTGGACATTTTCCCCAAAGGAAGTCACATTTCAGTGTGTAAACTCACTATTTTATCTCAACAACCTTAGTATCCTCAGAGTCTGCCATGTGCTAATACTATGCCTCATTGACTGGCCCTTAATGGATGTTGTGATCATTGGGTGGTTCATTCGAGGTCTGCTGTGCCAACTGTCTGTGCAGAACTAGGAAAGTGCACAGGGAGAATGCTCTCTCTCCCCTTCCCCCCCTCCCGATCTTTGGTTGTATCATATAGAAATGTAGGGTAATATTGTATGGGTGCTAAAGTGATTTGGTGCGCATCAATAAAAGGATTCTTGTCTTATAGAGCAGGCATGTAACAGGTTCTGTATTCTACCACGGAGATCCCTGAGCATTGTTTTATATTTATAATACTGCTGAATGTCTGCAACATGACAACCATTATCCAGAAAGTATTTGTCCTGTATTAGATGTCCATCCAGATCAATGGGGAGACTTGAGAATAAATACATTCTTGGTGGGATGTGCAACTTTGGTCTAGTTTTAAAGTTACCTAAGAATTTTTTAAGAGTTTACTCATAGGTTTACATCTGTCAAAAGAAACATTTAATTTATAATGATCAAGAACAGCAGAAACACTAACCCAAATTTAGATAAGAAAATGAACTGGTACACTTCCATTCACCATCAGGAGTAGAAATCTCATCCTCCACTGTCTGTGGAACCCATCCACCAAAAACATACATTCTAAAAATATGAGGGAAGAGAGAGGGGGGGGAAAAAGACATAGCTAATTAACAACTTCCCTCATCCTGTTGCGTTTTTCTCACCATATACTCTATGGCAAAACACCTATTTACAGGATTTTAATGTGTCAACCACAGATTACAAGAGCTTGTTTGTGTCCCTCATCTCTTTCTAATTGGTGCCATCACAGGTCTACAGTAGTAAAAAGTGTGGAGCAAAATAACTATGAGAAATCTTCCGCATTGCAGGACATTTAAGAAATATGCCAGAGTGTGTTAATTTTGTATCTCAATAAAGGCATCTGAAACTGCTAGATATTTAGAAATTAAACATTTACACAGAATTTCTACAGCCCTTTCATGTATTGTTCACAACAGACCATTTTAAAAGACTGTCAGATATCAGAATTAGAAATGCTTTTAGGAAATACAATCTGGTAACATTTTTTAGGAATAATAAAAATCAAAAGTTGTAATCTTGTCTCAGAGGGCATTCTTCTTTTCTCCCCGCCTTATATATATATATATATATATAACCTGTAAGATGATATAAATTGGAAGCAAGTATATTTACTTTGCCCTCAGGGGAATGTTTACTACTGGTTGAGAACCATTGCTCTAGATGACTCTTCTACCTGCTAGCATAACTCGGTCTGTCAGATAGCTTTAACAGTGTTCCCTCTAAGCCAGGGTTTCCCAAACTATGGGTTGGGACCCAAATATGGGTCACCATTACATTTCAAAAGGGTCACCAAGTGTCTCCCCAAGTGGCTCTGCTCCCCCGCCTTTCCCCATTTTTTAATTGCCTTGGGTCACCAAGTCTTCCTGAATTGTCAAAATGGGTCCCCATCTGGAAAAGGTTGGGAACCCCTGCTTAAGGTGTGCAGCAGCACAGCCTCACGGGTGATTTATCAGCCCCGCCCAGTCAGTCAGCTCTGGCTCAGAGCCATGAGCCTCTAACTGGGTGGACTGATTAATCACCTGTGAAGCTGTGTTGCTGTACAGCTTAGAGGGAACACTGCCTGAGATCTTCCAGGGTGTACAACAACCCGTCTAGATATTTGCCTAGTTTTACAACAGGCAACATAAAAAGCACTAGTGAAATCAGTACAAACTAAATTTTCATACAATGATTTGTATACACTGTAACTTAAGTACATTTATATTCCAATTGATTTATTTTATAATTTTATAGTAAAAATGACAATGTAAGCCACTTTCAGCAATAGCATGCGGTAACACTTTTGTATTTTTATGTCTGATTTTGCAAGCAAGTTTTTAAGTGAAGTGAGACTTGGGGTACCAAGACAAATCAGTCTTCTGAAAGGAGTACAGCAGCCTGAAAAAGTTGAAAACCACAGATCTAGAGAGTAAAAGAATGTAAAACAATTTTCCAGGTTTTAGTGTTATTTTGTATAGTTATACAAAGTGACCAGGGAAAGAATTAGATACATATGTGACTCAGTCTGATAACATGATTCAGCATACAGGTAATGATTAGGTATATTAACAAACCTTTATTTTTGTAAACATATAAACTGGCTCCCCGCAAGCACTGGATCCCATCTATCTCCCTGACCAGCGCAGGGGGGCAGGTGGCTCCGTGGGAGCCTTTCCTCTCCACCCACTCCCGCTGCTGGCTTAAAAGCTGGCTCCTGACTCCTTCTCCAGGGGGAGGCAGCAGGGGGAGGGGAAGTGCACGTAACTGTGTGGGTTAACCAATGCACCGAGGCTTACCAGATAACCATGTACATGAGTACACGTTAACATCCCTAGTAACGATCAAGCAAAATCTATTCAAGCTAAAAGTTATTTACTCTACTAAGTATGACTTTAAACCAGGAAGCCCAAGACCACAGGGTGCTCCAGCCCGGCAGGAGCAGCCCCATGCCTGCCGCCCAACACAGCAGGCCCTGCCTAGCAATGCACTATGAGGGTGCTAATACAGTGGGCTAGTTAACCAGTTAAACATATAGTTTAATCAGTTAACATTTTAACTAGGATTTTGCATCCCTAGTTTGAGGTAAAAATCTGTGATGTTAATACAGAAGACTATGTGCCTACTACCGAAAGAATTTTAAAACTACTTCCTACCAGGCAAAGGGAGCTGGGAAATAACCAACCCAGCAGCTTGTCTCCACTAGAATTAGAAGGATACTTTGGGCATATTTGGGCCATATATTCCGGATGCCAATATGCAGACTCCCACATGATGGAAGCCAACTGGAGTGAGGAAACAAGAGTGGCCAAAAGAAACCTTAAAGAACCTGTTAGCTGGGAGGCCACAAGAGTCAATCAACATCACAAGCAGATGGAAGCAGCTGCTAATAATGCAGAGGGATGGAAGAAACTAGTTTCTGCCCTGTGAGTCAGCATTGGCTTGAGAAAGATGCTAAAATTCACTAACTGCCTTAATTTACATGATGGCATATTGCTATCTCCATAGGTTCTACAAGGGCACAACAACATCCAGAAGAGCATTCCATAAAGCCAAAGTTGTTTATGTTGTACAGTGGCAGGTAAGGGTAATCCAATACAGAAACACTATATCATCATTCTCCTACTTGGTGTACCTTTCTATAGCTGAGCTTTTAACAACAGACATACTTGTTTCCTATTACATTGGCTGTATGGAGACTGCGAGGAAGTGGCACTGTCCCCTTAGTTTCTGCTCTGGACCACGTCATTGTTTCTATTAAAAAAAAAGTGCATTTCAGTAGAGTAAAAAATATATTCTGTATAGATATTGGTGTACATCACATCCTAGTTTCAGGAAATACTGTGCACGTACCTACTATTAATTAGATTTTAACAAAGTAAAAAGGTAGCCACTTTCAAGCTAATATCTATATTAAGATTTAAACAGTTTTTTAATAACTTCACATTATGTTAACGGTCTTTTCAGATTTTTATTACAGGTTAACAAATATTAACCTGTTTATCAATTTGACACTGGGATTATAATCCCCACTTCATTAAGGCTACTCAAGTTTTAATTATTTTTCTAAAAATATTTAAGGTATCCTAGTAAAACCAGTGATCTCTGGGTGCAAGCGACTGTTACCACATGTTAGTAGTAAAAATCTGTCTCAGAAATCTGACACATCTTGTCCTGCTGAATAAAATGGCATTAGGGCTACACACTGGCTCACACTAAGTCACTTGTTAACTGCAATTATATACCACACATCACTAATTATCAGAGGGTTTCACTTTTCCTCAATACCAGATAAGCAGTTAAGCCGATTTACACATTGATTAAACTCACCTATGTCAAGCTCCCAAAGGTCATTAAGTCTACAGCCACACATCCCTCCAAAAACATACATCTTTGGATTTCCTACATCTTTTCTGCAATACACAATGGCTGTGTGGGATTCTCGAGGAGAAGGCAAGATTCCTTTGGTCATTGGAATGCTCCAGCCTACGACTCCAGAACCATGTTGCAGCTCCAGTTCATAGAAATCATTTAAATATCTAGTGTAATATTGGGAAGATATTGAACAATGTAACTGAAGGATTATAAAAAGGGAACATAGGTGAACTTTAGACTGTCAGCACTATAAATTGTTTTTTCAAAAGGTTATTATAGCAAAGGGCTACAATAATTTTATTTTTACAGTACCCACCAAACATTGAACAGAAGGAGTTGTGCAAACAGAATAAAACCAAACTCCACTAAACAGCGTTCTTTTCAAACAAGCAAAAAGGAGGAGGTTTCAATTTACAAAAAGGAAAACTAAACACAGGGTCAGTATTCACTCTAAAAAGTAGGTTTTAAAAATACTGAGAGGATATTTAAATACAAAGGAGGGGCAAAATATGGGTAGATTTCAGGCACAACCTGTACACTGAAGAAAGTCTGTTTTCACCAACCAAACTCTACCAACTTTGACTTACGGTGTCCACAGAAGACATATTCAAAAGTGACACTAAGATTTTTAGCATGATTCACTACATCTGAACAAGGGTACTTCTACACTGCAACGCTATTTCGGGATACTGGAGTATCCCAGAATAGCTATTCCATGACTTCACAGCAAGCCCGTTATTTCGGGTTCATTATTCCGATGTCCCTGTAAACCTCATTCTATGAGGAGCAAGGGATGTTTCGGAATAGTGCTTTATGATGAATTAAGCTATTTTGAAATAGCGTCAAAATAAGATACACAATTTGCATAGCTCAAATTGCGTATCTTCTTTTGAGTTACGGTGCAGTGTAGACACACCCCAAATGTCCACAGCAACTGAAGAGCAAATTGTTAAGCTAAATGATACTCTATGATATGGTACATCAGCAGAATATGAGCAGAATACCTTTGGGTTGGTCATTGAGAGGGAATTCACCATTTATTGTTGAATCAATGGAAATCCACTTATTGCAAGTTACTTTGAGAACTGTCTGAATTCTGATACTTGTTTCAGCCAAATCTTGTTTAATAAAGGGAAGAAGAGAATTCTGGAATTTCATTGCAGCTAGACAACTGAAAGTAGTCTTAACTGCAAATCTCTATGGGGGAAAGTATTTTCAATTTTGATGTCCTATTTGTGTCGATTTAAAAATTAACTGTTTTTGAAGAGTTTGTATACGCAGCACATTCCACGATTCTCTGCAACATTCTAGTGAACAAAATCTTCCAACCCAAATCCACTGAAGAAGGACGACTCATGGGAACATCAGTTAAAGTGCATGCCAAAGCACTATATAAAGAGATCTCAGGGTATGTCTACATTGTAATAAAACACCTGTGGCTGACCCATATCAGCAGACTCATGAATCTCAGCCTAAGGGGTTGTTTAACTGCAGTGGAGACATTCAGACTTAGGCTGAAGCCCAGCCTCTGGAACCCTCCCTCCCTGCAGGGTGACAAAGCCCAAGTTCCACTCCAAGCCCACAATTAAACAGCCTTAGTCTGGGCCCCAGACTGTTGATGTGGTCTAGCTGCAAATGTTTAATTGCAGTGTAGATATACTCAATAAAGGTCATCTCATGTTCTCTCTAATAAGAGACTGAAGGAAAGAGATTTCTCTTCTGAAATTTAGTAACTAATCCTAGAGTTCAGCAAAAGGCAGTATATTTGGCTTCCACTGCAAATATGTCAGAGCTTCTAGCCAGTTCTTGCAACAAAAGTAATGTGAAGATTATAACAAAGTCCCTTTAGCATACACAAGCTAACTACAGTAAAACTCCAATTGTCCGGCATCCAGTGGTCCGGCACTCCTGATAGTCCGGCACCAACTGGAACCCAGAAGTGCTTCAACCAGCCGGACAATTGGAGGTCCTGTGAGCCCCACGCGTGCTCATGGGCCAGGAAAGGGAAGGGGAGGAGAGGGGAAGGGAATTATACCCGTGACAGGTCTGCTGGACTGCACTGCGTCTGGCTGGAGGGCGGAGAACAGCACAGCGAGGCGTGAACCCTCCCCCGTTTTGCAGGGAGGCGGGGGAAGCCCCGCGCAGCCGCCTGCTACAGGCCAGCTGGGGTTGCAAGCAGCAGCGGCGGATTTGGGGAAGGGGCGGGTCAGAGGAGCTAGGATGCTGCCGGGTTAGTCCCGCAGCACCACCCCTAACCTGAGCCTGAAACTGACAAGTGGCGGACTTAGGGAAGCGGCTGAGCAGAGCAGCTGGGGTGCTGCCGGGTTGGTCCCGCAGCGCCACTTAGGTGAGGGGCGGCGCTGCGGGACCAACCCGGCAGCACCCCAGCTGCCCCGCCGCTTCCCCAAATCTGCCACTGCCACTTGCAGCCCCAGCTGGACTGTCACCAGCGGTTACGCGGAGCTTTCCCCACCTCCCTGCAAAACAGGGGAGGGTTCACCCCTCGCCGCGCCGTTCCCCGCCGACCCCTTTCTCCCCCACCGGTTGCAGTGCGGGTCCTGGCAGACCCGTCACAGCCCATTCGCTGAAGTACCTCCTGATACTCCGGCACTCCCTGGGTCCCAAAGGTGCCGCATTATCGGAAGTCTACTGTAACATGTACTTCTAGTAACTCCATCACTGTATCATCTGGGACATGAAAAGATTTTCTTCTTCATTTAACAGTTTCAAAGTTTTTGATTTGTGTTTTGTTACATTTATTATTTAGATATTTTGATCAAACCCAGTCAGCATACCTGGGAATGTTATTGTTTGAATCTTCACTTTCATTTGCCAAGCCACCAAACAAATAACACTTGTTACCATATAAAGAAAAGCTGTGACCAAGTCTAGGACAAGGTGGCAAACCAATAGGAGGAGCCTGAGGTTTTACTTTTTTCCACAGCCATCGACTTGCCTTAAAGGGAGAGAAAAAAAGACATCTTCAAGAAATCAAATCTACTTATATACTATCAATAAATATAATTTGAAAGTCAAGATAATACCATCATTGGCTATTCTTTGCATATTTTCTGCATAATCTTTAACTATTAATTTATTGACTATTTCCTGGTATCCTCCTAATGCAAACAGGAATAAAGTTAAACAACAATTGATAATAAATTGATAAAGTCAAATATAATGAGATTAAATGATTTCATTTGTATGACCTGTTTTCAAGATTTAGTTATATTTTCTCCTCAACAGAACACACAGTGCTCATCCAGGCCAGCTTTCTAAGAGCCCTAGCCAGTCAGATAATTTCTAATGTAATGTATTATTTCACTTAAATAGAAGCAGAATCTTTTATCAAAATGGATAAATGCAACAATCTTTAAAACTGAAAGGTCCTCATTGTGTCTTACCTGTAATTCATATAAATCATTACTGTATCTTCCATATTCAACCATTCCTCCAAACACTAGTATTCTGGTGCCGTCACAGACAAATCCATGGGCTGCACAGCCTGGAGGAATATCTCCTCTAACAGCAGGAAGAAACCACTGATTTGTAGCTATATTATAAAAATATATATATTTTTAACACCCAAAGAAATAATTGATGTTCATTTAACAACTTCACCATCAATAGAGGGACACACAAGAGACAATTTTCTTCTTTATTAATTCTAGGTGGCTCTCAATGGGAACCGTTAACAGTAATAAAGGGGTTATAAAATAAAAAGGGAGTCAACTGATAGAAACACCACATTAATCACTGCTTTGTGAAACAGATGTTACTCAACAAACTCTGGCAAGTCAACTGTAAAACTATAATTAGTTAAGCCATAAAAGAATCTGCACAGCAAGTAGAAGAAGAGACAAAAACTAATAGTAAAAAATGTTAAGCACATCAGAAGCAGAAAGTCTGCCAATCAGAGGGCCACTTAATGATCAAAGTACTAAAGAAGCAATGAAGGAAAACAAGACCGCTGCAGAGAAGTTAATTCTGTGCATCAGTCTTTAGTGCAGAGAATGTGAGGGAGATTCCCACACCCGAGTCATTCTTTTCAGCTGACAAATCTGCAGAACTGTCCCAAGTTGAGGAGGTTTTGGAACAATTTGATAAATTAAACAGTAAAGTCACCAGGACCAAATGGAACTCACATTTCTGATGGAACTCAAATTGCAAAACTACTAAGCATGTAACCTATCAGTTCAATCAAACTCTGTACTAGATAACTGGAGGATATCTAATGTAACACGACTTTAAAAAAAAAAAAAAAAAAGGCTCTAGAGTTCATCCTGGCAATTACAGGCCAAAAAACCTACATTCTATATCAGGCAAACTGGTTGAAACCATAGCAAAGAACAAAATTAAATCAGATACACAAATGACCACAATGTGGGGAGGAATAGTCAACATCACTTTCATAAAGGGAAATTGCATCTCACCAATCTATTAGAATTCTGCAAAACCAATGATGAGTCCTGTGGCACCTTAAAGGCTAAACAGATTTATTTGGGCTACGGATGTTAAATTGTGTTTAATCATCTAATCAAATAGTCGATGGACTCACCCCATTGCAGCCTTTTAAATGTATTAAGAGCTGCCAGGACGAGGCACAGCCAGGGGAACCCAGTGTGAGCTGGGAATCAGCTGTCCCAAATCATGATGGGTACCTCCCGCTGCACCTCTCCTTCTGAAATGTATTAAGAACCCGGCGGTTCAAAAGCAGAGGCACAGCCAGGGAGAACCCAGCACGAGTTGGGAATCAGCTGTCCCAGCTCATGCCTGGTTCCCCCGGCTGCACTTGGCAGTTCTTAATACATTTAAAAAGCAGAGGCACAGCTGGGGGACCTGGTGCGAGCTGAGACAGCCATTTCCTAGCTCGCACTGGGTCCCCCTAGCTGCACCTCTGCCTCCACTGCCCTACGCAGAGATGGTGCTGGGAGTAACTGGCTTTTAAGACAACTCCCCCCAGCACCTGCTCCTGCTTTCCCCCCCTTTCTGCCTCTCTCAGGAATGGGAAGGGAAGGGAAGGCAAGGGAAGGGGAGTGACTAGTCAAGTTAGTAATTGACTACCCAATAAGCATATGCAGAGGCAGCAGCGCATGGGAGTGGGGGGAAACAGGCACCTCTGCGACATCCAGTGCTTGTGGGAAACCAGCTCCCACCCTTCTTGCTGCCTCTGTATCACAGGAAGTAAGGGGGGAGAGGGGAGAAGAATGCATGTAATCAATAGATTAACTGATAAACCTAGGCATATCTGTTAATCATGTAGTCACATTAACATCCCTAATTTCTAGATCACACTCTCTATGCCTATGCTGACACTAGAGACCCTTTTGAAAAATTTTCCATTATTGTTAACACCAGTTCAGATTAATTGAATTTAGCAACATTCAGAGCTTTAATGCAGAGTTGCCATTTCTAACACTGGTTTCAGCATTATGTCATCTAACGCTGGTATGACCAAGTTAACTGGATTGCTGCAGAGATTGAACTAACGTGAACAGCTGCAGGGAATAACGGTAGTGAAGACATGGCCCAAGTAACCTGTCTAAGTCTCAAGCTAATCGGACTCACTGACTTCCACATTGACTTTTTACAAAGAAAAGGACAACTTTCTACTGTCACAATGAAATAAAGGTCAAAGGCACATACCCTTTAATTACAAAACTATTTTAAAGAAACACTGTCAATTTGAAATCTAGTCAGTGTTAAAAAGTTTCAGTGCTACATTTACCCCTGCCAGTAATATATGTGTATTTGTATTTTCTTCTTGTAAATATTTTTCTCGTTTTTTTGCTGTCAGATTCTCCCCCTCCCCACATACACACACTCACAATAGGGGAAACTAAGAAACTAATTTTACAAGAAATACTGTAAATACTCAGAGTAAAATGTAAATAAATTCCCAAATCTCTTGCATTATTTATAGTATAGTAGATTAGGACATTCTTAAAAGTAGGGGGTTTTTTTTAGGTGATTTCATTGAGGGCAGTCCCTACCAGGGCTAGTGCCCTACTCAGCCCAACACCGGCACCCCACCCTGCAGAGGGATGCCAACTTTCCTGGACCAGATGCCATTTGCTGTGATAGCATCCAGTCTAAGAGAGTTGACAACTCTGGAGCATGGCAGGGCAGAAGGTGCACCTGCAGCCTCAGGACAGGAGGCATGGGTGGCAGGAGAGTAGGTCAGAGCAGAGGACAGCAGCGTAGCAGGCTGGAGAGAAGCAGCACTTTGAAGGGGAAATTCTCGCTTCTCTCCTGTGGCCAGCTATACAGGCTCCCTCTGTTCCTCTAGAGTCCTCAACCTGCACTTGCTTAGCAAACAGGGGCTGGGAGGCCACCAGAACCGGTACTAAGCCAATAGGAAGAGGGAGAGCAGCTGGGGGATAGGATCTCTGCAGCTGCTTAACATCCTATCCCTATGCATACATAAGAGAGAGTACTACTAAATTTGGAGTACCACACAGCTGCATATGCCTAAGGATGGCTCTGATTGCTTCTGTTTAAGGCTGTGTCTAAACTACATCCCTTTATCGAAAAAGGGATGTAGATTAGGCACATCGATATTGCAAATGAAGCCGGGATTTAAATATCCTCATTTTTTGAGGAGTACAGGATCTTTTGAAATGGGGCATTTCTGTCAAAAATGCCCTGTCTAAATTGCTGAGATTTTTTTTCAAAAAGCCCTGTTTCAAAAAAAAAAAAGTGGCAGCTGCCATTATGCAAATTAAGCATGGGATATTTAAATCCCGGCTTCATTTGCAATATCGACGTGCCTCATCTACATCCCTTCATCGAAAAAGGGATGTAGTTTAGACACAGCCTTTGTGAAGTTAAGTGAAGTTGCATCTGCAAACTGGTATGCCAAAATTCTGCTTGGAAGAAAATCTAACATTTCTCTTGTGAATGAGTTATCTTCAAAATCTTTTCACAGTCTGAGACTTCAATTAAATGCAGTCACAAAATTTAAATAACCATTTCTTTGCTATTTGAGTATATTTCTAGAATACTTGTATCTGGAGAGGTAAAATGATGGTATACCTCTCATTTTCTCAACATGTATGTCCCTTGAATCCTTATCTCAAACACCAGAAGTAAAAACTGATTAGTACAGAACAGCCTATTCCCCAATTTATGTTTTGCATTAAAATTCTACGACACTTTCCCGGTCGATGCGATCCTATGCAATAAGTATTTCAGCATCTCATTTCTCACAAATAAAATTAATCTTCAGGATTTGCTGCTTGGAAACACTCCCTGCCACCTATGCAGGCACATTCAATTTTCTAAACCAGATCTATTTCTTCTTCACATTCAATGCCTTGAGCTCCACCAAAAGGAAGAATTGGGATTTGGAAAATGAGGGAAGCAGCAGCATATATTGATCTTCAGTTGCTCAACTGACCCTTCTCAGTCAATTCCATCCAATCCTCCCCTGGCTAAGGAGGAGGCTATGACAGTTTCACAAGTAAGATGAGTGACAGGGGCTGGAAGAAATGGGCACTTTATAAAAACGATTTGAAAAATTCCCCTTTTCCTTTGGAAGGGGGAGTAAATCCAGCCTCGACACCCAGATGCTGGCACCACCCCAGCAGGGCCCAACCTCAGGGAAGAGGTTTCTCTCGGCAGCCTGCAGCACAGACAACAGCAGCTGACGCTATAAGTGAGTTATAAGATCAAGAACACATATTCCTGCGCATCCAGAAATATAATCTATGCTATCATGTGCCGAAAGTGTCCGTCTGCTATGTACATTGGACAAACATCTCAGACACTTCGCCAAAGGATTAATGCCCACAAAACAGATATCAGACAAGATCACAAAGAGAAAACAGTTTCTTGCCATTTTAACCAGAAAGGACACTCTCTCAATGACTTAACCACCTGCATTCTGCTACAAAGACCTTTTACATCTGCACTTGAAAGGGAATCCTCTGAACTGTCATTCATGTTAAAATTCGACACTTTCCAAAAAGGACTCAACAAACATTTGAACTATCTCACCCATTACCAAGATAGTTTCCCCAATTATCACCTCTAACACCATTAACTCACAAACATCCCACTCTCCCTACCTCTAATATCATCAATTCACAGACACTTACCTTCCTTCCTTCCCCCCCCCCCCCGCATACCCCTCCTCTTCTGCAATGTGATTTGTCCTTTTCATATTTGTTCATTTTTTTAATTGTATCCTTTGGTATATATGGTTGTGACTATTTTCTTCCACTATTTGATCTGAGGAAGTGGGTCTGACCCACGGAAGCTCATCATCTAATAAACCATCTTGTTAGTCTTTAAAGTGCTACATTGTCCTGCATTTTGCTGACGCTACAGACACGCAGGGCTGGGAGAGTTACAACCCCACAGGCATCAGAGGCGCGGCGACAGAAAACGTCCCTCCCGACCCCTCAGCCCCCCCCGGCCCACAGGCACCCGCCCCGACGCCTCCCTGAGCGCTCCCCTCGGTCGCCGCGCGCCCAGCCCGGCTCCGCGCCCGCCCGCAGCGGGCCGCGCCCCGTACCCGTGTTGTAGACGTGCAGCTCGTCCGCGATGCCCTCGTTGCCGCCCCCGAAGATGATCAGCAGCTCGCGGATGGCCACTGCGCGGTGCCCGTGGCGCGAGCGGGGCACCGGCCCGGTGGAGGAAGGGACCCGCCTCCAGCTCAGGCCAGCGGCGGCGGCCGCCATCTTGCCGCCACTCCCACAATACACCGCGCCGGGGGCAGGGCAGAACGAAGCTAGGCTTGCACGCGCCGCGACGTCAAGGCCGCTTTACCCGACGGTGACGTCAGACGTTACGCCAGGGGAGCGCGCGACATTTGAATCCTACTGGAATTTTGTTTCCGCCTCTGCGTGGCCGGGATGGAGTCTCCGGGGATGGAGCTACGGACGCCCTTGTCAAGGCAGAAGGGCCCGGTAGAGCAGTGCCCGGACTCCGGCTATGGCACCGACCGAGCAGAGGCCTCCTCGTCCCCGCAGCCGTGCGAGGACTCGCAGGAGATCGACGCGGAAGTGGTGAGACAGCTCGAGCCCGAGTTCTCTTGCTGCAGCAGCCCGGCCTCGGAAGCCGCCGTCCCGCAGAGCGAGGAGAGGCCGGAGGAGGGGCCGAGCCCCGCGGGAGATTCGGGTCCGCCAAGGAAGGACACGTGCAGCTGTGGTAGGCGAGAGGAGGGAGCAGCTCTGGGGGAGGAGGGCACTTTTGCCCCCATCCTGGGGGTGGGTGTCCCGCTCCCGTGGGGAGGGCGTGGGAAATGGGACCAGGTCCCCCTTGAGGACCAGCACAGGTTAAGTGGCTGGGAGTTGAATACCTGCTTCTAGGAACAGCTGCTCCTTTAAATGTCTGCGGCCTGGTCTTCTTCACTGGAGGTGTAGGTCGAAATTAGCTGCGTAGGGTTGGTTTTCTAAACCATGTGTCCACGCTGCCAAGCCTGTTCCCTCATCTTTAAGGGAAGCCCATGTCGGGACTCCTGCTTTTCATGAGGAGTAATACAAATTTTGACCTTGCATGATTGAATGTACAGCAGTGCAAACCCAGTGTTGAGAGAGTCAATGTTCTTGGTCCCCAGGAGGCATCTCTCAGTGCCCTGCTGTGACCATTCTGGTCAGACCTTGCACCTCTACTACTCTCCAGGTGAACTGGAAAAGCCCTGGGAAAACTTGAATTTCATTTTTCAGGTGACCAGCATTGTGAGCACACCTCAGAGAAGGCAGCTCATGTGGCCATGAGTTCAAATTCCATGAGCTCCAGTGTAGTTAGTCTGAGCGCTAATTTTTCTTGTTTTAGGTCTGAACTCCAAGGTCAAGGTCTGGCATGGTTTAATATATATGCTGCTGTTGGTTCTTGTGGCTGTTGGTAGTATCATGGCAATGGTGCTTTTGAAAGGTAAGGACTTTAGAATAAGGGGAGAACATCTCCTTGGATGATTCCATCGTTGACTTGTTTCTCAGATTGTGATTGTAAAATTAATACTACTGCCCAAATACGCAAAAAGCGTTTTGCATCCCTGGCCAAAAGTCCTCAGGTACTTGCATAATGCTTCAAAGTTATCAGATATATGTTCAGATTTTAAATGGACATCTCATGTTAAGGATCAGTTTTTCTCAAGCTTCCTAACCTTATGCTGCTTTCACTCCTTACTCAATTCACTAAAACATGGTGATTTTTAAGACAGTTAAATCTTCACTGTAGCAGCTCCTTATTGATGTATGTATTGTGCTCATTCTCAAGAGTTCAAATTTGGCAATTTTTTTGTCTACTCCTTTGTAAACCGTGGCAGAATTCAAATGGGTTTCAATTCATGATCTAAAATACTTAAAACATTCTAGTATCAGAGGGGTAGCCGTGTTAGTCTGAATCTGCAAAAGCGACGAGGAGTCCTGTGGCACCTTATAGACTACTTCAGTTAGTCTATAAGGTGCCACAGGACTCCTCGTCGTTAAAACATTCTAGTTCCATTTGAATTAATTTTTCTGAAATTCACCTCATTAGTTTAATTTGGATTCAGTTGTCTTGTCCCCTCAAACTATTATAGCATTTTATGTGCAGCTAACCAGAAAGGATTCAAAACTAGAATGTTATAAGGGGTGGTAATTGGTATACGATACTGCATTGTTTCCCAAGTTTATTTGGCCACGGAACCCTTTTAAATTTGAAAGACTTTTTTGGAACTCCTAATAACAGTCTTGTATATGGAGCTGAAAAAGTAGTCCACAAATAAGTAAGGATAATAATAAACAAATGCTAAACAAGGTCATGAAATCAATACAAATGAAAATTGTTTTCAATAAAATTCATAAATGCTTTAATATTAATTATTATTTTTAAAATAAAATGTTATTGTAATGACATTTTCTTGCAGAACCCTTATTTTCACTTTGGAACACCATTTGGGAAACACTGCAATACTGAAACCAATCAAGTACAGTCTCAGCCTTAGAAAACCATGTGCTATGCATGTTAGGGTAGTGCCCATTATTAGCAAATGCAGAAGTGGTACAATAAAGATGTGAAAAGATTAAAAATATAAAGTAGGGGGATAAAACAGAAATGTATAAATCAGTCAAAAGTGGTAAGTAGACATAACATTATTTTAGCCATTCAGTAGCTTTGAGTCAGCAGAATGAAGTCCTGACAGACCAGCAGAAGATGAACAGCCATTCACTAGGTATATGGTGTCTCCAGGTGCACCTCATCTGCACAGAGGGCTGTTCCTGCACACCATCCCTCATCTGAACTGATTGAACTTGCTCCAGAGATAAAATGGCAGCTCTCAACCAGGAAGTCTCTGATCTGGATGAGTGACATAGAAGGGATTTTTTTACAAAGGGAGCAACTTGTTCCCATCCTGTTCACCACAGAATGATAGTACAGTAAACTTCAGATAATCCAGCACCTTTAGGACCCAGGGGGTGCCGGACTATCGGATATGCCAGATTATCGGAAGGGGGGGGGGGACTATGAATGGTCTGGCGTGGGGTGGGGTGGAGGGAATGGGGGGGCAGCGCTGCGGGACCACACTGCAGCACCCCAGCTGCTCTGCCCCAGGCATCCCCAAGACAGCTGCTGCTGAAACTGACCAGCAGCTGACTTGGGGAAGCCTGGGACAGAGAAGCTCCAATTGTCCAGCTGCCTGGAGCACTTCCGGGTTCCAGGTGGTGCTGGACCACTGGATGCCGAGCGACTGGAGTTTTACTGTATCTGATGTGGAAATGGTTGATTAGGCAGTACTGATTGATCTGCTGATGGTAAGATCTGGTGAAGTGCTTCGCATATATCCTTGAAAAGTGATTATGGGTGTGAAACAGATACTATGCTGCAGTGTGATGCCTGAGTTAGGTGACTTATTTGAAAGGTCTGACCGCCACCCTTTGTTGATTTGACTTATAACCCTTATTCTCATTGTGTGATTCAATTGCACATCAGCTACCATTAACTCTTGTACTCCATCTCAATAAGAAGGGCAAGAATCCAGGGAAGAGCATAGGGCTGGGCCCACCAAAGGGTTGCTCTAGCCTCCTGCCTGTAGGAGGTGTGGTGCTATTCCAGCCCCCACTGGTTAACCATTAACATCTCTAACCGGTATATTCTATATGTGTCTGTCACACACCTTGATGCTTTGAAAAGGCTGCTCCTGTGCAGCCATCTATATGCTATCTGGAGGAGAGTGGCGCACTCCAACTGGAAAGCGTTGGTTCATCATCCTGTGGAAACTTAACATGGAAATGTTTGCAGCCACCACCATGGGTCTCTTATTGTGGACTAAGGATATGTCTACACTACAGCACTAATTCGAACTAAGCTAATTCGAATTAGCGCAGCTAGACTTAAAAACTAGTTCGAATTAGCGTTTTGCTAATTCAAACTAGCATGTCCACACTGAGTGGACCCTGAACCAGGGTTAAGGATGGCCAGAAGCAGTGCCGGCAGGGCATCAGAATAGGACTTAGAGCATGGAGCTGCTGCCTCAGGCTAGCTGAGGGCTGTGCTTAACGGGTCCTGACCCCCACCCCGGACAGACAGTTCTCAGGGGTTCCCCGCTTGCAAAGCAGTTTTGGCTTGGAGTGCCCTGAGTGCCCACACTCGGCACATCACAGCACTCGGCCATCAGCCTGGCTGCACTTGCCGCAGGCTGCCATCCGGGGGGGGCGGTCAATCGGGGGGCTGCAGGAGAGCTTCCACCCCAAGGAGCCCGCAGAGCCACCCCAGTCCTCCCCATCGGGGGCTCGGACCCCATTCCTCCCTCACCTCCTTCCACTTACCCCTCCCTAGCCCCCCTTCCTGATGTACAAAATAAAGGACAAGTGTGTTCAAAAATAGAAACTCTCTTTATTGAACAGAACTTGGGGAGACTGGGAAAAGGAGGTGGGAGATCGGAAGAGAGAGGGTGGGAGAGGGGAGGGCAACTAAAATGATCAGGGGTTTGGAACAGGTCCCATATGAAGAGAGGCTAAAGAGACTGGGACTTTTCATCTTAGAAAAGAGGAGACTGAGGGGGGATATGATAGAGGTCTATAAAAGCATGAGTGGTGTGGAGAGGGTGCATAAAGAAAAGTTCTTCATTAGTTCCCATAATAGAAGGACTAGAGGACACCAAAGGAAAGGAATGGGTAGCAGGCTTCAAACTAATAACAGAAAGTTCTTCTTCACAAACCAAAGAGTCAACCTGTGGAACTCCTTGCTGCAGGAGGCTGTGAAGGCTAGAACTAGAACAGAGTTTAAAGAGAAGTTAGATAAATTCATGGAGTTTGGGAGAAATGGTGTCCCTGGCCTCTGTTTGTGGAAGGCTGGAGATGGATGGCACGAGACAAATGGCTTGGTCATTGTTTCGGTCCATCCCCTCTAGGGTCCCTAGTGTTGGCCACTGTTGGCAACTGGCTACTGGGCCAGATGGACCTTTGGTCTGACCCAGTACAGCCATTCTAAGCTCAGGGTCGGGGGTCTCACTGGACCACCCTGATTTTCATGCAAACCTGCTCCTGGGTGGTCAAGCTGGCAGCTATCCTGCCCTAGACGGTCACTTTCCTGTGCCTAGTGCGGAGGTCGTGGATGAGGTCCACGATGTCTGCACTAGACCAGGTGGGCGCCCGCCTCTTGCGGACCCGGGCAGGCTCCCGGAAGCCGCCAGCCTGGTCCTGGGAAGAGGCAGAGGGCTGGGTGACAGCGGGTGGCTGGCTCGAGCTGTGCCAGGTGCAGGGTCTGCTGGCTGGGTGCTGGCAGGCTTGCACCTGGCACGGGCACTGTAGCCAGTCCGTGCCCCTTTAAGGGATCCAGGGCCGGGAGGGGGGCAGAAGAGTTTCCCTGGTGGTGTCCAGAGTGGCCACCAGGGAAAGCTGGGAAGGGCTAGCCTCCCACTAGTTTGAATTAAGTGGCTACACAGCCCTTAATTCAAACTAGTTAATTCGAACAAAGCATTAGTCCTCATGGAATGAGGTTTACCTAGTTCGGATTAAGCGCACCGCTAGTTCGAATTAAGTTCGAACTAGCGGTTTGCATGTCTAGAGCCTATCAAAGTTAATTCGAACTAACGTCTGTTAGTTCGAATTAACTTTGTAGTGTAGACACCCTACGAGAGTAAACGTGTTTAATCCTTGATGGCTCACCTGAATGCTAGTTTGATACTTTAGTAGCAAGACATTCCCTAGGAAATAGTCCATCCTCTGACTGCACTATTTCAACCAAACTTCATAATCATCTTTGCTGTGTACATACAGTATTAAAATGTTTTTCACCAAACACCTCCCTATCCCCATTTAGATTAATTTTTATGTGGAAATAGGATTATCTTAACATCATTTCACTTAAAGTAGCATTTTTCAAGAACATAATGAGATTTGTTCTGCTTTGTTTTTTAAATTAAAATTTCAGATCTTACTTTCTTGGGAAAAACACTAAGAATAAGAACTCTCTATATAAGACGCATTACCAGAGGAATAACACAAAAAACAGAAAAATATATTTTTTCTAATGTCATAACAAAACCAAAGACAACGTCTCCACCCTTTTCTTTGCATGTCACTTTTAAACACTTTTTCTTCCTGTCTTTTCTTCTTCTCCCCAAGCTTCCTCTTCTACTGCAAATGTTTGGAAGAAAACCAAAAGCTGCTTTGCTTCTTCTGTTTGTGAGGAGACACCTCAAGAGTTGGCTGCAGCTCCAGGTTGCCAAATGCTGCACTTTGTTCTTTCTGCAATCTGTGTGTGTAGCACAAAGGGGATGACTAACACTTCAACTGCCTGCAGACAGCATCACTGCTACTAACTTCAAAGGAGAGGAACACTATGCCACTGACTTATTGTCTTCTGGCCTTAGAGAAAATGACTTGCCCTTCTGTCTAAATTTCCCTATCTACAAAATGGAGATAATATTTGCCCGCCTATTTACATCCGTGAGAATTAATTAAATCTGTACGGTTCTTTGAACCTATAAAGCACTATTTAAAAATATGCAAAGTATTCTGAAAAATCAGGCACTCTTCTTCTGGAATAAGAACAGTCACCCACAGAGCTAATCAGTAATAATTATGTAGAATAACTCCCAATGAAGACAAACTCTTATTTGGAATTTTGAATATATCACACACTAATGGTTAACTCCTATAGAGGGAGTTCTGAACTTCTCCCACCAGTGAAATTTTGCTGTCACTGTAAGTAGTATGTGGCAACTGTTTAACACACAGCAACATTGCAGGAAGTAGTCTTATCTTTGTTGGGTTTTCATTAGGGATGTAAGCAAGTCGTTGAGTGTCTGATAAGCAAAAGTTTATCAGATAGTCTACACACTAGTCGACTATTCGCTCTTCCTTCCCGGCCCTCCCCACTACCTCTATCAGAAAGGCAGCAAATGGGGGAGGAGGGAACAGTGCTGAGGGGAGCCGGCTTAAAAGCCGGTTCCCTCCAGTTCTGTGGGAGGGGCAAGGGCACAGCAGTGGCATTCCACCTTGAAATGTACTGGAGTCCCCCTGGGGCTCCTGTACATTTCAAAGTGGAAGCACCACACAGAGCCCAGGCTCAGCGAGGGATGCCACTGGCCCTGGGTTCCACAAAGCATTTCAATCTTTGAAGTGCACAAGAGCCCCTGCTGGGGCTCTTGTACATTTCAAAGGCAGAACGCTGCGTAGCACTTCCACCGTTGAAATGTAGTAACGGTCAGGTGGGATCTTGCTATGTTTCGAAGTGGAAGTGCTCTTATCGACTATTTGAATAGTCGATGGAAATTCCATTGACTATTTGATTAGTTGATTAATTTTAACATCCCTAGTTTTCATAGCATACCTTATCACTGAAATAGCAGAGCCCTCTGTAATGAACATTATGTCCTTTTGAAATTGCAAGACAAAGGTAGGTTGTTTGTACTCTACAGATATTTCAGTTTATTATATCTTGGACAATGGGTGCTCAACTGGAACTTCAGAAATATTCAGATTGAGATTTAGTGATGGTCAGGTTTTCTACTAGATCTCAATGGCTTGTAATATGATGGCTAAGGAGAAAATAACAAATCTTAGAATGTGACAGTGCTGTTTCCCTTATGTCTTCCAGGAACTCCTTCAGTGGTCTGGCAGTGTGCAGAAGATTGGATAGGTTTTAATGGTAAATGTTATTATTTTTCCACTAACACAATGAGCTGGAAGGCTAGTAAAGAGTACTGCATCTCACATGGCTCAACACTTCCTGTGATAAAAGAGGAACAACAACTGGTGAGAACATCAAACTATTTTACCTGTTTTAACAAGTCCCATTACTGATTTTTTTTGATATACCTAATGATCCTCCTGAAAGGTAGAAAAGGAGTGAAGATAAACAGAATGTTCAATCTTCAAGTCTGTTCTGGAGGTTTCCTCTATTCTCTTGATTATTTACACAGCAATATAAATGTCTACAAGGGAGTTATAAACAAGACAATGTCGCACCCAAAGTCTAATGGTAAAATATTACATTGTCATTCTCTATGTGATCATCCTCTAGAAAAAGAATGGTAGGGAATGTTCCAGAAAGTCAAAAGAGAACATTAGTGTGGTGGTAGGTGAGAGAGAGGATTAATAGGCAATTGGAATGTATCCTGTATCTTACATCTCCTTGCAAAATAAAGGAACAAAATATTCAGAGGAGAAAATATGCTAAGCATCTGAGGTCCGAGTCTCCCTCTGTAGTAGTGATTCTCAAACTTTTTTGCCTGTGAAAAAGTATCTAGCTCAATGCAAAAATACCTGGCTCAATGTAAACCTTTCCATGGACCAACAGTTGCTAATAGAAACTCACCATTAGTTACTTAATTACCCACCAAGCCTTTTTGCTAGTGCTGCAGCAAAGGAGAATGTTTTAAATTAAATCATTAAACAGATTAAGCATTTTAACTTTCTCATGTTAGTTTATTAAACTTCACTTTAAATAAAGTAAAATACTAATTAATAGCCAAGAAAAAAGATTTCGATGTTTTTTTTGTTTATGGCAGATGTGGGGAGCCTTTGACCCACAGAAAAAGCAGTTGGGGACTGCACAAGAGAGAAGAAAACAACTCCTCCAAAAACCTCCAACCCTCACTGATGTGGCTTTCAACTGACACACCTCACTACTCCGACACTCCAGCCCCACTGGGTGCGGGGAAGGGACAGGGAAGACCGAAGTTCAGGGTTTCCCATAGAACAGATTTACTTTTTTGGGGATTCAGAGTTAGTGGATTTTGGGGATCCCCTTAGGCTCTGGATGGGGACAAAAATGGGGGGGTTCAGTGTGTGGGACTGGGCTGCCAGTGAGTGGGATAAGGATAGGGGGTGCAGGATCTGGATGGGAGGTAGGGTGCAGGTGAGGGTGTGAGGTCTGAGTAGGAGGAGGGGTGCAGAAGCAGGCTGGGATTAGGGTGTCTGGCCAGGGGGGAGGGAGCCAGGCAAGGGAGAGTACAGTGTGTGGCCAGGAGGGAGGGTGCATGAGCAACTGTGGATTGCAGGAGCAGGGTGGGGATAGGTGTCTGGCCAGGAGGGAGGGTGCAGGAGTGAGAGAGGGCACATGACTGGACTATGGATAGAGTATCTGGCCCAGAGGAAGGGTGCAGGAGCAAGCTGGGAGTGTGGGGTCTTGGTGGGGGAAAGGGGTGAATGGGTGAGATTGGGGTGTGGAAGTCTGGGCATGAGGGGGGATGTTTACCTGGCTTCGCGCCCCCTCCTTGCTCCCATTGGCCAGCCAGAGGCAGCAGCAAGGAAACCCTGCAGTCAGCAGAACTCACCGCCCAGTTTTTCCCCCCTATGCAGCAAGGAGCCTGGGCTGGCTGGAGCCCCATCCTTCCCTCCCAGACCCGACTTGCAAATGGCTCCATGCTCCCATCAGTAAGAAAAGATTCCAGGTCTCTCAGTGATCCCACCGCTCCAGACTGAGGCTGTGGGAGGAGCAGGGAAACTGCTGCACAGCATGTGTTTGTGTTACCGGTGATTTGCAATCTCAGCCACTCTGCTCCAAGTTGCCAGGTCCCAGTGCAGGGAGGGGGTGCCTGGCATGGGAGCAAGCACACCGTGCTGGAACCCAAGCCAGGCTCCCACATGCACCTAGATGGAGCCTGTCCTCATGCCAGGTGCTACTCTGATGTCAGGTCTGCGTCAGCCTGGCCCCAGGAGGCCCTGCATTGCAGCCCATGCTGGGCTAAAACTTTAGGCGTCCACTGCTGGGACAAAAGTCTTCAGAGAAGGTGCTGTGGGAGCCCATTGGGAGCCAAGTCCCGCACGCAGGCAGCCCACACAACACCAGAAACTCTCACTGCAGCAGAGACCTTGTGCCCACTAGTTCCCCACACAGGCAGGTCTGGGGTACCCAGCCTGTAATGCCCCTTCTGGGGGCTGAGCTCTGCCTCTCGCTGCCTGCAGTGCTGCTCAGAGCCACAACTTTTCCAAGCCTTGCGCTGCTTGATCCTGCCTGTCAGCCGAAGGTCAGGGGTGTGTGTGTGTGTGTGTGTGTGTGAGTTAGTTAGTTACCGGGAAAAGGTTTAACGTCCGTGACTTTACCGCTAGGACCGGGGTCCCGTCGCGGAGGGCAGCCAACAGGCTGACAGACACCGCAGAGTTTATAGGAAGAGCTTATTACATCTCAGATTTCAGCTGCTAGGATACAGGTTCCCTTCGCAGCGGGCAGTCTAGGAAAGACTGAGAGATGCCTCAACGGATCTGTCACCTGGGAGTGACATGATCCAAAACGCCCAAGCTCTTCCTATATCTGTCCCTTCTGCCCAGCTGAAGTTCTTTTAAATTGTGCTTGGTTCTGTTACAGCAACTGAAGGAGTCAGGTTAAAACTGAAACAGTTACAGGTTTATTAAAGAAGCTTATAAATCATATGGTTACAGTGGCTATTGCTCTATTTCTTAACTGCTAGCAAATATAGATCTTAAAAAAATGGTTACAAAAAGATAAAGATAGAAAATAGAAATAATGGTACCAAGTGACAGCTTAATCTTTAAAGAGCTCTAAGTCTATGTGTACACTTAAGACAAAGGACCACATCCAGGGACAATTTTTACCCCCTTCTGTGCCTCTCGACTCCAGCAGGTCAAGCAAGGGCCGGTCCATCAATTCCTAGGAAAGACGAATACGAGGTGGGCGTCCCCGTGGAACCTCGGGAGGTCAAACACCTAACCCAACCAGCAGATAGATAGTAGATTGACACTCAGAGTAAATGTGCTGCTGGACCCATCTTTATACCCATAGGGGCCCGTATCCTCTATCTTATCTAAGATGCCAAATTGTGTTGGTTCGTTTCGTGGTGCCAGTTCTTACAAGCAAGTTTCAACTTAATTTACACTTGCAAGAGAGAGAACTAAATTGTGAGTACGAGACATTTTTTTACTGGGCGAGAGATTCCTCCCCCCCGCGGACGGCTGTGTGTTCGTATCAATATGGGTTTTAGTCAAGGGCGCTCCTCAGCAGCCTCTTGGTCAGCAATTGGCATATCTCTGTTTACAGCCATTCATGGTCACAGCAGCCTGCATATCCAGGCAATCAAAAATGGATGTTACAGGGGGGTTCCTGTTTGGCTACACTGCCCCAGCTTGCAAAAGCCTGGCTGCCCCGCCCCCTACTGTCATTGGCTGGGTACACCTGGGAGCCAGTGACAGTGCCCCCAAAAGAGCAAGAAGAGGGTGACAGTCCCAGCCATGGCTCACTGGTTCCAGTGTTGTTCCAGCTACCTCTATCCCAATGTGGGAGGAGGAAGGGGGCTGAGCTCAAGCTGTGGACCACCTGAGAGGCAGCCACAGACCACTTGCGATCCACGGACTGCACTTTGAGAGCCACTGCTCTACAGAATATTAATGATTCTAGTTGAAATCAATTACTTGCATCTTACGGGACAATTGAAGCTCAGAGTGGAGTCCTTGGTAATGGGATGAAATTTTTTTAAAAAGTGGAAACTGAATATTTAGGTATCGGGTATAATAGGATATGTAGAGTCCTGTGCAGATACAAAATTTGTATCGGCATTTGCATCTATATCAACAAAAATGAACCACAGATATCTTCATTTGAGGATATCTGCAGATTTGCAGGGCTCTAAGGATATGGAGTAGTTTTCCCAAAGGGAAGTGATTGCAGCACCATTGCTTGGGAGCCTTGAAACTAGATTTTTACAAAACTCTAGAAAATGAACTATAGGAGATAGTCCTTCTCTAATCCTTTGGAGATCGAGTAAATGAACTAATAGTGCTTTTGGGATCAGTCAACCAAGAAACTGCATTATTTAAAGGGTGAGAGCCTGCTGAAAAACTTTTCAAATAATTCTTACATGTAAAAGCCCTCTAGCTGCCTCTCTCCCGTTCATGGGCAATAAAAAGACAATCCAAGCTTATAGTGCAGACCAGAGAAAAGTATGGGCATTGGTATGCAACTTTTGGAATAATAGCCGTTGAATAAGGTAAGAGGAATTTGTGAAGATTTGCAGGAAAGTACGGTAGCCAGGGAGCTGGGGCTTTGAGGACTTTTGGAATAAACTGGTGACCGTGTAGAAACAATCTTATTGGCCTCTGCTATTCATGGAAATGACAGGTCTTTTTGTGAATTATTGTCCAAGTTTTTCCCTTCAAAATATATATATGTTTTTTAAATTCCAATTGTGAAGACAATGGCAGTCTTCAAACTGCACTTATCAATAGTTGAGCTTTTCAGTATTTTACAGGGCTTGTATGTCAGAATACAAGGAAGCAAATGGATTCCAAAAGAAATCTTATTGGACATAAGATTAGAAACAGGAAGAAGTTAATCCTCTGAATTTTTTTAAATAAGTAGTCTACTTCATTGGAAATACCACTTCCTCAAGTCACAATGCCAACAGTCAATATTCATAAACCTTGACTACTATTTTTGAGGGATTGTCATTCCCCCCAGAGATACTTAGCAATGAGTGGAGAGGGGGAGGGGGAATGTTTCATATTAATAGTGGCTTCTTGAATGAATAATTAGCACACAGTGGCTTTTTGTGATCTTAGTTGACTTCCAGCTCCCAGCCCCTGAAACCCCGGTAAGAGTGGTAAGTTTATTCGCTGTGCAGAGACTTTAGCTGCTATTTGTTGAATCCTGCTTTGCACATTTTTTTGTCAGCTGCCAGGAATCTACTTTTCCTAAACATTTTAACATATTATGGCCTGGGGAAACTTTTCCCAAGAGAGTGATTATTTTGGTGGTAATGGGCAAGGGTTTGTTTGTTAGTTAGTTAGTTAACCAGTGGAAGTTTCTGTTGTTCTCCGTGTAGAGCAAATTGCATGAGAGGGAAAGTTCAGTTTAGCATGGACCTATATTTTCTGCTATTCTCATTACAGGAGAATATCAAGCGCTTGAGAGAGACCTATTACTATTGGATTGGGTTACAAAAAGAAGCAGAAATATGGCAGTGGGTCGACGGATCTCTGTTTAATAATAAGGTGTAAGTTTTTTTTATCTGTGACTAGAAACTTGGGGAAGGGGATTGGGTTACAAAAAGAAGCAGAAATATGGCAGTGGGTCGACGGATCTCTGTTTAATAATAAGGTGTAAGTTTTTTTCATCTGTGACTAGAAACTTGGGGAAGGGTATTGGCAACTGGCATATGTCTGATTGAAAGCAAAAAGAAAATGAGTTGCTGTCAAAGCAGAGTTAAGAAACTGTATGTGATTCTTTTTAATTCTTCAAGACATTTAACTTCTGCAAAAAATATAGGTTGATTGTTTGTAGGGATGTAAAATCTTGCTTAAAATGTTAACCAGTTATACAATATGGTTAACTAGCCTGCTCCAGCCATGCAGGGCCTGCTGCACTGTGCCGTGGATAGGGAGCTGCTCTGGCCCAGCTGGGCTAGGGCAGCCCCATAATGCATCATGGTAGGCCCAGATGGGCTGGAGCAGCCCCCTGCCCACAGCATGCCATGGGCGGGAGGTTGCTTGTGGTGTGGTGGGCTCAGACGGGCCAACAGCTGTTGTGGCCAGGCTAGACTACCCCTGCAGCAGCCCGGCTTAGAGCAACACCACACCCACAGCACAGTGGTCCCAGCCCAGCTGGGACAGCCATGGACGAAGTGCTGCGCCTGTCTGCCATGGGGCCAGTTAACTGGTTACCCTGGTAAGCATGCCTTGGCAAGGCAATGCTTACTTGGTAACTGGCTAACTGATTACCCCTTTACATTCCTAGTTTGCTGATATGCTACTAAAGACAGGAGCAAAATCTGGAGTTGCAGAAATTATTGGTGATGCTGTCTTTTCACAAACATTTATCTTCAGAGTGGAATTAATTCATTCTCACTAATTGTTTTCTTCTCCTTAGCATCCCATTGGAAAACGAAGATCCAGACCTGAACTGTGCATTCCTAAACGATGACAAACTTATTACTATAGATTGCACATCTTCAAGACACTGGATCTGTGTCAAAGAGTTCAGCTGAGCCAAAGTCAAGATTTGAATTCTCTGTCATGGAGTCAACAAATATTCATAACTTGAAGATGTTTTGGACAAAATACCTCAAGTAACCTATCAATCTCAGTATCACAGTCTGCTGGAGCTGTATAATTTATTTTGGTGTATGTATCATTCTTGTATGTAAAGAGATATGGAGTGTGGAATGGTTCATGGCTTTAAATGTGAAAATGAAAGTCATCAGGGTTGTTTCCCTTAATGTCTGGGTGATTACCTGTAAACAGCCTCTTTTGTCCTTTAAATCTTAGCAGCCGTTGATCTTAGTGTAGTCACATGTCTTCCTAATTGGTAGGGCCTGACCAGGAATTCCAGCCTATCAGGAAAGCTATTTAGGATTCAAAGTTTTCAGGCTCTTGGTTTGTGGCTGGCATGACACTCCCAAGAGAATTAAACCAAAGTCCCCCAGGGGCTAAAAGATCTTCCCTGGCTTGGAGGTTTAGCTGAAATAACAATTTTAGGGTAAATCTACAGTAAGCTTTAATCGGTTAGAACTAGCTCTGCATCTTCTGTTTATTTTAAATTTGTAATTTACTTTGCTCTGCCTGTTTTTGCTTGCAACTACTTAAATCCTAGTGTTTGCCTAACATTCAATGAAGGTGCCGACAGCTCTGTGTGGATTCTTGTGTTAGTTCCCTTTGATCCTTATCTGCTTCCTTTCCAATCTTCAGGTGCTTATAGGCACCAGCTCTGCCTACTTGTTTTTCCCTTTGATATTTTCATTCCCTCTGCTCCTTGTTTCCTGCCCCCTTCTCTCTTTCCTTCCTTTTTCTCCCCCTCTCTCTCCCCCCCCACCATACCCCCTTTTCCTTCTCCCCTATTTATTTTGGGTATGCACATCCTAAACTCATAACTCTGGTCATCTGAAGAAGTGCACTGTGTGCATGAAAGATCATGATACCATCTACATGTTTTGTTAGTCTATAAAATGGTGCCAGAGCTTTTGTTGTTGTTTTTTTAAGTTTATTAATTACTTTTATTTACTCTCAAGGGTTCTTCTGTGACTACAGCCTGTCACATCTCTCTACTACTTCTAGTTCCCTGGACCACTTCCCCTATGACTCTTTACACCCTCCTGGCCCTTGAAGCAAAGCCAGCAGCCTGGCAGGTATTAGACTAGAGCCCCTCTCTAGCCCCCCAGAGCCTGCTCTGCACTGCTATCCTGAGATACTTCTCTAGGAACTGGTCCTGCCTTTTCTTTGGTAAGGGCTTAACTAACTCCCTCCTGTGGCGGGTTGCCATCATACCCATGACTACTGCAAGGGTGTGTCTGCAAATCCTGGGGCATATGGCCACTTGCACATATGTTGTCCTTATGGCCAGACTCAGGATGAGGGCCCTTCAGCTGTGGCTAGCATTGGTGTATGCATCAGCCAAGTACTCCCTTGAAAGGGTGGTTAGTCACCTCATGTTTTGAGGGCCCTATAATGATTGGCAAAGACAGAACGTGTCATGTCAGACATTCCATACCATTCTCAACCCCACTCAAGGGAGCTAGTGACCAATGCTTCAGATTGCAATTGGGGGGCCTACATGGAGACCCTTTCACACTCAAGGGGTGTGGTCCAACAGGAGAGGTCGCGCCACATAAATAGAGCTCAGGGCAATCAGCAATGCACGTGGGGTGTTTCTCACCTTGAATCACAGACAACACTACCACCATGTACTAGGGCTGAGCCCTAGGGCTTTGCAGGGAAGCTATGAGACTCTGGGAGCTCTGCATCCTTCACAGCATTGTGCTAGAAGCCCGTTGCCTCCCAGGGTTATGGAATACGATTGCAGACTGTCTCAGTAGAAAGTTTTCTTCTCACCATGAGTGGGCTCTGCACCTTGAGGTGACCACCTCCCTCTTCCACGATTGGGGCTCTCCACAAGTGGATCTGTTCACGGTGAAAGAGAATGAAATACAGCAGTTTGAGTGATGTCCCCATGGGTATTTCACTGTTGGTGACTGGTTGTCCCAGAGCCACAGATCAGAGCTTTTCAAGCAGTTGTCAGTTGGGCCGTGCATGCGCGAAAGGCGCCTTGTGCCATTTGCACCGTGGCACCTCACATGCATGGCTTGACCCCGCCCCCTTCAGTTCCTTGCTTACTGCCTCCAGTCGCAGACAGAACTCATCTCTCACCTCAGGTGTTTTTTCTTCACATGCAGAGTTAGTGTGGTTTTGTTGTTTTCTTAATTTAGTGTGGGTTAGTTGTTTCTTGTTCCAGTTACCTATTATAAAAAATATACATTTTTCATTGTGAGGTGAATTGCAAAGCGGTGGCGGAGCTCTGACTGCAAGACAAGCTGCTTGAGTTATTTCTTCCCCCCAGCCCCTTTAAAAAAATTAACAAACACAAGAGAGGATAGAAAGAAGACAGAGGGCAAAAGGCCTGCTACCAACAACATGCAATACATGTCATGACCCCATGCCTGTTTCAGATGGTCACGCATCCTGTATTCATTGCCCAGAGAAGGCTCACGTTCCACAAAAATATGAGCACTCTGCAGCCTGACAGCCAGGTCCAGAAAGGACAGGGAGCTTCAGCTCCATATGATCCTATCTGAAAAGGCTATGTAGCCCACTGAGGAGTCACAACACCCTCAGCCAGAGGCTGCGAAGAAGAGATCAGCCTCAAAATGAAAGCTCTGGCAAGATCTCGCCCTCCCCTCCCCCAACCCACTCCTAACTCCATCACCCAGGGTGAGCAAGAGACACGTGCCGGGCACTTCCAGCACTGCAGCGCCAAGACTATCTACTGGCACTGCTTCCTTGAGTTCCTGCACTTCCTCAGTACCAGCCTGAGCATCCTTGGCACCAGAAAGGTTCCACAGACAAACCCCAGCACTGGCTCCTTCTAGATCTCAACACCCGGCACCAGTGAAGGTATTGGCACTGATGGTCAAACAGGTCCCCTGCAGATCATCCGTGCTGCCTTCAGCCGTTGCAGCACCAATCTCAATGCTACCACTGTTAGCGACACCGGTGGAGGACCATTCACATGATGAGCACATAGCACTGTCTTGAAAAAGAATTCTCTGAACTGTCATTCATGCTTAAATTTGACACTTTACGCCTCGGTCTAAACAAAGACATTAATTATCTTACCCATTACAAAGATAGCTTCCCCAATTATCACCTGTAATATCATTAGCTCACAGACATTTGCCCCCCAACCCCTTTCTGTTCTGAAATTTTATTTGTCCTTTTCATATGTGTTAATTTTTTTGATTGTAACCTTTGGTATATATGGTTGTGCCAGTTTTCTTCCACTATTTGATCTGAGGAAGTGGGTCTGGCCCACGAAAGCTCATCACCTAATAAACCATCTTGTTAGTCTTTAAAGTGCTACATTGTTCTGTTTTTTGTTTCAGCTACACCAGGCTAACAGGGCTACATTTCTATCACTATGGTACTGGAGAGGCATGAGAAGTGTCATTTTTCCCTCCCTTTGTCCAGGGAACCTTCCCTGGTGCCATTTTCTCCCTGTGTTTCCCCAGGCTCTAATACTGTGTTTCTTAAACTTTTTAAAGAGTGAGGAACACCAAACAATTTATGAGGAACACCAAGGATTTTTGTTGAGCAAAAAAAGGGGGGGGGGGTCCGGGGAAAAGCTATTGAAGAAAAAAAGGGGCTGGGGATTACTGAGCAAAAGAAAAAAAAGTTGCCTGCCCCTTTAAGGGCAGCCATTTTGAACTCTGTTTTTCCTCACAGCACACCAGTGTGCCAGGGAAGACAGTTTGAGAAACACTGCTCTACTAGATCTCTGGTGCTGTCTGAGCTCACTGCCTTCAGGGATGAGGATCGAAGGAGTGTTTCTTCTTTGGGTGATGTCCCCGTGGGTGCTCCACATATGCTGACGGGCAATCTCGGAGACGCAGATTGGAGCTTTTTCTAAGCAGTTGCTAGTTGGGCCGCACATATGCAGCAGGTGTCTCGTGCTGCCGGCAGTTTGACAGTTGAGCGCGGCCCAACCTCCTCCCCTCAGTCCCTCTTCAACTGCCTCAGGGCGCAGATGGAATACTCTGTCTCTTGAGGCACTTAATCTCTCCACAGAAACAGTTTCGCTTTCCACACTCTCACTATCCAATTAGTAAGAGATTACTTTATTAGATACTTTGTTTCACTCAAATTAAAAAAAAGGAAGAAAGAGAACAGGCTATTCTCCCGGTGCTGCCGGCTTCGGCAGCAGCAGTTCCACTCTCAATTAACAAAAACCCAAATACCACAAGGGAAGATAAAAGGAAAGAATAAGATTTCTGCCCTGAAGGGAAGAGGCTGCAGACACTTTGCTATTGAGCTCACCCGCTGTGGGCATTTAGTACAAGCAAGAGTCTCCCCCCCCCCCAACTCCATTTTAATCACCGTTAACGGCTTGTCATGCTGGGCTCTCAGGGCTCTAAGAAATATCTGTTCTTCTTTGGTGGTGTCCCCATGGGTGCTCCACTTGAGGTGTCGGGCTCATCCCGGCGCCGCAGGTCAGAGATTCGTCAGCTGTGGTCCAGCCAGACCGCGCATGCGTGGGGCGCGTGCTGCTCGCGCTGCCTAACAGCCTGCGCTGAGTCCGGCTTCCCGCCAGTTCCTCCTTACCTTTCAATGGTCGCAGGCGGAGCAACTCTTTCTCTCTATCTGTTACGGAAGATTGTGTAAATAATTAGTCAGCAATAGTTAATAGTTATTGAGTTAGTTAGTTAGTGTTTGTTCTATAGTACTTAAAAAGAAAGAAAGAAAAAAAAATGTTCTTGGCAGTTTCTTAATACCGGCTTCCTCCAGCTTTAAGAAGTGCTTGCAGTGTCAGGACACCATGCTGGCGTCTGACGGTCACTCACTGTATGTAAAATGTTTGGGCGAGGGGTATGTACCCCACAAATGCCCACACTGCCTGAATTTAACCAGCCGGGCAAGACGGGATTGTGAGATGCGGCTGAAGCTGCTCTTATATATCAAAGCACTTCAGTCACAAGAGCCTCAGGTACAGGGACAATCAGCACAAAAACCTTCATTGGAGGCAAAAATTCTGACTGCCTCCGCAAGAAGAAGTCAAAAATCAGCCAGACTCCAGCAGCAAGACGAGCGGCATGGGAAGAGCCTAAGTATTTCCATCCCCAGTTCCACCTCTAGCAAGGGGGCAGATTGGGCAATGGCTGTGCCTACAAGACCAGAATCCGCACCGGTTCTGTCTCTCAGGCACTCTCGCTCACCCGCAGTTGCAGGTGCCCCTGCCCTAACAGAGCTGTCATTGACCCCGGCGTTAGCGGCACCGATCATGCTGCCACTGGCCGCGCCAATTACTATGGCACCGACCCTGACCATGCCGGCTCCAGCTGTCTTTGTGCCGGCAACGGCGGCACCAGCCACTGCAGCACCGGCAATCACAGGGGCACCAATTGGCTCAGTGCCAGCTACCACCGCACCATCCCTTTCAGCACCAGCTACTGTGGCACCGAGCGCAGCACCGGCTGTCTTAGTGCCGGCTCAATACAGCTTCTCCCTGACGCTATCACTGGCACCGAGCTTTTTATCAACAGGCTCTTCATCGGCGCCGGCTGCACCAGCTGAAATTGACAAGCGCTGAGGTGCTGCTGTGTCAGCCTCCAGGGTTGCTCCATGCCGATGCTCTGATTACTCACTGGCACCGCAGTATCACAGCTCCCCCTCAAGTTCACAATCAATGATGCATGCAAGATCTGACCATTCCAAGGGCTCAAGGTTTCATTCCTCACTAAGCCCTGATCAAGTGCCTACCAACTCACTCTAGGTCATCCTCCTCGCTCTTCTCTGAGCCACGTGGACGTCAAGCTCACACTAACACTGGCTCCAGCAGACACACTCGACGATACTCCCCATCACCCCATCGTTATCGCAGACATTCTCAATCACCTTCATACACCAGATGCAGGACTTGCTCACCTAGATTGCCTACATGTTTGTCTTCATCTCGTTATCGTCACGACTACAGACGACGATACTCACCTGCATATTCATCTTCTCGTTATGATAGTGATCATCATCGCTGCCATAAGGACTACCATGATGAGAGACGATATTCTTATGGATGCTCTTCGTTCCTGTCCCCACGACGCTACCGATGTCGCTCTCGTGACAGGCCTAGGGTTCATACGCCACTGGCTGTTTCTACTCGACCCTCTTCACCATCTGCTAGTATGCCTCTCCATCAGACACAATCACAACCAGGGCAGGTACTGACTCCACAACAGCCACAAACGCAGGAACAATCCCCAGTGGACCACTCTGCTGCTTTGTCCTCTCTGGATGATGTGGTGTTCCTTGATGATTCCTCTCCAGTACATGATGCTCACCAATTTCAGGAGCTTTTTAAAAGAGCGGCAGAATTACAGGACCTGCACACAGCAGAGGTTCAACAGAAGCTATTAAAGAACCTTCACAAATCCCAAATACAAAAATGGCATTACCCTTTGATGACACAATCCTAGAAATTGCCAATAATATATGGCAAACACCAGTGTCCGCTCAGCCCACTAACAAGAAGGCAGACAAGAAATATTTAATTCCCCCGAAGGGAATGGAATTTTTGTTTATGCACCCCCAACTGAACTCATTAGCGGTAGATGCAGCCCAGCAAAAATCCAAGATGCCACAATATAGGAATGCTGCTGCTGATAAAGATTCTAAACGTTTACATCTGATCGGATGGAAAATTTATGCTTCCACCACACTTACATTGAGAATGGCAAATTATATTGCTCATCTATCTAATCATAGTTTTGATAATTACTCAAAGATGGTAGCAGTTTTTAGACAACTTGCCCGACGAGAAATGGCAGCTTGTTAAATCAGTGATCCTCAACAACGGCCCTGCAAATTTCCCTGGATATTGCTGATGCAGCAGCATGGGCCACGGCAACGTCAGTAGTTATGAGACGCTCTTCGTGGCTACAAATGGCCTCTGTACCTAAAGATTTACAATCTAAGGTAGAAGACCTGCCTTTTGACAGGCAGAGTCTATTCGCAGAGAAAACGGACCTAGTTCTGCATTCGGGCAAGGATTCTAGAACCACCTTGAAAACGTTAGGGATGTATATACCTCCATATCGTTGCAAACGATATACACCCTATTTCAGACAGACCTTTCTCATATGGGGCGTCCAGGTTCAGACAACAGGACCACCCACAACAACAACAACAGCGCCCAAGACCACATCAACAAAACCGCAGACCGGAAGAAACCCTAATTCCCAAAACAACAGACAGCAGGTTTGATGGTGCAATCAAAGGACTGAGAACCATTCTGTTAACTTACGACCCTAGAACACAGAAATTATTCTATCATCGATTGAGACCATACCAGCACAGATGGTTCACCATCACCACAGACCACTGGGTCCGGGAGATAGTAACAGCAGATACTCCATCCCTTTTCTTTCCCGTCCTCCCACCACCCCTCCAACTCCATCCCTTTTTAGGGACCCATCTCACGAGAATCTCCTAATGCAGGAGGTTCTTCGTCTCATAGAGATTGGTGCGGTGGAGGCAGTACCCGATCAATTTTGGGGCAGGGGATTCTGCTCCCACTATTTTCTCATGGAGAAGAAATTGGGAGGTTGGAGACCGATCCTGGACCTTCGCAATCTCAATCGCTACCTCAGGAAGCAGAAATTCAAGATGGTAACACTAACTTCTCTATTTCCAGCCCTAACAAAGACGATTGGTTCACGTCCCTTGATCTGCAGGATGCGTATTTCCATGTGACGATACACCCAGCTCACAGACGTTTTCTGAGGTTCATTGTAGACACACAGCACTTTCAGTACAAAGTCCTTCCGTTCGATCTCTCTTTCGCGCTCAGAGTTTTCTCAAAGACCCTTGCAGTGGTGGCAGCGCATCTTCATCGTTGAGGTATTATGATCTTCCCATACCTGGATGATTGCCTACTCAAGGCTCATTCGTTCGAGAGTGCACTGTTGGCCACTCAGGTCACACGAGACTTGTTCACGGATCTAGGCCTTGTACTGAACGTTCTGAAGTCCTCGCTAATAGTTAAAAGTGGGGAGAGGGCATTTTGGAAGGTATATAAAACCTCAAGCTTTAGTGTTTAAGCCAATGTCTGATATTAAATGTTAAGATGAAGCCTTCATGGGAGAAGGGGTGTACATTATCCCACACCTGCCTGTTATGGGATTGCTTGCTATTTTCTATTAAGAATATTCTCAGTAGCCACTTGGGTTCTGCAGCTAGAGAGGTTAAGCTGGATCTTGAGAGGAAAATAGCTCTTCTGAGGCAGTCATTAATCTCCTAGGCATAATTTCAAAGTAGAACCAATCCCTCTGAGCAAGTCAATACTCACTATCCACAAAAGAACGATAGGTCTCTTTTAAGTCCTCTGCATATTGGGCTGACATCTCTCAGGATTGTTTAGCCAACCAATTATGGATATACACTGAGGACAAAATTACTGTGGACTTCAATAGGAACAGGATGTAGCTTTAACATAGAGCTTGTTATTGCGGTTGGAACCTGTGACCCAAGATCTCAGAGATACACATAAACCCTTCTATCGATTCTATGCTTAACTGCAAGGTAAGACTAGCTGATCTTTGGTGTTACCAATTGACTGTTTCCTGCAGAGGGAGGATGTGCTACCAGCTGGCTGCTATGAACAAGACCTCAGCAGGCTCTGCAGTAAGCTGTATCTCCTCTGCTTAGAGATGGTTCATCACACTTTCAGTGATAGGGGGTAACCTCCTCATCCTGAGACTCTTTGAAGGAGCTAGTGAGCATGATCTGGAAGTACAGGCTGACTGAGGTCAATTACACCTTGCACACAGACAGGAAATGGTGTTAACAGGTCACATCTGCTACTTGCAGCCAGGCTATCTTTGAGAAATCAGAGAGATGCTGGGACTAATCAACTGTCATAGGTACAGAGGGTTGGGTAGTGCTCAGCAATTGGATAGCAGGTCTCCAAGCACATGCAGAGCCGTGGTGTATCTTGCTGAGGGCATTGTTTATTCTGACCAAGTTTGGTGCCCCATGATGGAGATGGAGCAGTATGGTACTAAAGGTTCTGTCATTTAGGAACTTTGTAAAATCTCAGCCATGGGCGCTTGTGGTGAATGATCTCTCAAGGCACTTTATTAGGAGAAGAGGATGCCAACTCCGATACCCATCTACAATTATTAATATTACTAGGAAGCTGCACCCCCTGCTCACTACACTTGCCAACCCACCTCCTCAGAGCACTGGGGTGGGAGGAAGGCCAGGCAGCTCCCGCCCCTCCCCACGAAGTACCAGGGAAAGAGAAGGCCGCGTGGCTCTGCCCTCCTCTGGCATGAGCACTAGAGAGGGGGGAGGCTGTGTAGCTCCTGCTCACTCCCCCAGAGCACTGGGGATGGGGCAGGGAGGGGGCCACAAGGCTCTCCCCCCCGAGCACCCAAGAGGGGGAGGCCATGCTGAGCACCAGGGAGGGGGAAGTCTGCAGGGCTCTTCCCCCTTCCCCCTCCGAACACTGGAGAGAAAGGAAGGGGAAGGCCACAGAGCTCTGGCCTCCCTGGGCTGCTGTGGAGAGCCTGCCCCCAACTCTTTCTGGCCCCTCCAGCATGCTCCTGCCTCCCCCCAGCTTTTTCTGGTCCCCTCCAGTCCCTGGCCCACCCCCGCTCTTTTTGGCTCCCCCAGCTCTTTCTGCCCCCTCAGCCTCTGGCCTGCCCCGGCTTGTTCTGCTACCCTGGCCCTTTCTTGCCCCTTCTGTGCCTCCAAGCCCACCTTAGCTCTTTCTTGCTACCCCCCAGCCACCACTCTCCCCCCTTCACATGGGCCTGGAGAGGCTGCAGCTAGTAGGTGGGGAGAGGCCATTTCTGCGTTGGGGATGTATTCTGGGCTTGGAGTTGGGGGCGTAGCAACACAACATGTCGTATGAGGTCACTCTTGTCATCCCACAGGACAAACTCTTTTAAATATAGGACTATGTAGCACTTTAAAGACTAACAAGATGGTTTAGTCTCTGGCGACAGAGGCATGTAGATTAGACTACCCAGCATAGGAAAATGAAGCGGCGATTTAAATAAAAACTTTTCCGTTAAAAGTATTTCCGCAAAATCATGCCAGTCTAGACACAGCCCTCCTGTCTATCCATGTGTCTGTCTGCGAGTTTGCTTGTTCAAGAACTTCCCCTAAACGGTAAGAGCTGGGACCACCAAATTTGGAATGCAGCTTCCTCTTCTCCTAACTTAAAGCAAGGTTGGGGTTTGTTTGTGCCAGGAGAACTGGAAGCCCTGGGAAAAGGACAGTTTTCCATAAGGTGCAAAGGAAGGGGCCGCTCCTCTGAGGAATGTGATGCAACGCAGTGGCCACTGGGGGCAGCAGGCTCGCAAGGGAGAGCTATATGCAGAGTGTCCACTGGGGGCAGCTGCACTACCAAGGGAGTGGCCAGCAGGGCTGGTCCTCTGCCATTTTGCCTGACAGCACAGCAGGTAACTAGCCCCCCTGCCCCAAACCCTTTCCCTCCCCTCACGGCCCTTGGCTGCAGTGCCAGAGAGAGGGAGAGAAGAGGCCCCTGATGGCTGGAGTGGGGAGGAGGGAAGAGAACAGGCCCTGGGACAGGGCAGGGAGAGAACATGCTCCGTCCCCAGCCTCCTGCACCCCTTCCCCCCCCCAATCATCCTCAAGGCCCTGCCCTAGGGGACCCGAGCAATGCCAGGTAAGTCTGATAGTATTTAATAACCATTCGCCCTGTAGTGCTAATGAGATGCTTAGCTATAGTCTCCTATCTTTGGCTCTGGTCCTGGCAAGCAGCTCTACGAAAGTGGAACTCTCTACCCACAAAGAGCTGCCTGTGGGATCAGGGTATGAAATCACACACGGACAATATAGTTCAGACAGTTATACTATATATAGGCTGGAGCTTTACACATTTGCTTGTCTCGTGGCCTTATTTTAATCTGTATTCTAAATTTGGTGGCGTTTTGGTTTGGTCTAACACTAGTTGCTATTGAAAAATGAAGCTGTTTCGAATAGTCATAACTGGATATTACAAAATTCTATCTTCACTGGTTAGAATTGTATGTATCGGATGATGCTACGGCTGCAGAATAGCAGTACAATGTCATACTTCTTTCAGTACTTCCTCCTGAAAGCCCCATGGCTTTATTGTAAAGAAAATATTTTAATGGGAGAGGGCATTAGACTGGTACAAGGAGGGGTAGGAAATTCCAACCACAAGAGGTGACCTGGAAGTAGGCACAGAAAAAAGAACAGGAAAAGGTGCAAAGAGGGTTTCAGGAGAAAAGGTATTTCAGCATGTTAGTAACAACATTGATATTTCAAATTACCTTATTGTTCAGACCCATTCCATGACTTCCTCAAGACTTGGGAGGGACAGAGTTCAAAATCACAACCCCATTCACAGCTGAATTTTGTAAACATTCCCTAGTTTTATAAAGGGACAAAACAACTACAAGGATGTGAACGCTTTTAGAAATGTTAGCATGTTAAAAATTCACATTAAATGTTTACATCTTGACCTTGACTACTGGAAATTATGATAAAACAGAAAAATGGGTAATCTGAAAATAAAAATAAATTGTTTATGGTATAGTCATCCAGTGGGAAAATATCAGTAGCAAAGATTCTAGCAAAATTCCAACAATAAAAGCATTTGCTGTTGATTTCTTTGGAGGGTAGAGGGAAGCAGAGTTCATTACAGATGTTCAAGTTTAGCTGTTATTGAGATTACAATTGGTTCTTCTTTCTTTTTAAATGTAACTTACCAATAAGGATGCTAAAAAAAGCCAGATGAAAAACCTTTAATCTACTGCTATTGTTAAAGACGCACCTCGCTATCCTTAATTGGGAGTATTTTCTAAGAATTAATGTAAGAACATAAGAATGGCCATACTGGGTCAGAACAAAGATCCATCTAGCCCAGTATCCTATCTTCCAACAGTGACCAGTGCCCCAGAAGGAATGAACAGAACAGGTAATCATCAAATGATCCCTCTCCTGTCATCCATTTCCAGGCTCTGACAAACAGAGGCTAGGGACACCATTCCTACCAATCCGGTTAATAGACATTGATGGACCTAACCTCCAATAATGTATCTAGTTCTTTTTTGAACCCTGTTAAAGTCCTGGTCTTCACAACATCCTCTGGCAAGGAGTTCCACAGGTTGACTGTGTGCTGAATGAAGAAAAACTTCCTTTTGTTTGTTTTAAACCTGCTACCTATTAATTTCATTTGGTGACCCCCCTAGTTCTTACATTATGGGGACAAGTAAATAATTTTTCTTTATTCACTTTTTCCACTCAAGTCATGATTTTATAGACCTCTATCATATCTCCCCTTTAGTCTCCTCCTTTCTAAACTGAAAAATCCCAGTCTTTTAAATCTCTTTTTATATGGTACCCGTTCTAAACCCTTAATCGTTTTTGTTGCCCTTACTTATTGGTGTTATGCAAGTGTTCATTATAGCCGTGGTCCCCAACACGGTGCCAGCGGGGGCATTTGTCTGCACCTGCCAAGTGCTCAGGGCTGGGTGCCGCGGATTCACCCCCCGCGGCGCATGGGGGGGGGAGGAAGCGCTAGCGCCGGCCCCGGGCACGCGGCGCTTGGGGAGAGAGCGCTAGCGCCGGCCGGGGCGCGCGGCGCTTGGGGGAGGGAGGGAGGGAAGAGAGCGCCGGCCCCGGGCACGCGGCGCTTGAGGGGAGAGCGCTGGCCCCGGGCATGCGGCGCTAGAGGGGAGAGTGCCGGCCCCGGGCGCGCGGCGCTTGGTGGAGGGGGGGGAGAGAGCGCCGGCCCCGGGCACGCAGCACTTGAGGGGAGAGCGCCGGCCCCCGGAATGCGGCTATGGGGGGGGCCGCCCCCCCCGGGCGCCCGGCGGGCGAACGGCCACGCCCCCTGGCGCCTGGCAACCCCAAATGGTTGGGGACCACTGCACTATAGTAATGTATTACTGTTAACACATTGGCTGTGTGTCCTTTCTTCTTCCTTGTTTCTTACTTACCTATACTTATATCTTCATGATTACCAAAAATGCCAAATAAAAAAAATGTAACTCAAGATCATGCAATTGCTGAAGTTGCTTCTGGAGATATTTGCTTCCCCCCATCTGGACTTTTGTTTCCTCTGGTATTTATTTGCAATCTGCCAGATGAAGATCTGAAGGGAGTTTGCCAGATCTGGGGCTGCATCGTTCAGCACATCTGGAAGTGGTTTATGGGGCTCTCTCAGTCCAGGCAGTGCAACGTCTGGATTCTGAGCAGCTTCACAGAGGCAGAAAAAGGAAAGAAAAACCAGCACCACTCCAAAAGACACTGGAAGGATTTGAAAAAGGATCCCCAGTTTAAAAGCATTACTGTAGCCCTTTAAGGCTCTTGTACCTAGGATTTCCAAAGGGAGTCATGGGCAAGGCAGTTTTGGCATGAGTGCTTGCAGTTTTGGGTCAGCTAGGAACCGAGTGTTGCTGCCTTGCCATTCTTCTGGAGAAAGAAGCTGCGAGTGCTGAGCTGCGTTTGAAAGGTAAAGACTAATTAAGCAGGAAATATCTAAACAGTAATGTCACTGTTTCATACTCGGCTTTCCCTGCTGCCGCCCCTCATTTTGTTATATGATCTGGCAATTGTGTCTAGAGACGTCAGATTCCAGTAATCCACGTTTAGGAAAACTAGGGCAAATGTTTGCAGAGTAACAAGTCATTTCTTTCTTCAAAAGCTACAAAATGCAGACCATCGGGATTAAGAATCTTTTCAAATTTTGAACTAAAAGTTTTATTATATGTGAATCTTTCTAGGTTGGGATTTTAAAGTTTGAAATCCTGGTGCAATTTGGGCTGTTTTAATTATTTGTGGAGTTAGCGGGGGGTTATGACAGGCCAGCTGCATATAGCAGTGACTACAAGTTACATTTACAGTTTGGGGCAAATTCTAATTGCAAGAGAGAAATCCTGGTCCAAAACTGCCATTGATTTCAGTGAGACTAGGATTTCACCCCAGCAGTGAGAATTTTGTCCACTTACCAAAATTACTTATTCAAATTTCCAGACTAGAAAGGAAACAATATTTGTGTGCTGTGCACAGGAGAGGAGATTTCTAAAGGCAAAGCTCTTCCCTTGGCTGATCTGTAAATCTGTGCCTTTGGAGAGAGCAGAATATTGGACTCTAGATAAACAATGCAGAGTCCTAAAATAACTTTTACTTTCCATGATGTTTATTGATCTGTCTTTTTCAAACCAGTTGCGATATGTACATGCATATAGATTGTTCTATTTAGAATTGAACCTGTCAATCAAAATTGGAGACTGACTCAAACTCTTTCCATAAATTCAGAATTAACCAATAAAGAACTGTATTTTGTGACTCAGCTTTCAAGAATTCATACCACTCTAGCCTCTTCTCTGTCCTCTTTGCAGCAAAATGAACTATATTTAAAAATAACCAACAGAATATCTGTATCTCTAGGGAGAGAGAGAAATTGCACATGCTTCGATTGTTTTCTTTTTGCTTTGGGGATGTGTTGTTGTTCTTGTTTATTTTCGTTTTTGATATCTTATCTCATGTCTTGAATGTTTCCTGAAGTTTCAATTTGCTTTCATCAGTTTACAGGCCTCAGGATGCAAAAAGAAGTTCCCCTAAACATATTGCTCCAAAATATGACTGACCCCTCCATAAGTGCAGTGGAGGGGCAAGAAGACTTGCTGTGCGTGGGAGCACTAGGAATGTGGGTTGGCTAGCACCAAAGGCATCTCTTATTACTAACTAGATGTGGGGCAACATAAAGGCCTTGGCTGTGTTTTCTGTACACAACACGCTGTGTTGTCATGAGAGCCTTGTGGGAGTATCAAACTAATAACCTTTTTGTTTCCAAATGTGTACCTTGTGTTGTATTTTATTTTTAAAAAGAACCTTTTACAAGGGTTTATTTAAAAGCCTATATCCAGAGAAGAAAAAAATAAGCAATATTAATTTTTTTAATGATGCAACAGAACATCTATAAGACCATCATTAAAATCAGTGTGAGTTGTGACAGACCCAAATTTGAACCCATAAATTGAAAAAATAAATAATAATCTGCTTTTTACTATTAAGATTTTCGAACTTCGTACTCCCTAAAGTGCAAAGAAAAAAGTAATTTGGCTTCTAAAATAATAAAAAAGTGGTTTTCCCCCCATAAATGTCCATTGAGGGAATTTAATACATTCCTCAGAGGCATCTGATACTGGCCACATTCAGGGCTCCATTACAATGACAGTTTTAAGGAAACTTCTACAGGCAGTCCCCGGGTTACGTACAAGATAGGGACTGTAGGTTTGTTCTTAAGTTGAATCTGTATGTAAGTTGGAACTGGCGTCCAGATTCAGCCGCAGCTGAAACTGACCGCCAGTTCTGACTTACATACAGAATCAACTTAAGAACCCCAAGCGTCCCCAAGTCAGCTGCTGCTGAAACTGATCAGCAGCTGATTCCAGGAAGCCCGGGGCAGAGCAACTCTGCCTCGGGCTTCCTGTAGTCAGCGCTGGTCAGTTTCAGCAGCGGCTACATCAGGACGCCTGGCGCAGAGCAGCTGGGGTGCTGCTGGGTTGCTCCAGTAGTGCCGCTCCTCGGCACTACTGGACCAACCCAGCAGCACCCCATCTGCTCTGCCCCAGGCGTCCTGATTCAGCCGCTGCTGAAACTGACCAGCAGCGGCTGAATCAGGACCAGAGGAGCTGGGGTGCTGCTGGGTTGGACCAGTAGCGCCCAGAGCGGCGCTGCGGGACCAACCGGCAGCACCCCAGCTGCTCTGTCACAGGCGTCCGGAGAAAAGCCTAGTCTGCTGGGGGGGACGGGGACGTACTAGCTGTGCCCCCCCCACCGCAGCAGACCAGGAAGACACGGGCGGCGGACCGAGACGCACCGCGGTCCCGCCGCCTGGGTCCTCCGCAGCTTTGCTCCCAGTCTCCCTGGTCTGCTGGAGACCAGCAGACCAGGGAGATGGGGAGCAAAGCCTCTGAGGACGCCGGCAGTGGGACACCCGCGGGGCGTCTGGGCTGTCCCGCTGCCGGCTTCCCCCGCGGCTTTGCAAAGCCAGCAGCAGAGAAGCCCAGGGCGCATGGGCTGCCTCGCTGCCCGAGCCCCGCCCTCGGCTTTGGAAAGCCGCGGGGAAGTCGGCAGCGGAGCAGCCCAGGCGGGCCTGGGCTGCCTCACTGCCCGAGTCCCCCCCCCCCCGCGGCTTTGCAAAGCCGCGGGGGGGAGGGGAGGTGGGGGCTCGGGCAGCGGGGCAGCCCAGGTGCGCCTGGGCTGCCCCGCTGCCCGAGCCCCTCCACGGCTTTGCTCTGCGTCTTCCTGGTCTGCAGACCAGGGAGACTCAGAGAAAGCCCCAGAGTACACGGGTGGCAGGACCGCGAGGTCCCGCAGTCCGTGTACTCTGGGGCAGCCCCGTTCGTAACTGCGGATCCGACGTAAGTCGGATCTGCGTAAGTCGGGGACTGCCTGTAGTTGCTCCAGTGTTGTAGATGATGTGTGTCCTCACCTATCTCTTGTTGCTGCAACCTATTGATTTATGCTGTCCCCTGGTTGCTGCAACTGGGGAAATTACACTGATGTGAAAGCAGTGGTGGAAGAGTTCCCTAACATTGTCAGTATGGACACAGCCCAGGAGATAGGATTCTAGTCTAGGTAGCTCCTTTGTCTAATCTAGTATGTCAATATCTATGTTGCTGTGTGTTTGATTGCAACAAGTTTTAGAAATGTCATTGTGGTGTTAATATTTGTTGTTCAGCTGTATGAGGAGTCAAGGATAATTTCAACAGATTAAAATACCGACAGATGCATTTTGTGGATATATTGTGTATTTGCATGTGTTTTATTTTCTGTTTTACATTAAGAAAAATCTGTTATAAAAATGTTGTAAATATTGCCAATTTAAGTGACTGTACTTAGTTTATCTAAACATTGCTTGTTTCACTTTGGGTTGTGTATTTAAAACATTTTTTGCTTTTTAATTTCTGGATTATATAAAATCAAATTGTTGTCCAAAAATATGTAAATATAATACCTTTTCATAAAAAAGCTTTGTAAAGTTGGGATCCAATCTTGCTTTCTTTCAAGTCAAAGGCAAAACTTAATGATGCAAAAATTGGACCCATAAAATACTAAAGAAATATTGATCACTGTTTTTCTAACTTCTCTCTTTCTCTCTCTTTTTTAACTACAGATTGAATTTCTTAGCCAAGGCAACATATGGCTCTGTTAAGGAAAAGTAAGGAAGATTCCGAATACTTCAATATCAATGTGATTAACATAGTTTTTTTAAACAGCTAGATAACAATCATGTAAAAATTTTACAGGAAATTGTATAGGAGGGTTGCATGCTAATTTATCACTACAATTCTGCAAAGCAATTAATTTCCTAATTTCACATTTATAATGAGTAACCCCTTCCCTGCTCAGCAAAGCACCCAAGCATGCTGTTTAACCCCACTGAAGTCAATGGGAATATTCGTGTGTTTTTCTGTATTAAAGGTTATAATGACGGCATCCAGTCCTGACACATACTTAACACTTGCTAATTCCAGTGAAATGAATAGGGCAGATTCAGAAATGAAATACAACGGGGTGTAAATTAGGAGTCAGTAAAAGTGGGTGAGTCTAAACTGATGTAATTTACATACTGAGTGTCTGGTAATAGATTTAAGAGGAAGTAAATTAAAATGTGTGCAAGAGGCTGGTTTAACACACATTTCTTACATTTTCCCTGTATGTTTTCCTGTTACATGCCTCTGTCAGTCTTTGGTATGGAAATCATATAAATGAAGACTTTCTTCTATCTGTTCACCAACATGTAACTTGCATCATCTAGCACATCACTTCTGAATTTGAATCAATGGAGAAAATCTTGAGATGCGCCATTCTGTGTTGTCTTGACTGACATTGAGAACAGAGAGGCTGCAGGTGGCTTCTCATCAGGTTCACAGCTAGGTCTGTTGGAGTTATAGAAGCTCTTGCTTGGAAACGGTTCCACCTCTTCCTAGACCCATCTGTGATCCTGATCATGGAGGAGCCATCGAAGCTATTGCAGTGTTGAGGCAAAATAGAACCAGTTTGCAGGAAGGAAACAGAGCCATTCAGGGCCTGGGGCTCACTTTGAGTCTTCCAAGATAGTCAGTGAATGGTTGGCAGTTTGAAGGGGCTGTGCTATCTCCCAGATCCCAGTTTTCTGGAAGCATGGAGAGTGTTGGTGTGGATGAGTCCTTCACTTTCTTGGTGAACAGTTTTGTTGTAATGCTATCAGTTGGTTCCATAGGCCAGTGACTTCCCTTGTTGTCAGTCAGCTGGGGGGTGCCTGCCTCCCAGTATGCCCTCACTTGATCCATGCAATCCCATTGAAATCAATGGGTCAGCTCATCAGCTGGTGTAAACAATGATTGCTCTGTTATTCTTGATCCATTCCAATTTACACCAGCTGTTGATTTGGCTCAAAAGATTTTTACAGGTGAAACTCAGGGCAGGGTTCTGGGTTTTTTTCTGTGATCATTGTGAGCACACTTATGATGCTACATAACTAATAACATAGAATTGAAGATGACATTTGGCAAGTTCATTGATGATGCTTATTTGCCTTTAACCTATCCAGTAACTTCCTACTCACTCAGGGGTGATTGTTAGATTGTGTATGTATTCAGTCCAAGACAGACTTCTGGTAGAAGCTGAGAAATCAAAATATACAGTAAGGCATTTGCTTGTTGCATGCTCTGATTTTGCCAAGTAAAGTACTAGAATCAAAATATTTATATCTCTGCAAATATTTTTGAACAAGCACAGTTTCTGTGGCATGCCAAGTTTGTTTGTGATGTTTTTAGAGTTATCCTCAAATAGATGATGAATGGTTAAATTATTTCATTGAAATAATCTAAAATCCTTTACTGTTTGAAAGTCCAGGCAAAGGAGTTTGGGGTAAAGGAAAAGGACGGATAAGGTTAATTCTGAAATCCACAGGATAGCCAGAAAAAAGTTCCAAAATCAGTGTATGGGCGTTTTATATGGCTCTCACACATTTTAAAATCAGTACATCAATTTATACAAATAAAAAAAAATTGTACATTCTTTGTTACCCTCTAGATATGTGTATGACTTACAATCAAGCTCATAATCATGTTCTCTTCCTCATCCTTCCACTTTCTTCCCCTTCCCTGTATTGTCAGTTCGGCCTTAGCTTAGGAACTGGTTCTGCAAAGAGTTGTTATTGACTATATTGCTTACTAGCACATATACCTGAGGGTGTATTATCTTTTCCAAGCAATATCCACTGGGGATTATGGACAGCACTCTGTTCCCTATCTGCTCCCCCGTACCACTTAGTCCCACCCATGTTTGAGCCATAGAGTGTGAGGAGCAAAAAACCTGAGAGGTCAGTATCACAAAGGTGGCTGGACCACCATTCTGTGCGAGAGGAGGGATGCTTGTATGTGTATTAAGTATATAATCAGTGTTCCCTGTAAGTTATGCGCTTGTGCAGCTGTTCAGGAGAGATTCAAGCGCTACCCAGCTGATTAGCAGAGCGCCCACAGCTAGGTTTGTGCTTCTACTGGTGGTGCACATTCACACATGCCTCGGTGCAGATAACATTTATTCTGCATATGGATGGAAAAGAATAGAGAAAACATTGTATACAATACCCCCACTTTGGTGTTGGAAACAGTTTGCAGCACCACTATAGAAAGGCTATGTCTACACTGCAGGTATTTGTCGGCAGAGAGTATGCTAATGAAGAGCTCATTAGCATTTGTCATGCTCTCATTTGCATATCTTCTTCAGATCCTTTTTGCGCAAGAGGTTTTTGTGCAAAAACCCCCTTTTGCGCAAGAACCTGTAAGCCTCATTTTTTGAGAAATAAGGGTTCTTGTGCAAAAACCTCTTCTGCAAAAAGGATCGGAAGACGATATACAAATGAGAGCGCAAGAAATGCTAATGAGTGCTTCATTTGCATTTCCTCTTCCAGAAAAAGACTGCAGTCTAGATATAGCAAAAGTGTGCATGAGACCATTCCGACCAAACCTGTACCTTGCTTTCTGTAACTATGGTGAAAATGGATTTGTCTCAGCTACAACAGCAGTTAAAATCATTTTCAACAATAATTAAGGAGAAAATGGGGATCAAATCTATGGCTGCTGCCAACCATTTTCAGCAACAGGTAATTTTCCTAGGGTAAGTAGCCCTTGAATAATATGCTTAATGATTTGGCAGTTAGCTTGTTTTGGAAGCATTTGCAATCAGAAGAGCCTTGAATACCGAGACATCTGGAAAGAACAGACTGCAGATTGTTGATAATACTTCAGATGGGCCACAGTGCAAATTTTTAAGCAAATCTTACAAGCAGTTTTTGTTTTTAATTCAGTCAAAGAGCAAGTGAGATGAAATTTTCAACACAAATGCAGGAATATAGTAAATGGCAGCTATGTAGCTGGTAAAATGAAAATACGGGTATTTAAGTAATTAGTATTAGTTTTTATACTAACTTTCAACCTGTTGTCCTCTTTTATTTCAGTTAATCAGATCTTATTATTCCTACTTGTTTTGACTATCTGTGTCATTCTGTATAATAAAGTTCACAAGGTGCCAGCTACATTAAATAATGAAACAGGTAAGTAGCTCATTAGTTTATTTTATTTAGGTTTAATGGTAACTGAGCACTGGTTTCTGTTTCTGTTGTAGGATAAACAGAATCACTTGTGTCTTTTTGACATAATCTAGAGCAAAGACCTTTCAATTTCTTGATCAGCTGATTTGAATAAGACCAGGTCAGTAGTGACTAAGATTCTCCATGGTGATTCAGGGACTGATCCTACCCTCCTTCAGGCAGCCATGAGAGTAACTTGAAGTTTCTTACAGGTACTGTCCTCTTGCAATCTGGGTGCCTGCCAGCTCTTTAAATAGCTCCCTGCTGGCTTTTGCCACAGCTCAGCCAGCTCTTGCTGGCTCTTGCCCTGTGCACCAGGTGTGCTGCTTACTTTCACCTCTGCCTTCAGGTCAATGAGAGTTTTTCTGTTCATGTCAATGGGAATTGGATCACAATCTCATTTCAGATACTAACAGAGAAATCTATTGGTAACAACAGTGATGATGGTTTTTAATGATGGGGAATCTGCCTGCGGAGACCCAAATGAGACCACCAATTCATTTCCAGCAGGTCATCCAACCAATCTGAGCCAGCTGACCAGTTACTAAAGACTTGTCTGCATTAGAAAGCTTTTCTGCTTTAACTGTTCTGGATACAATTATACGGGCATAAAAGTGTAGGGACTAAGCTGAAGTTGTGTAAATCCCCTTTAGAAAGTATCACTACTTTCACATTAGGGATTTTACCAATATAAATCTGTTGATTTTTAAAAAATCACACTCCCAAATGCCATGGTTATACAAGTAACATGTTTTAAATGCAGACCAGACCTTAGGAGTGAAATGGTTCGTAGCATAGGCCAGATCTAAACTACAGACTTCTGCTGGCATATGTCAGAGTATGAAGAGGTGTGATTCTTGAGCACCTCAAGAATCTGCATAGACAAAAGCCCCTAGTGTAGACACAGCTACATTGGCAATCCTGTGTTTTTAGCAGTATAGCTTGTTTAACTGGCAGGATGTGATTATAGTGTTCAAAGCACAGCTGTATCTACACATGGAATGCTTTGACAGTGTGAAGTCTACCGGTATTCCTGTTTCAGTACATTGCTCCTAGTATAGAGTTAGCCTTGGTATCTATGTGTGCCAGTCTCAATGCTGTTAATAGCGTTGCCCTGCTCTTCTCTGTCAGGGCCGGCCCACAACATTTTGGCACCTGAGGCGGGGAGCTCAAATTATGTCCCCATGCCCCTTCACTTGGGCCAAAACTTTGAAAGGTCTCAATTCTGCCTTCTTCCTGTTCTACTCCTCTCATGGTACTGCTCTGCTACCTACATATGCACCAGCAGCAGACTCAATTTTCTACACTCTGGGTCTTAGTAGCACCCCCCCCACACACAGTCTGGCACCTGAGGTGGTCGCCTCAGTTCGCCTCATGGTAAGGCCAGCCCTGTTCTCTGTTTAGCAGCTTCCTGAGCCTTGTAACGCTTTTGCTCTGTTAGATTCTAGTTTATACAATGCATATAAAAGACATGGTCTGTCATAAAATGGTGCCGAATTCTGTACAGCAATTTGTGCTTTTGCTATATGCAGTTGATTTGGAGAGCCCCGAGGAATTGGAAGAAGAAATTCCAGTGGTGCTTTGTGCTGCTGCGGGTAGAATGGGCGCAGCTGTAGCGGCAATCAGCAGCATCTACAGCAACACGGACGCTAATGTTTTGTTCTACATTGTTGGCCTAAAGAACACGATTCCACATATCAGGTAACAGTATTTATCAAAAATCATTCATTTTGCTGCTTAGCTAGGACCAGATTGTCACTGGGCTTTGTACTGCTGCATTGGGGAGGACTCAGGGAGTCATTCCTGCCCCTTGTCCAAAGGCTGTCGCAGTCAGAGATCCTGTGGTCCCCTGGGTTCAGGGGCTGCTGCCTACTAGCCTTGTTGGGGGCACCAGCCAACTCAAAAGGGGATAAATTGAACTTCTGAGGGTGCTGGACCAGGGAGATCCAACCTGTAGTATAAGCCAGGTGATGGCTACTGCCTGAAACCACCCAGCGGCAGAAAGGACTCCATGCTGCAAGATGGGACAGCATGTGTTTCCGCTGCACAATCCCTCTTGAAGCTCCCTCTGGAAAAGTGCGGCTTTGCACTACTCCTTATTCAGGTGCTTTAAACTTCAGAGGAGAAGAACAGATAGAGCAGGGCTAAAAAAAGAAAGGAGAAAAAGGAGAGGCAAAGGTTATAAACATGGCACGATCATGCAAAATTGTAGGTAGTGTTTAAAGTGACGTGAATTGAACCCAGGTGCATACTAAGGAATAAATCCATCAGTGAAGGGGGCCATAACAATCTCGTTCAGGACGCTCTCTCTCTCTCTCGACTATATACAGACTTACAACTATAGTATCTCAATAGTCTTTAATGTGTTTATTGTCCCAACATATCTGTGAGGTAGAGCAGCACCGTTAACACTATTTTACAAATAAGGAACTGAGGTCCAGAGCCTCAAAAGTGTTTAGGCATCTAACTATCTTTGAAAGATGAAAGGTAAGAGGCTAAGTGCCTTGGAAGAACTGAGCCAGGGAAAATAAGTTACTTGCACTGGATGATACAGGAGGTCTGTGGTGGAACAGGGTCTCAAACTCAAGTCTGGTAAGATCCCTAAAAGATGCAAATACCTGTCAAGTTGCGGCCCAAGAATTGAATCTGAAATAGAGCTGGTCAAAAGATGGAGTAAAGTGTGAAAAAAAAAGACAAAAAACTCCATGTATTTTTAATTGTAAGTGTTTTGTGTTTGTTTTTAAACCACTAATCTTAAATATAACCTGGGCATCTGCCACTAAGCACTTTGACATTTGATAGTGAAGGTTCCTGTGGTTTTCTGTAACACATTTTTATAATTTCTCATTCATTTCAGAAAATGGATTGAAAATTCCAAACTGAAAGAAATAAAGTATAAAATTGTGGAGTTCAACCCTATGGTACTAAAAGGAAAAATAAGACCAGATGCATCACGACCTGAGTTACTCCAGCCTGTGAGTAAGCAAATACCGCCTATCACCAAAACAAGAGCTGTCACCATCTCAAAATTTCAATGAAGACTGAAAGTCTTCAATGAGCTTTGTGCTCTGCTCCTTCTTGCAGAACCGCTGGGGTATTAGAGGTGTTACACTGGTTGGTAATAACATTTGATAATTTTTTTTACTAGACTAGCATTCCTCTTGTGGCAAGTGCTTCTACTCCACCTTGTCACTCTTCTGCTCTGTCTCTTGGGATAGAGCCCCCTTTATATGTTGTCGGGGATCCTAGCAAGTAGATCACCTGACAGGATTAAACCCTGGTCTGACCTGGTTAAATCTTGCCCAGGCCATATACTTGGGCTGACCAGTGGGGAGATCAAGCTTGACTAGCACCTTAGAGATCTGTTACACTTTTGTTGAAATGTACCGGTAATCAAAATAAGCAGTGTTGCTGCCTTGTCCTCCAAGACCTTAACTCCTAAGAGATTACAATTTTTTTCTTAAACATCACTCAGAAAAGAACCAACAATGAAATGTCAAGACACTCATAGGGAGGCTATCACTGCAGCATAGTCCCTGCTATTTTGCCCATCTTCCTGCATGGGATGTTATCTGCTTGGGACTTACTATTATAACTTTAAGAAATTAAATGCAGCTGCAACTGCGAACTGACTGTGATCTGGGCTAGTCTCCCAGTATAATTCAGAGACTGAAGTCTACTCTAAATTATACTGGCTGCCTGCAACTGCTATTGTCTGATGTGGAAGACAAAGCTTGCTAAAATACAAGGAAGCTGCAAATTTGTCCCCTTTCTAAGGTTGCTAATTCTTCAGGATTCTCCAGAAATTAAAGATTAATCTTTAGTTAAGGATTATGTCACGTGAAGAAATCTTCAGGAATAAATCCAGCCAAAATTGGCAACCCTACCCCTTTCCTTCTGCCATGTCCCCTGCTCCCACAGCAGGAATTGCATGTAGTATGGGGCTATGTCTAAACTATGGGGCTTTATCGGAAAAAGGTATGCAAATTGCGGAACGCAATTTGCGTATCTTTTTCCGATAGTTTTTTCGGAAGAGGCTTTTCCGAAATTTGGCCCATCTACACTGCGCCAAATTTAGGAAAAAATTCTTCTTTCGGAAGAGCCCTTCTTCCTTGTGGGAGGAAGAAGACAGGGCTTCTTAAAGAGCGCGTTTGCTCTTCTGCAAAAAAAAAAGCAGAAGAGCAGACTCATTCCCTGTAGGTAGCGGAGTTTTTCCGGGATACCTCTGGTATCCCAGGAAAACCCCATAGTCTAGACATAGCCTAGGATTGCTATGCCATGCCTATGCTGGTGAAAGATTTCCTTATGCTGGGATGATTCTCCTGTAGTTAGCTGTGCGGCTTTTAGGAACATTTTGTAGTGATAGTGCTATGAAAAGCTGCTGCAAAAGATCTGGGCTGTTGTGAATAAATACTGACCACTGAGCCTATTTTAGTTTTAAAGTTAAAGTAACAGGCTAAATATTTGGATGTAAGCACCCACGCAGACGGAGTCTCAGAGCGGGAAAAAGGTGATCTTCTTCGAGTGACCCCGAGGGTGCTCTAGTCTAGGTGTCGGGTCCATCCCGGCGCCACTGATCGGGAGATTTCATAGCCATATCGGGCCGGACCGCACATGCTCCCTGCGCCGCTGGTCATTCGCGCCCTTTCTAACGTGCGCGGCTCGGCCCCCCGCCAGTTCCTCTCAACTGTCTTCGGTTGCTAACAGGAGCTGGCGATCTCTCTTCGGTCACTTATCATTTTCTCTGGGGGGGGAAAAAAAACCAACTCGTGTAAATAGTTAAACTTTAGTATCAGTTAGTTATTAGCCTTTGTTTAGTTAGAAAAGAAGAGGAAAAAAAGAGAAAAGAAGATCGTTTTAGTCAGTTACGCGCTGAAGCACTTTTCTTGTCAGTTTCACCATCATATCCGGATCATCCGGCTTTAAGCGGTGTGTTCAGTGTAAAGAGGCAATGCCCACTTCAGTGCCTGGGGGAGTCTCATGTCACTAGCAAATGTGTCCACTGCTGTAAACTAACACCGAGGGCAAGAAGAGACAGAGACCTACGCCTGAAGTCGATCCCTAGGGATCATTCACTGTCTCCTTCTGTGCCTTCAACAGATCCTTCCCCACCCCATTATCCAGTATCGGGAAGGGGACCTTACTCTCCGAGGCTTAGGTCTTCGCGTTCCCCGCGACAAAGATCTCGCCATTATTACAGATGCACATCTTGCTCTACGAGTTACTCCCCTCCAAGATCTCACCATACTAGACATGGCAGTAGATACGCTTCCAGAAGGTCATCTCCTGATTCTGACTATCATTATCACAGGAGTTATTACACGGGGAGGCAGGGCAGATCACAGTCCCATTCTTATTTGTGTTGCTGCCGCCAGTCATCTTACAGATGCCGCTCGCCACCTGTCTTTGACCACCAACCGCTGCAGTCACCCGGACCTCCTCCTAGTGCCCCTTCAGTTTCAGTCCTGTCGGAACCTGAAGAGGGTCAAATCTCGGACCCGGATGAGCGGACACCACAAACTTCCCCACAGAATGCCCAGTCGTCTTCTCCCGATGACGCAGTTTTTGCAATGGACTCCTCACCACCAGATGATACCTGAGAATTTCAAGACCTCTTTAAGAGGGTGGCACAATCATAGGAGGTTCAATTAGCGGAGGTGAAAGCAAAGCAGTATAAGTTACTAAAGAACTTGCACCCTAGACAGCAATCTAAGGTGGCTCTACTGCTGGATGAGGCGATCCTGGAGACAGCCACAGAAATTTGGAATACACCGGCTTCCACTACTCCATCATGTAAGCAAGCTGAGAAGAGATACTTTATATCTTCAAAGGGTGCTGAGTTCCTTTTTACTCACCCTCAACCAAACTCGGTGGTGGTGGATGTAGCTCTACAAAGAGCAAAGAATCCGCAAGTAAGGAATTCAGCAGCAGACCAGGACGCAAAGAGACTGGACATATTTGGAAGAAAAGTGTACTCCTCTTCAACACTTCTCCTCCGTATCGCAAATTACGTAGCGTTACTTTCTAATCATAGTTTTGACAACATTGCGAAATTATCGGAAATTGCTCAGAGAATTTCCAAAACCGACAAAATACTTCTCCAATCTATACTGCAGGAAGGCTATGCATGTGGCAGAGCAGGTTTGCAAATTGCCATGGATGTGGCAGACACAGCGGCTCAAACAATTGCAACAGCAGTTTCCATGAGAAGAGCTTCATGGCTTGCAACCGCTGCTGTACCGAAAAAGTTGCAATCCAAGGTCGAGGATCTTCCATTCAACAGGATTAAGTTGTTTGCGGAGAAAATGGACGAGGTGCTCCACACGGGCAAAGATTCCCGGGCCACCTTACATATCCTTGGGATGTACGTTCCACCTTTCCGCTGTAAGCGTTATTTCCCATTCCAAAGACGTTACGAGTACCAATTTTGCAGACAGCAAAACCGTCCATATGATCAAAACCAGTCCAAGCAGAGGACACAGCGCAGACACCCTCAGACATCTAGGGAGAATAACACAGTGACACCCAAGCAGCAGGTTTGACTCTCAGTCAAGGGCATGCCGAACATTCCTGTTCTAGTCAGAGACACCAATCCCATTTTCCAACATCAGCTGCGACCCTATAACCATCAATGGGTTGCCATATCATTGGACAGGTGGGTTTTGGAAATGATAAAATCTGGACTCACCATCCCATTCACATCCCTTCCTCCCACTTCCCCTCCCATCCTGTCCCTTTTCAGGGACCCTTCTCACGAGGCTCTCTTACACCAGGAGGCATATCGCCTGTTAGAAATCGGAGTGATAGAAAGGGTCCCAGACTGCTTCAGGGGAAAAGGGTTCTATTTGAGGTACTTCCTAACTCAAAAGAAAACAGGGGGTTGGAGACCCATACTCGATCTACGAGGGTTAAACCGTTATCTGCGGAAGCAGCGATTCAAAATGGTGACTCTGACTATGATCGTTCCTTCTCTCGACACCGACGACTGGTTCGCGGCCCTCGACCTCCAGGATGCCTACTTTCATGTGCCCATACACCCTGCGCACAGGCGATTTCTGCGATTTGTTATAAGCAACGAGCACTTTCAGTATTGCGTCCTTCCGTTTGGGCTGGCTTCGGCTCCAAGAGTCTTTTCAAAGACCCTCGTCGTTGTCGCCGCCGCCCACCTTCATCATCTCGGAGTCATCATATTCCCTTATCTGGACAACTATCTCATAAAGGGAACATCACGACAGGAGACGATGCAGATGCTTTCAATAGTCAGAGAGACTTTCAATTTACTTGGTCTGATAGTAAACGAACAAAAGTCCATGTTAATTCCAACACAGAACATAAAGTTCATAGGAGCAGTTATCGACTCCCGTGCAGCGAGAGCGTATCTGCCCAGGGACAGATTCCAGGCAATAAAAGACTTGGTCAATCTTCTCCACAAAACCGCAACAGTCTCAGCACATACTTGCCTGCGCTTGCTCAGCCACATGGCTGCAGCCATCTTCGTCGTCCTGCACGCACATCTCCATCTAAGAAATCTACAGCACTGGCTGTCAATGGTGTATGTCCCCACAAGACATGACGTACACAAGTTAGTTACTCTTCCATCCCACGTGCACAGGTCCCTTCGATGGTGGACGAACCCATTAAACGTCCTCACGGGAGTACCGTTTCAGTTAACGTCAGATGCTTCACTCATCGGATGGGATGCTCACATGGGCGAAGAGCGCATCCAGGGACGATGGTCTCACACCGAGAGATGCCTTCACATCAACCAACTAGAGTTGCGAGCAATCTTTCTAGCATGCAAACACTTCCTCCCCAGTTTGAGACACAAAAAAGTCAGGGTGTTGACAGACAACGTAGTGGCAATGTATTATAAACAGACAGGGAGGAGCAAGATCATGCTCCCAATGCACCGAAGTGGTACGATACTGGAATCGGTGCATACAGAACAACATAATCATAACAGCATCGTACTTACCTGGCATAGCCAATGTCATTGCCAATTCCCTCAACAGATGCTTCCCCATGGACCACGAGTGGGAGGTGAGGCTGGATGTACTTCAGAGGATCTTCCACAGATGGGGAACGCCCCTGGTAGATCTCTTTGCGACATCTGTCAACAAAAGTGTCGCCTTTTTTGCTCCAGAGAAGGGATCGGCAAAGGATCTCTTGCCGATGCACTCCTGATCAATTGGAAAAAGTCGCTACTGTACACTTTTCCGCCAACAGTCCTCATTCCCAGAATACTAGAGAAAATCAGGATGGAGAGGGCGACAGTAATTTTAATAGCACCAGCTTGGCTTGGCATCCGTTCTTACACAAGATATCACTTTGACCACCATGGCCTCTGCCCTTGTACCGAGATCTCCTCTCTCAAGACCTGGGATCTCTCCTTCACCCCAAGCTAGAAGCATTACACTTGACGGTGTGGCTCCTGACTGGCTTAGACTAAATGAAAAGCTTTGTTCAGATCAGGTCAGGTTCGTATTGATACATAATAGAAAGACGTCTACGCGAAATACTTACCTGGCTAAATGGCGCAGATACTCCTACTGGTGCCTCCAGAATAATGTTCAACCGTTGTCTTCTCCACACCAAATTCTCGAATACATTCTTCACCTGCGAAACTTGAAGCTTTCTCTGGCATCCCTCAGAGTTCACTTGGCAGCCATCAGTGCCTTCCATTACCCAATACAGGGTTCTTCGGTGTTCTCTCACCCGACAACTAGATGATTCCTCAAAGGCCTGATCAATATAAGCCCACCTCAGAGACCACCTCCGCCGTCGTGAAACCTCGACCTGGTACTCGATACAATTATGTATCCTCCATTCGAACCTCTAGCATCTGTACCATTACAGGTGTTAACCATGAAGACCATCTACTTGCTCGCAATTACATCACACATAGAGTTAGCGAGCGAGGGGCAATAATGACAAATCCTCCTTTTACTTCTTTCTCAAAGGAGTTGGTGACGTTACGATTACGCCCAGCATTCATACCCAAGGTCTCTTTGTCATTTCATATCAATGAACGATCATCCTTCCTTCCTTTTACCCTAAGCCGCATGCCTCAACGAAGGAGGCCCTGCTGCTTTCGCTGGATGTAAGGCATACTCTTTCCTTTTACAAAGACAGAACCCGCCAGTGGAGACAAACAGATAGACTTCTGATATCAATGGCTCACCAATCTAAGGGTGCTGCATTCTCCACTCAGCGCATTGCCAAGCTTATCACCTTATGCATTACCACATGCCATTCCATTCGGGGTAGACCCTTGTCTTCTCAGCCACGAGCGCACTCGACCAGAGCAGTGGCGACATCTACCACCTTCGCCAGAGGAGTTCCATTAGCAGATATTTGCAGGGCAGCCACATGGGCTTCCACCTCTACATTTATGAGACATTACGATATAGTGCAAAAATGGGCGGTGGACCATGCAGTGGTTTCTGCAGTCCTTTCTACAGTAACCTAATTAACCCGGAGCGCTCCTTGTTCCAACTACTGCTATACAGTCACCTAGAGTGGAGCACCCACGGGGGGACTCGAAGAAGAAGAGGAAGTTACTCACCTTGTGTAGTAACGATGGTTCTTCGAGATGTGCCCCGTGAGTGCTCCACGTCCCACCCTCCTCCCCGCTCCGGTGTTGTTTTCTCTCTCTCATTTCAGAGACCGAGCGGTAAGAGAAACTGTCGGGAGGGCTGAACCGCGCACATTAGAAAGGGCGAGAATGACCAGTGGCGCAGGGAGCATGCGCGGTCCGGCCCGATATGGCTAGGAAAACTCCCGATCAGTGGCACTGGGACGGACCCGACACCTAGAGTGGAGCACCCACGGGGCACATCTCGAAGAACCATCGTTACTACACAAGGTGAGTAACTTCCTCTTCTGGGGCTTCTGTCATATGATCTTGTGTCTCTGTGGGTCAGATGCATCTCTGTTGTATCACCACTGACTTCAGCTGAGTTATACCAAGGAATAATATGGCCCCTCCGTGCTTAATAATAACTCCAACATTTGACAGAGAATCTCTAATTAATATTTACAAAGTTCATGTGTGAAAGTCTGCCCCCTTCTGAAGTCATTGGGAATAATTTACCATTGAGTTCAGTGGGGCCGGGATGACATCATCTTAAAGAAAATAAGAAGGCAAGTTTAAAATTGTGGCAGCCCAGTAACTGGTAGTTGGACAGTGTACAATGATGAAAGGACTAAGTCACATTTGAATCCTGCAAGATATTCAAGACTACTGCATTAACCCACTGGGCCATTTACAGTCTGTCATTCTGATTGGTTTTTTGTTGTTGTTTGTTTAACAGCTGAACTTTGTTCGATATTATCTCCCCCTGCTGATCCATAAACATGATAAAGTCATATATTTGGATGATGATGTGATTGTGCAAGGTAGGCTGTCCTTCACAAAATCTTGAAAAGTAGCAGAAGTTTGCAACAGGAAGTTCAGCTGCTTTAATGCTCGCCAGGAAATGTGAGATCTGTTTGAAATTGAGGACGTTGTTTGGGGGGGCTGCACTTGTGACAGCTCCACACTTACCAAAAGAAAACCAAAGGGACAATTTCTAATTGTGGATGTTTGTTCCTGGATCAGAGGGGTATGGGTGACTTTCAGTGTTTATTGGATCTGATCAGTTGCTGTGGGCTTGAGTGTACAAGGCAAACCCGAAACAAGTGGTTTCACTAGAACAGGCAGCAATACTCATTAAACAGAAGGACTTGACATTTCCTATTTTGTTTGGTAAAAGTGCAGAGGACTTGAATCCCCACAAATGCTAGCACCCTAGCACCAAATAACTGCTTATTTTTGAGAGATAAGAATTTACACAAATCAGGCTGTAAAAGACCCTGGACCCTGTTCTGAACACCTTCAGCCCCTTTTTATATACATAGGAGCTAAGGGTTCACAGCACCACACAGACTCAGGCTCATTGATAGCAGTAGGATATGGTTAATAAGGACAGATCAGGAAACAGTTCAAAGGCGGGAAAATCCCTCCACCTCTATGTAAGGGGACTGTTGATCCCTTACTAAAACTCAGTGGGGGGCTTAGTTGGCTACTTCCCAGTATCAAAAGACAGGGGAAGAGTCTTTGAGAAATCAGGAACTTGAGACTGAGAGCCACCAGAAACAATGGAAAGAGGCCAGCGCTCTAGGTCAACCTGCTTGACAGAGTGGGCAGGCCAATAAGGGAGTGAGGAGTCTGGGGGAGAGTCCGGTCCTTCGTGCTCCTGTGTGAGCTGGGTTTTGGCTGGGTCAGACTGAGTGGGGCAGAGCTAAGGAGACGTGTGTGTGTGTGTGCGTGCGTGCGTGCATGCATGTGTGCATGCGCGCGCGCGTGTGTGTGTGTGTGTGTGTGTGTGTGTGTGTGTGTGTGTGTAAAAGTAACCAAGAGTATTAACCAATGAACTCAGGCGCATCTGTTAACTGTGTACTTGGATACAGGACATAAAGGGAAAGGGACACAGTCCCCCATCCAGAGGCAAGGTACACACATGCACATCTGTGCAACCAACCTACTGATTGAAACCAATGCCCATAGAGCTAAAATCTACTTTCCTTACACCCAGGCAATCCCTTGAAGTTGGTAGGATTATGCCGGTGAAACTGAGAACAGATATTGTCCTAAAGAGTCTGAAAGACAGATACATGGCAAGGAAACAAACCCATTCTTAAAATCACAATTTTGTATTATCAGGTGACATCCAGGAGCTGTATGACACAAAGTTAGCTCCAGGCCATGCTGCAGCTTTTTCAGATGATTGTGATTTGCCTTCTACTCATGAAATGGTGAGAAGCGTAGGAATGCAGGTAAGATGTTATTTTTAAATTCAACATCTTGATGGACTTTTACCTACAGATTTCACAGGATTTCCCACATCCCAAAATGACAGTTCTCTCAGGGTAAAATGAAGGATTAGAATTTAGGTACCTAGTTTATGAAGAAGAATTGTTACGGGTAATCGTCTTAAGATGTGCTGATTCTTGCAGTATGTTTTGCTCCTGATTCTTGTGCAGTATGCTTTGTATTTTACTAAATGCTTCTTGTTTTGGTAGGTCTCACATATTTAGAAGAAAGTATCGGTAGGATATCAGACTTTCCAATAGCTGAGAGGTCTGCTCAAAAGATATTGTTTGAAAACCAAATTCTAGGTGGTACTCAGTATCTGCAGCTGCCATTAAAGTCCAGTAGTCTTATGTTAACCACATTGGTCTTATGCTAGATCACCTAAGCTACATCTAGACTGCAAGCCTCTTTCGAAAGAGGCTTTTTCAAAAGATACTTTCGAAAAAGCCTCTTTCGAAAAAGAGCGTCTAGACTGTAAGCAGTACTTTTGAAAAAGCAAGCTGCTTTTTCGAAAGAAAGCACCCAGGCAGTCTGGATGCTCTCTTCCGAAAAAGCCTTGTTTACATTCGAGAACGCCTTTTTTTTGAAAGAGCACTTTCGAAAAAAGGCGTTCTTCCTCGTGAAATGAGGTTTTCTGCTGTCAAAAGAAAAGCCGCGTTCTTTCAATTTAATTTCGAAAGAACGCGGCTGTAGTCTAGACGCAGGTGAAGTTTTTTCGAAAAAAGGCTATTTTTTTTAGAAAAAACCCTTGAGTCTGGACACAGCCCTAGAGTAAGGTGTAGCGGGCCAAAAGACAAGGGCCAAAAGACAAAGACCTGTAGGATTCTCATGGAAATATGTCTAATACATAATGATTAGAATATCCTGTCCTTCAGCCTTGTGCCATTCTCTGCAGTCAAGATAGGTCATAATCATCTAGAAGCCCAGTACTCAGAGTTTTTCTTTCAGTGCCTGTGTATTCTGCATGTGAGTGAGGTAGATACAGCAGCATCTAAACATATCTAGATATAAATTAGATTTATAGTAGAAATATATGTATTATATAACATTTTCCTTCTTTCTAGAACACATACATGGGATATCTAGACTATCGAAAGCAAACAATTAGAGATCTTGGCATCAGCCCCAGCACCTGCTCCTTTAATCCAGGAGTAATTGTGGCTAATATGACAGAATGGAAGCACCAACGGATTACAAAGCAATTAGAAAAATGGATGCAAAGAAATGTAGAGTATGTACAGATCTTGCAGTCTTCACTTTATTCTGACTGAATGTGCTGTTTAAAGATGTATTTTCTGTTCATTTTCCAAAGGTCCAATATTTAAGTGCTTCCCATCACAGATCATTATGCAAAATAAGCTATGTTGCATGATCTCCACTTGTTTTAATCAAACCATGCAGTCACGAACAACAAAAAGTGATCACTTGGGATTCTGTAGTCTTGTGTTGACTCAACAAGCCAGGTCTAATCCTGAGAGGTGCTGAGCACAAGCAGTTTTCATTGTAGGTGATCAGCACCATTCAGGATCAGGCTGCTTATGGGCAGGCTGATCTCTTCTTGCAATAAGATCAGTGTGGAAAGAAACTCTTGGATCTTATTTGGGGCCTTACAAACTGTTAGTAAGCAGTACAGGGAAGAGGCCAAATTTTTATTTAACGCTGGAACCACTTCTCAAACACCAGTGAAAAGTCCACTTTGTTGTTAGAAAAATGAGAAATTTTACAGAAATTTAAAAAAAAATTAAGAAAAAGACCCAACCCCCAGAAGCTGTAAAAGTGGCAATTCCAGTATGCGAGAGGGATGGGGATGGCTCTTTACCACATTAACCAAGGTACAGTCAGTGACATGAGTCTATTCACAAAGTATTTGTGGTCTCAATTCATTATCAGGATATGTAGGTAACTTGAATATTACCTGATGTACTCTGCATAAGGTAACTCAGACTGCAGTAAAGCAGAGCTGAAACTAAAATGGATCATACAGTTGGTCATTTGTCAGATTTCTGCTACCCTGGGAAAGCAAATGAAAGTGGGGGAAGGAAGTACACAGAACTAGAGGAGGAAAAATAATATCCTGAGGCCAAAAGCTATAACCACTTGCATATGAACAGAAGAGGAATGTAAACAGAGGCCTTCCCCAGTGTCTCTGTTTACTTTCACTTATTCTGCATGTCTCATTTGGCCTAACACTTGATTTTATCCCTTTTTAATGCTTAGAAAAATACCCATGAACTCTACAGCAAATTGATGCAAAGATGCAACAAAGGCTATGTACATTTTAAAGTCCACACACATTCTTGTACCTGGAAAGTGAGCCCACAATAAAAACACATTCAGGTCTCATGTGGACCATTTTGCATCTGTAAATTCGGTGCCAGGCATTTAGACTGTAGGCACTTCCAAACAGGGGCTGGCTTCATTTTGGCTTGGGTTCTGCTATGCTCAGATTGAGTAGCCCCTCACTTTGGGTGCAGCTACACAGCACCCTAAACTCGAAATAAGATACACAAATTGTGTATCTTATTTCGATTATATTTTGAAATAAGTTATTTCGAAATTTGGTGTGGCTACACAGTGCCAAATTTTGAAATAACGTGCTATTTCCAGTATCCCAAAATAGCCCTGCTGTCTAGACATACCCTTTGAGAGGAATCCAAAGATATCAATTCTGCCACTATGTGGCATCCTATTGATTTTTCTGGGACTACTTATAGCGAAAGAGACTACTAAGCATGAGTAAGAGTGGTAGAGTTTGACCAGATTTCTTGTGCAGCACCCAAATATGGTCCACAATTAAAAGAAAAAAAATCTGTAAAGTGTTGGCATGCCAGTAAAAAGGTGCATATTTAAAATTAGGTAAACAATTAGCATTTCAGTCTATACAAAGAAGATTTTAATAGTAAACTAGGCAGTGCATTAGTATATATTGCTTTTTGCCTTCTGGTTGTGTAGTAAAGATCCTTTTCATTTCATGATTTTGAGCTGCTCTTTTTTGCTTCTTTACAGAGAAAACCTCTACAGCAGCACACTTGGGGGAGGCGTGGCCACCCCTCCAATGCTCATTGTATTCCATGGAAAATATTCTACTATTAAACCCTTGTGGCACGTACGACATCTTGGTAAGTATGTTTCATCACAAAACAATCGAGGCTGGAACAAAATACAATAAGACTTAAGGAATCTATGGATGATTTTGCTCATCCTCTGTACACTACTTTATCCCACATCGCTGCTCTACACTTATTTTAACCCTTCCTTATAGATATAAAATTAGCTTTTATTCAGGGGCAGAGAAGTAGTTTCAAGCTAAATCACCAATAGCAGCCCTTAGCCTGGGATTAAAGGTGGGATAGCTGTTTTACATAGAGATAGGCCAGTATGATTGGGCTATGTACTACAATACAACTATATAAAAGGAAAGTATTTCACACTGGAAGATGAGACCTAACTGAAGAGGCAGCTGAAACTGACTTAGGCCTTGTCCAAATCTCTGGAGCATACTGAGTATGAAGACAGCCAGCAAACATAGGAAACTTCATATTTGGGTCAGATGGGATCCACCCACCGTAAGGTACAAACCCAGTCTATTGAAAATAACCTTTAAAAGAAGGGACTTTAGTTTAACTATCCAAAAGTGCACTAAAGATGAATGTTTGAGATTGGTAGTTCACCTAGGAATGAAAAAAGATAGAGGAGGGGAATCAGCAAAATATTTAGCAGTTAAGGTTACTTATTGATTTATGACAAATTCCTTCTTCCAGATGGATGTAAGTGCATGGCTACTCCTCCCTATCAGTCTGAGAGAGGCCAGGCCCTCTTGCTGTCTCATTCCAAAAAAGACAGTCTGAAACGGTGGGGGAATTAGCTGTCTCTGGGGCTCAAGCCCTTCAGCAGGGTGGAGCAGTGCTCAATTGAGGGACTCTGGCAAGGTGGGGAAGTGAATAGTCCAGTGTCCTAGCTCTGGCTAATACATATCTCATGGCCTAATGGGGAGAGGCTGCTACCCCAAGGGTGGAGAGAGACAGTGGGACCTAGTCCCAGACCAGGGCCCTAACACTGGTGGAGTGTCCCACCATTGGGTCAGCAGGGAATCTAGCCACAACATGCTGACCTGGGTTCAGGAAACAACACAGCAGGACTAGTGTCAGCTGTCCCTGGGTTACTTCTAACCCTCCCTTTGAGGTGTACCTGAACAGTGTTCCCTATAAGCCAAGCCCCTTGGGCAGCCACCCAGGAGAGTTTCAAATGCTGCCCATATGATTAGCAGAGCACCCTCAGCTGGCAGCATGTGGTTCTGCTGGTGGTGCACATCCACACGTCTTGGTCATGTACAATTCATGTCACACATGGATGGAAAAGAAATTAGAATGCTGAGGACAACCCTGAGATCAGGTACAGTCACCCTGAGACACATGGCCAGTGGCAATTCCAGCAGCTTCAAAGCATCTCACATGCCTTGCAGCTCTGGTGGGACTTCGGGACTGTGGCGGTCTGTTGTAGGCTCCTGGTCCAGCAGTGGGTTGGAAGCATCTGTCTTCCTCAGTGGTTCCAGCTCAGAGCTTCATTGCCCACCTTTTGTACTTCCGGTCTCACTTGTTTCCAGCAGCGCGAGCCTGGCCTTCCTGGCTCTGTCCACTAGGGGGCAGGCCATAGTTCCATCTAAGCAATTTTGGAGGGAGGCCATGCACCCTCAAAGGCAAATGTTATAGTGGCATGTACCTGCAGCAGTAACATTTTTCTATAATCCTCCACTTTCATCATAATCAAAGACTTATTTAGAATGGGGGTGGGGAACGTATGGCCTGGGGGTCAGTTGTGGCCTCTGGCTTGCCTGGATCCAGAACCTGCGGCTCAGGGCTTCCCTCTAGCCCCCCCCCCCTTCACTCACCCTCTATGCAGCTGAAGCACACAAAATCTACTAGCCTGGTCTTCCCCCAGGCTCTGGTGAGGGGAATGTGTGAAGTGTCTTTCTTCTTGGTTGGAGGCCACATCAATGAAGGTTTGATTTATTTTGTGTGTGTTTCTCACTTATGTGCAGCCCCCCCACTGATTTTCTTAGAGTCAGGGGCCCCCAACCCAAAAAGGGTTCTCCACCCTGATTTAGAACAATGTAGGATTAGGGCATCAAGAGTTGATCTGAGCAGTATGCGGAGGGTTACCGCCGTCTGTTTGTAAAGCAGCATGTAGAGCACATCATTTTGACTGACCAATACTGGAAACTAGACAGGTCAGAGGAGGCATTCCCCTTAATTGTTGCCACCCCTGAGTGGATTGAATTTTGTCATGTGCACCACTGGGAAGGTGATCTGTGACATATCACATTCATATTGGTGCACATGACAAAATTCATGGGGCAAAGGGGACCATAGTGTGAGGGAGAGGCTCAGGCCTGGGTCAGAGGTTTGGTGCACAGGAGTGTGGGGGCTCTGGCTGGGGCAGAGACTTTGTGTGCAAGGGGCTCTGGGGCTGAAGGGTTTAGGTGCAGGAGGGGGCTTCAGGCTGGGAGGTGGGGCCAAAGGATTCAGAATTCCAGAAGGGGCCGTGGGTTAAGGTTGTTGGGGATTGGGTGCAGCAGGGGATGAGGTCTGTGGGTTGGGTGTGTGTGGACTCTGGGGTGGTGTTGATTTTTGGTGCAGGAGGCAGCTCTGGGCTTGGGGAAAGCTCAGGCTTCCCTGGGTGGCTTGTGGTCAGCAGCACTAAAGGCAGGCTGTCTGGTTTCTGCCTATCCTGAGGCATCACTCTGCACCCTGGAAGCTGCTAGCAGGTCCAACTATTGGGAGGAGGAAAGGATGAGGCTCCATAGCAGGGGTCTCCAATCTTTTTATGCACTTTTTGAATTTAAGTGCAATGTAAGATCTACCTCAAACCCAAATACCTTGACCCCACCGCCTTTGTGCCCCTTCTCTGAGGTCCTGCCCCTGCTCACTCCATAGTCCCTCCCTCCTCCATCCTCCCTCACTTTCACCAGGCAGGGGCAGAGGGTTGGGGTCTTGGATTAAGGGCTCTTGGAGCAGGCCGTTGGGATGCCAGAGGGGGTTCTAGGTGCAAGCTCTGGGAAGGTATTTGGATACAGGGTGCTCAGGGTTAGGGCAGGAGCTTGGAGTGCAGGAGGGGGTTCATTATTGGGGTAGTGTTTTCGGGATGTGGGATCCAGCTGGGCCCTGCTAACCTTAGGTGGCTCCTGGGTGGTGGTGCAGTGGGGCTAAGGCAGGCTCACCCCTGCCCTGGCTCTGCACCACTGCCAAAGCAGCCAGCAAACTCCACCCCAAGTCCTGTTGTGCCCCCTCTCTGCTCTGTGGAGATAGGATACAGAGTGGGAGGAGGCACCTTGGCATCAGCACCTTCCTCTCCCTCTCCTGCCCTGCACAGTGAGCAGGAAGCTCCTGAGGGGCAGCTCTAAATCAAAGGGCAGGAGATGAGCAGCTCAAGTGTGGGCACTTGATAGCCTCTTGGCCAAACCAGTCAGGATCACCTGTCGGAGGCTCCAAGATCTACCAGTAGAACCCTGGCCCCTTCCCGCCTCCAAGGAGTCACGCCTGATGTTCTGGCTGCTTCCGCACTGGCCCCTGTACACAGTACAGTGGCAGGGGAAGAAGATCCCTCCCTGCTAGGACCAGTAGGAAGAGGCACTTTCCCACCAGCCATAGCTGCTCCCTACTGGGGCCAGCAGCGAAATGTCCCTCCCCACCAGCTGCAACAGCTTTGGGGCATGGAGAGAAGCATCTCTTACTGCTGTAGCCCTGAGTCCCTGCACAGGGCTTAATGGGAAGGTGCATGGCCACACAGCTTAATGGAACTTAGGTCAGAGATGATAGACTACAGTAATGAAGATTTTGGGGTTTTTTTTAAAATAGCACGAAGAAAGACTTAAGAACTGGGGATAATTAGGGTAAAGAAAGTTTCATATTTTCTCTAAAGTATAAAACTAGAGTGGCACTAGGCATATAGTTTTTCTATCTTGAATACAGCTGCAAGAGATTTAAAATAAGGCAACATTTGCTGAGGGAGGGAACACAAATGGCTAGGATAGGCTGTGCAATTAGCTTCAGGGGACAGAGTCATTGTTCCATCTAATCTTTTCCATCCCTGGGCAGAATAAGTTTGTGCACCGAGGCATGTGTGAATGTGCACCACAAGTAGAAATAAAAAACTTATCTGTAGGTGTTCTGCTAATTAGCTAGGTGGCATTTGAATCTGTCCTGAGTGGCTACACATGCATACAGTTTACAGGGAACACCAGCACAGAGTCCACATCCACATGGACAGAGGGCTGATGGTTCAGTTGTGTGCAATACAACCCTACTGAACTAGAAATGATACCGGACGTTTCCAATGACTTCATCTATACTATGATATTAAAACAGGGTAATGCTGTCATCCAGCATGTTGTGTTAAATGCAGGTTATACCTTGTAAGTCTGGCACCCACAGGACCCAAGCCATCCCAAACAAGGGAGTTTGCTGGACCAGCAGAGGTCAGGGCTCTCCAGGGGACTGTCAGCCCCACTACCGGACTAGAGGGTCAACCTGTTAGTAAAAGGGCAAATATGAATTAAGTTTATCACCACTCTTTTTACAAAGTGGCTCATCATGTTAGATACCAGTAAAAAGTATACCAATTAGCATATTTTCTTTACATTCATTTTATTTTATTGCCTAGTATCTTCCAATACTGATCTTTATGAAAGCAAGAGATTTATTTATGTTTAAAACCCACACAGGGTGGAGTCCTGATGCCAGGTATTCAGAGCATTTTCTTCAAGAAGCTAAATTACTTCACTGGAATGGAAGGTATAAACCTTGGGAATACCCTAGCGTTCACAACGACCTTTGGGAAAACTGGTTTATCCCTGATCCATCAGGGAAGTTCAAAATGATTCGTCCCAATAGCTGATATTGAAAGACATCTAAGGTGTTTATGATTTTTAAAAAACAAAATCAGTTTCCAGCAAGATCAATGTTTATTCTATTTCTGTACCATAATTTGCAGTAGTTTATCTTCTGTGTAATATGTGATAACTATTTTTTAATCAGTTTGTGCAACTGATTTTATAAAACTAACCCTAAGTATTTGTTAAGCTTCACCCTAAAATTAAAATGAGTTAATGTGCTGGTTTAGAGGGTAAAACGTACAAACTTCAGATTAGCTTGAGTTTCTAGTAACATTGTGAGATACTAGTTTACTTGATTAAAAACATTAAGATGTTTACAAAGATGAAAAAACAGGACTAAACAGAATGGGTTTTAATGCAATATCTTATAATTCTCTAAAGAAGATTATAGTTGCTTGCTGAATCTAACCCAGTAGTATTTACAATGTTGAGTACAAGATTCGTTGTCTTTCTAGTCCCATTTTTTTTTTAAAAGTGACATTGAAGTCAATTAAATATTTCAGTAGGTCTAATTTTCTTACTCAGTGCAGCCACTTAATACTTCTTTTCATAGTGACACTATGCATCAAATGTTTACATTTTGAGGAGATCTGATTATGATGCAAAAGAGCAAAATATCACACTAACACAAAGATATTCCAATACAATTCCTAACTTTATTGTGTAACGGTAGATTTTCAACAGGGGTTTAAAACCTCCATGTTAGAGCACCAATTTGAGAGATACTATGGCAAATGTATGACAGTTTCATTGCACACACATTAACTCTACTTTATACCTACATAATTTAGTAGGCACCTGTTAAAAAGCAGAACTTTTACCTTCAAATTAAAAAAGCCATCTTTACGGAAGTTATCTACTCAGCAATAGTAGTTACATGCTTCACATACTTTTGTTGAAAAATAAATTGAATTGTTAAAAATCCCTGATGCAAGGCACTTTTTGAGCACCTGCAGGAACATGTCCATGTAAACAGTGATACATGATACAGTACATTTTAAATAACAAATGAACGATTTCCATATATCTTTGACCATATAATGAACAGCTTTATACTGAGGCTAACAAACATGACCAGAATCACAATGCACATATTGTCTTGATTTTAAAAGTTTTCTAGGATTAAGACACACAACCGGGGAAGAGAACTCTAAACATCATGTCAGCCTCCCACTGAGCTGGCAGTATGCTACCTGTGTGGGAGATCCAGAGTTGTTAGCAGGCTACGGTTCTACATTACCAGGATCAACTTAATGCATGATGGCAACTGCCAAAGTGTGGACGAAGGATAAAATCCCTGGTAGCGTAATATCTGACCAGTCTGGATTAAGAGATACAGTTTTTGCCTATTTCAAGTATACAAAGCACCTACTCATAAGATCACCAAAACATTAAATGTTTTGATCAACTTATTGCTTTCACTTCAAGCCACATCTTCCCCTCTCTATTCAAAAGTGGGAAAGAGTGATAGTTTATAGACAAGCATAAAAGTTTGTCACTCCCTGACTATTATATTGGCCACATGATTCAAGGTTTATCTAGAAACAAACTGTTTAAGTACTTCGAAGGCCATATTTTCCAGGGTTGACTTGATATTCACAGAGCAGCTACTTGGTTTTAAATTCATATCATAATTATTTTTGGGAGGAGCAAAGAAGAGAAATCCCCCGTAGCTCTTAGAAATAGGAAGGAATTGAGAACTATTTTGGAAAGGAACTGAACATCTTAAGAATTATCCTTAGACCTATTCCAACCCCATGATAGTTTTCCCTTTCGTGACATGCAAATAGGGTGGCTGCTCTTGGATTTCACAGGGAAGTATGGCTTCCCCGTTTTCTGGAAGAATGCTCTTTTGGCTAGCTAGCATTGAGGTGTTCTCTCTCCCCACTAAGTGCTATTGCTGCCCTAAAAAGAGCTGCTCAATGTAAGCCAAGTGAGACGTCAGACCAGCCATGGAGGAGAGGGAGGGCACTTCAGGTCCACAAAGCCCAAACAGCCTCTACCTCATTCCTTACAGGGCAAAGTTGATACTAGTCAGCCTTATTTCAAGACAACTAAGCAGGAGTCTTCAAGCCCTGCACCCACTCCTCCCCCTTTAGGAAGTGGGGGAGATGAGGGGTCAAGTCTGTTAGAGCTCCATGTGGCCCAAATGGTTCATGAGCTGAAGGAGGAAGGAGCTTGGAAAGGAAAGTGGGAAACTCACTTGTGGCAGAGAATAGAAGACAGGCCATGAAAATGCACAATTCATGTAACTACATTTACTTTAAAAACTATTCCCAATGAGAGCAGGGCTATACTATCAAGCAGTAGTGGTAATCTTGATCAGCAAGCGGCTTTCATGTTCCCATTCTTCCCTCTCTGCATATAAAAATTAAATATTCTACCATATGAAGGAAACAGTAAAAAATTCCACAGACGACTGCACTCCAAATACAGATTTAAAGTAACCCTAAATAAAAATCAGTTTTCACATATGAGAAAGCAGTTTGTCATAAACTGCAAGAAATGGTGCAAGTTAAATATAAAACTTATATACAAAAAAAAAAAAGACTACTTTTTTTTTTTAAAAAGATTGGACAGTTCCTTAAAAATTACCTACTTCATAGGATTAAATCTACCACACAATTGGCTTGGACTATAATAAAATAACAGTTAAAATACTATTAAAATGCTTCAGTTAGAGAACTGAGGTACCATTCTTGTTAACTGCATTAAAACTGCAGCATTTATGCACAGCTGCCAAAGCAGCAGCTTTTACACACTGCTTTCTTCTTGCTCTTGTGTCCCACTGTTACTGAATTCTGGAATCTGGTCTGTAAAGGACTGCATCATCCATTGTCCATTTGAAACGTCACCAAAGGATGAACCCCCACTGTAATCTAGATTGTTTGCTTCTAGAAAACAAACAGAAGTATTAATAATTTAGTTGGCATTATACCTTTTAGGAAGGGTAAGAAAAGTTGATTGATTAAAAAAATGTTTTCCAAGCATTCCCTCTCCCCCATTTTTCAACTGTCTATGCATCACACCTAGCAGAGCTACATTTTCCGTTTTTACATTTACTTTTGATTACTCTAGTCCATGCTAACTTCCTAAATTTACCTTATTTGAATTGTGATTAAGTCAGAGCAGAAATCAGTAGCAGCAAATTGGTTCAGTAGCAGCAAACACCCAGAAAAGACATTTTAATATCCTCAAATTTGTTTGTATCCTGCACACCCAGTCTTCATAGCACCATACTAAACCCCATGACTGTGTACCAGTTATTATATGAGAATAAGAAATGAACTTGAAAGATCATGAACAGAAACCAGTACAGGCAGCAATCTATATCAGGAGTGCAAAATTAGGACAGGAAATTTAAAGATCTTTATTAGAAGTTGGCAATTATTTATTCATTCTCTTATACATAACTTAAACCTGTTCTTCAATTGTGACCAATAGAGATGTAAACGGTTAACTGATGGCTGGGTGCATGAGGGGCTTCTCTAGCCCCCCTTTATCCCTGTGCCTGATTAAACTGGATTTTACATCCCTAGTGAACAATGGCACTTCCTTCATTTTTTATTTAAATTGAAAAACAGTATCCCTAATTATGGCTACTCTGCTATAGTCAAAGTTCTAACTCTCAATTCTATTCCTCCACTTGTTTTTTCTTGCTTTGGGCTGAAATTGTTTATTCTGTCAAAGCTCTGCAAAGTAGCACCTTTGTCCCAGGTCAAGAAATATTCAGGCTCCACAACATACATCAACTAATTTTCTTTGTTTCTCTCCCATGCCTAATATCTCTTTGCAATTAGAAATCCAAGAAAAAAATTAATTTTACATCAAAATTTAGACTGTGTTCTCAAAAATTGGGGAATACCAAAAATTAAGGTTTCTTATGCTACATTAAATGGGAATTGCTACACATTGTGATTTAGTGGGTTTTTTTTTGGTGTATTAATTAAAAAGAATTTATACTAGCCCTCAAATCAATTTATGCAATTGTAGAAGAACAACAAACTATCCTAATTCAGAAAAATACATTCTCCTTCACCTATAGCAAGATTAACTGGATAGCCTTTATTCTCTGTTTATAAAACACTTGTTGGGTGTTCCTATTTTTAGAGTACAAGTTCAGAGGTAGTGTAATGAAAGGCACCATGTAAATTTATGGCAAAAATTATAATTATGATGCTCTAGTAGGCTGGTTCCATTTGAGGGTTTGTAAATGATTACAGTTATTTTTACACAACAGATATGTTGAAGATTCCCTAAAATCTGACTTGGCAAAATTGCTGAAGTTGCAGAAAGATATTTTATTTAAATGCATATGGGTGTCTAGGAAAAAAAATCTCCCCACCTTCCTGTACAAAAAGAGAAAAGTGGCTCCTAATGTCCAGACGAAGTGATATAGAAGAAATTATAAGCGTAACAGTTTAAATGCTGTGGTACTTCAAAACTTTGAACAAAAACTGTGGAAGCTGCCTGAAGTGGTAGAAATGCAGAAAAATAACTGGACTGTATTTTCACATTTAAAGGATTGGGAATTAAAAGCCACATGTCACTTTGTACCTGTTCCATTAGAAGCGAAATTACACTGTTCATGCTCATAAGTTGTGTTCTCACTATAAGCACCACCATATGCCGCTTCATAACCTGGATCATATTTTTCTTCTTTAACTGCCATCTTTTTAGCATCCTCTGGAGAGAAAAAGGCCTCAAATGTATTAAATCTTCAGAATAATAGCAAACCATGAACATTACATCATACAACACTGTATACATATATATTTTACTCCACCTTCAATGAGATAGCGTTAAGATTTTGAGAAGAATACATTACATGCTTAGTTTTACACAGTAGTGTAGGTGAGATGAAATGCAGTTTCACATTCCCTATAATTCTTTATTTTCTTCTACCCTGGTAACTGCTGGTTCTATATACTCTCATCAAACCTGATGATACGGCTATGTGAAGGGGCGGCCCCGCCCCACACTATAAATCAACCTGCGGGCAGGGCCTTGCTGGCTGAGAGGGTCCGGCTGGCAGAGAGCGTCCCTCCCGCACGGCCTTGCCAGGCATGCTCCCTGGTGAGCCACACTATAAAAGACCCTGAACTGGCTCACTTGGGACTGATAGCTGAGGGGGAAGGACCGGCAGAACCAGCTCCTGACTCAGAGGAGTCCACGCAGCCAGAACCAATGCCACAGCCTCTACAACCTCAACAGCAACTTCTGCAGCCCCAGCAACAACCCCGGCCCCAGAGGCCATTGAGAGATACGACCGCAGGAAAACTGCAGGGAGGTAGGAAGCAGCAACGGGCAGGGAGGAATAGACCCCGAATGTTTGGCAGGTTGAGGGGAGGAACCTCTTGCTGAGCAGGCAGTGGACCAAGCCACTGCCAATAGGACCCTTGGCTGGGACCCAGTGGAGTGGGAGGGTCCGGGTCCCCCAAACTCCCCCTCCCCGCAGTGCCCTGGAGTACAGGAAGGCCCACAAGCCTAAGGACTAGGCCACAAGGCCATATTTACCCCAAGAGGGGTAACTTGTATAGACTGAGCCACTGGGCCACAACGAGGGAGATCCCGACCGAAGGGCTGCACTCCTCAATAGGCTACCATGCATATCTTAAGAAAAGATTACCAAAAAAGCACTATACCTTGTGCAAGCTGCAAGTCAAAAGTATATTGCACCTCCTGCACCTCCATGTTTGGTATAACGCCTTTCAACTGATCCCTTAAATCTTTAAGCTTTATGTAATAATGAACTTTATCCTGTGCACGTGGGAACTGAGCACATCTTGCACTGGATGATGGCATAACATAGCAGAGCTTTAAAAGAGACAACAAAAAGCAAGCAATGCTAAATTAGGGGCCAGTAAAGTATACAGCATGTAAAATCCCAAGAATAAAACTTAGCACCTACCCACCTTTTATTTTTAAGCCTTTGCACAAACATTAATTAATGCTCATAAGACAGGGTAATACTTACTCCATTGTTTTGACTCACCTGCTAAGGATCTACCTCAGACTAAGAAGTAAGATCATCAGCTAACAAAGTATGACAGTTTTTTTCTAGGGTAGAGCCTCAGGTGGTTAAATTACAATTTAAAACTAATTCTGAAAAATTAAGTGACTCGCCCAATAAAGAATTACAATACTTATTTACAAATATATTTGAGTTTATGGTATTTATTGGAATATTACTGAATTACACACAACCAGCAAATTACATGGGGTTACCTACTTTTAAAACAGATACAATATTATAGTTCAAGCTGTCTAATGAGCTTGAGACAGCAACATGACCTCCCTCTGACCCAGAAGAGGAAGTGCCCTTTAAGACTCCCTTGGAGGGCAGGTCCAGCCTCATCTTAGCCCCACCCACAGGAAGCTGGAGGGCAGGACTAGGAGTATAAGAGCTGGGAGCTCAATCAGAGCCCAGCAGCTGAACAGGCTAGATGCTTGGCCCCAGCTCCCACAGCGAAGGGTTCAGCCTCGCCACACCCAACGGGAGGACTGGGTTGGGCCACCAGGAGCCCAACACTTGGTCTGGGCTGCTGAGACTACTGCCACGGCCTGAAAAGATGCTGAGACCACTTGGGCTCCTGCCTGAGCCAGAACCCATGGATACCCTGCCAGCACCTCTGTTCCCAGCTGATAGGGTCGCCAGGTGTCTGGTTTTCTACCGGACAATCCGGTATTTGCACAGTCTGTCCGGTAGAAAAATTCATAAAATACCGAACATGTGCAATGTCTGGTATTTTCTGAATTCCTGGCTGGGTGCCAGACTGAAGCCTGGTGGGGGCGGGGGAGTGACTGGGAGGGCCGGGCATGATTGGTGCTGGGAGCCCTGTGGTCATGTGCAAAAGCTGGGTGGGGCGCGGGCTGGGACTCCCAGCCACTCCCCCCGGTCAGCTTCTGCTCACAACTAGAGGCTCCCAGCGCCAATCACGGCCCCGCTTCCCAGCTGGGAGCCTCTGGTTGTGAGCAGAAGCCAGGCAGGGGGAGTGGTTCTCAGCCCCTCCCTTGCCCCCACCTGGCTTCTGCTCACAACTAGAGGGAATGCCTGCCAGGGGCACGGCCCAAAGGACTCCGGCTGTGGCTAGTGGCTGCACCGCCCTGCCAGGTCTGTTTCCCGCCCCCCTTCAGGCCCCCCTCTCCTCCCATCCAGCCCCGTGGCCCCCAGACACCCTCCCCTCGCCAGCTCTGCTTCCCATCCCCCTTCCTCCGGGCCACTCCTCCTTCCGTCCAGCCCTGCAGCCCCCAGACTCTCCCCCCCCCCCCCCCCGCCAGCTCTGCTTCCCGCCCTGCCCCCCTTCCAGCCAGCCCACGATCAAATGTGTCTGGTTTTTTGGTGGGGTCTACCTGGTAACCCTACCAGCTGAGCCCGAGGAGCAGCGCCTGAGCCTGGTAGGCCCCCAGGGGGAACTGGAAAGCGGCCCAGAGACAGCCGACCCCGAAGCAGCTGAGGAGATGGAGGTCGGGTGGGCAGCACGTTGCGGCTTGGATCCCCGTTGACCCACAGACCTAGTTGGTGTGCTACGGCCTGGATCCCCATCGACCCAGTGGTTGCCGTGCGGCCACTGTCAGGGCCGTGGGCTGGGATGCAGTAGAGCAGGTAGGCATGCGTCTCTCCAGCAACCCCTTCCCTTTGGTTCCCTGTGGGGAAAAACCCCTGCACTTGTCGGCTCTCCGGCTTTAGACTATCACACCGTCTGTGTTAAACTTTTGCTTGCCTACCCCACCCTGACCCAGGGCTGGGCTGTATAAACTGTTTGCCCAGGCTGGGCCCTTGACTTTTAGTCTGCGGCACTGCCTGAACTGAAGGCCAGGCCTGGTAAGCCACCTCTCTGTCTACTGGGAGGCTTGGACCCTTAACTATTTACAGATTAAGACACAGCAACTGTCCTTTAACTAGACAGTAAAGGGGGTCAGCATAGCCTCCTGCTGACGTGGACCCCTCACAGTGTCCATAAAATACCCTAGGAAGAATAGTTTGTTGATCAAACCTATGTATATTCCATCCATGCTAGTACTTTATGGTCCACTCATTACTTATGTTCCGCCACTAATACACACTTCCTCGAAGAATTTTATTGAAACATCAAAATTCAACAGAATGCAAGGGCAGGTCACCTGTAGAAGGCTGAATTTAAAATACTGATAACCTTGCATGCCCTGATACAGCAATTTTGTTTCTAGCAGTATAGCACAGTGCCTAGTGATCCTTTTCCCCAATGCCTGGACTAGCATCCTGGTCGTTCTCGAGTCCCTCCTTGTGAGAGAGAAACAGAGACACTCAGTAATATTTAGACTAGATTTTTGAATTTCTGAATGTTATACTTGTCAAGTTATAATATTCTATTAGTAGGTGAATTAGCAATATTCATTATTGCACAATTTTTTAAATTCAGACTATAGATACCCTTTCAGCATGTAACTATCCTGCTGACAATAATACTCCATTTCCAAAAGCAAACATCTATAACCCCCTACAGAAGCCTGGCTGACACAAGGATTGTATTTGCCCAATCCTATTCTCTTCTGCTTAAATAAGATCTCTTCACTTCCCTACACACATTTTGGGCAAAATTCACCACTGGGGTAAATGGATGCAAGTTTATTGGTTTCACTAGTGTTGAAATAACTGAACATTGCAAGAACTTACAGTTTCTGTGTCTGGGACTTTGTGGGGCTGCAATCCGAATTCCAATTTTTTAACCTTTACTCCAAAAACTTCTTTACTAAAAATTTCATAAATACCTAAAATGAAATGAAGATCAATTACATGGTGCACAAAAGGCTGCTGGAAAGAGAATGATTCAAAATTTAGATTCTCACATTTTCCATTAAAAGCTGCTATGCGAGGTTGATATTTTTGCAATTTCTGCATCAGAATTCGTCCTCCTTCTCGAAACTCTTTGCTAAATGAGAAAAAATTGCATTCAAGATTAAGAACTTGGCTGCTATTCATTGTTTATGTATGGTACTATCCTGCTTTCTCCTACCTGGAGAGGTCTTTGCTACCTGGTGTTGTTCTTTCCACCATATTTGTAAATCCAATACCATATTTTTGTGGTAAAGTGTGGTCATCCATATGGTTCAATTGTTCCTGACTCAGCCCAGACATAAAGAGACACTTCCCTGTGTAGAGACAAAATACTCATATTATGCATTCTGAAATAAAGATGCCAAAATAGTCTAATAAATATTTTAAGGAGATATTGAATATGAAAGTTATTTTAAAAAAGTGACTGCTCATTATATAGCATTGGAATGCTAACAAGAATACTCCATGTTAAGCAAACTACATTTATTTCAGGAGATAATGGCCTTGTCTACATTTAAAGATTGCCAATAGGAGTATGGTTTCTGTATGCTTTAAGATAAAAAAAAAATCCTTGTTGAAAAATATAATGCCACCACTGGATTCTTTGTTTCCATAAACAGGGCTTTGTTCCTAAAAGTTAAATTTGGAGCTTTAATTTTCTGAAAAGTAAAAATGGAACAACTGTAATCAATATCTATTTCCACATTATTCCATTCAATTCCTCTTGTGAAGCCCAGGACCACAAAATTAACATTAGAAACCTTATCCTATGTATGGACAATTCACTGTGATGCTGGAGAGAACATATTTTCAGCAATGTGTCTTTTCCGGCAAGAGCTATATAAAAAATAGCCCCCTCAAAACAAAAACAACCCACCAACAGAAGTCCCCACAAAAATCCCAAATGACACACCACTACAGACTAGCAGAAGTTCAAAACAAATAGCATAAAAAGAAAGTAATACTGGTCAAGAAAATCAAGTTAGAGGGTTAGTTAGATTTTCTCCCCCTACTTAAACACCCACATAAACTACCATCATTTCAGAGTTGTTTTCCCTCCCATATATTTTTCGGTATGGCCATTGTTAGTCTAGTCTAATTTACTACTTTATCCTGTCATCACTTCTTTTTGTATGGGACATGGACTGTTTGAATTTTAATAAGTAGATTAAATTATTATTGTACTGGAATCATGTTGTGCGCTGTACCTTGTCATGGAGCTCTTCACCATAAAGCAAGCACATTCCCTTTTTTCCTACTTTAAAGTTTTTATCTTACAGATTTCAGTACTGTACTATTTCTGACTTTCCCCAGATTCTGGATGTAACATGGAAAGTTTACAGTGAGACAAATAAAACCTGTTATTTTAAACAAACATTTTCCTACAACAAATTGGTTTTATAAGCATGCACTCAACATTTGGACGGATTCATGGTAAACTACACATTACATAAAGAGCGTATTGTTATGCTGGCAAGTTAGATGTCAACTTTCACCCAGGTTGCACACATTAGCTAAGATGTGACAACCTCATAGTTGGGGGCTAGACTAGGTCACCCATGTTAGTTTTGCTCAAAACAGGATTTAGTCTTATAAGACTGTATTTAGTGTTTAGACTAAGAAATGCTTGTATGCAGCTGCATGCATTAATCTCAGGCTATTAAAGCGCTGCCCTGACTACATGGTCACATGACAGTGTGGTCAGTCTGTGACTCCATGTTAAGATTCTTGTAGTAATCCAGGAATTCACATTTGTTACTGGCTTATGAAGTCTAATTATAGAACATACAGGTTGAACCTCCCAAATCCAGAACTTTTTGGTCTGGCAGGGCCATTGATGTTGCTTGACCAAAGAGCACTGAAGGCAGCGGTGGGAGACCACATGGGGGCTTTGGAGAGCTCGGACTGGACTAGCAGTGGCTCGGGAGCCCCGACCTAGCTGGGGAACCCCCGATGTCAATGGAACCAGTCGGGTAGTCGACTAGTTGCTTACATCCCTATACTGAACCAGAGAATTTGTTGGACCACAGGAAGTCAATATTGTCTAGCAGCATTACCAACACTTCCACTGCTTACTGGATTCAGACATTTTGGATAAATAGAGCTAAATGACAGCACAGAACACCGAAAGCCAGGACTGATGGCTGCAAACAAACTTTATGGGACGGCAGGAAACCTTGCCACACCCGTGATAAACTGACACCCAGCTAACTAAAATCATGCCGGACCACAGATGTTGCTGGACCAAAGTGTACCAGACTAGAGAGGTTCAACCTGTATGAGTCATTTACAGATAATGCTGAGTGTTTAAAAAAAATGAAAATACAAATAGCCTTGTTTAAAATGTAACTGACACATTTCCTCAAATCCCAATAAAAAGGAAAAAAAACACTTACAAAAATGGTTTCCAGGTCCAGGATAATGATGCCCTTTGTAGGCTGCCATTAAACCCGGATTTATGCCAATCTACAGAGCAAAACATTAGTAAATTATAGCTTCAAAAACATAATTGATGATGAAGGGAAAAAGGAATGATCAAAACTGATCTAATTACTTGCAAATCTTACTTTGTAGTGTGTTTGTCAAACCTATTAATCACAGCTCAATTAACAACAAGTTTTCAATTAAGATCTCAGTTTATAGATCTAATGTCTAGCACTATCAACATATTTTACAGTAGCTGGTGTAGTACTTTGGGGAAAAACAATAAGGAAAGAACACTGAATAATAGTATGAACAGTTTTTGCCTTCTTTGTATTTAAATTTAAGATTTTTCATAAACTAGAATGCTATTACTATAATCCTTAACAGAAAGAGTGAAGCTTACTGTTCACAAACAACTTGGAGGTTACTTTATCCTGTGAACTCATCATGAAAATACTTGATGAACAGTAAAGTTGGTCATAATTAAGAGTTACCGACTTCAAAATGTTAAAAATGTAAGTGTGCGTAACTTACAATTACAATATCCAGATTGAAGGTCAAAATATCAGGAAGTGTCTTGGTCAAAAGTTCAGCTTCAGACACACCATTAAAACGGTCCACTTTTCTTTTGACTTTGAATGCATCTGTGATCTTCTCTTGTTTGCCTTTTGATTTAGTTGATTTAGCTGCTTTAGCTGCTTTAGCAGCTGATTTTTTGGGCTCTGTTGATTTGGTTTTTCTCTTCCTTCCCTTTGTAACTTCTGGAACACAAAGTAATATATTCCTTTTGCAGTTTTCTAAAACCGTAGAAGAATTGTTTTTACTACTATTGATGTCAAATGTTAATACAAAGTTTTAGTCAAATTACAACTTGCCTACTAAAACCGTTCTCATCCTCCAAATATTTATGCAAAATAACCCTTGTATGAAAACAACTTTCATCTGAAACTCTTCATTAGCCTATGTCAGTAAGTGAAGTCAAGGACTTTAGATTCATACTAACAGACTAGTGGGCATAGTTTGCATTGACAGTTATTGGACACTTAAAATGAGGGGTTTTGGTTGCTAGTGATGAAAATGTAGACTCATTGTTAAAGGGAATGCGCTTAGATGGGAATATCACTGTTGATAGGATCACCTAAATCAAAACTAGAGTTTTGGCTTAATGAATATCACACACAAAGAGGGTTACTTTATATAAAATGTAGATGTTCAATAAAAGTCCACATGCAAGTTCCCTACCATATTTCCAAATTAGCTATGCCTATTACTACTACTTTGGCCACCTTTTTAGTCACAGTCATAGTAAATAGAAGTTTTTCATATTTCCTTTTGTGCTTAGCTGACCCTATCTTGTCTCACTAACTCACGTTGGCAACCTATGGCTCTACAGGGAGCCAAATATGGCTCTTCTGGAGCCCCAACACAGCCCCTCCACTTTGCTCTCCCTCCTGCAGGGAGCCCGCACTGGCGTTACAACTTTACAGCCTCTTGCAAGACTGGAGTGTCAGCACTGGCTTCTGGGGGGAGAGAAAGCCCCAAGGCTCTGCACTGGATCTGGCATGCAGGGAACAGATGGAGCAAAAAAAGTCTCAGTGCATTGCTCTTTTCCTTCCCTCTGCATGCGGGAAACAAGCCGCTAAAATGGCTCCATGCACACTGCCCTTTTTTGTGCCTCCGGGAAACACTTCCTTGAAGGTTTCCCTTGCAAATCCTTCCTGGAGACTTCCAGGGAATGGGAGCAGCAGGCATGTTAAACGGTGCCTGCCAAGCAGTATGCAAACAAGTGCCCCCTCTCCCCATGTCTGGGCCCCTCCCCCCCCCGGCCAGAAAGCCTGTGCGCCCTGGCCAAAATCCTCTCTATCCCCAGCCCAGACACCCCCTGCCCTCAATCCCCCCAGCCTCCCTTGACAGAATACCTCCTGCCCCAAGCTCTCTGGCCCAAATCCTCTCTACCCTCTGGCCAGACACCTACTGCCCTTCCCCCTTGGCCAGAATCCTCCTTTGCCCCCCATCTCGTTCTCCCCCCGGCCAGGCAGCCAGCTTTCTACCCCCTTACCAGACCTCTCCCCCTCCTATAAACCACCTCTCCCTGCCCAGATCCTGCACTCCCATCACTATCCCATTCACTGGTACCCCTGTACAGCATACTTAAATACTCATTTTTGGCCCCACCCTAGAGCCTAAGTAGGACCCACAAAAATCCACTAAGCCTGGAATCCCAGAAGAGTAAATCTGGCCTGATACCTTGAACCTAAGTCCTTCCTGCCCCTCCACTCACTATGGTGCTGGAGCTGGGGGGGGGGGGGTCACATCAGTGAGGGTTGGGGAGGGTTTTTTTGTTTTTTTGCACTTCTCACTTGTGTGGTTCCTGACAGATAGATCAGTGGCCCCCGACCCAAAAAAGGTTCCCCACTCCTGCCATAAATCAAGACAATGTTGAAACCTTGTGTTGGACATAATATTTTACTTTATCTAAAAATAAAGCCTGGCCAACAAGCCCTCAAATGGGCTGGGGCCCAGCTCCCATCTGGCCGCAGCAACAAAACACTCCTGCTCCCCTCCCCACTCCCCGCACACACCAATCCTGAGCCCATCATACACCTGAACCTCCTGCCCTGAGCCCCTCTCATCCCTGCACCCCCACATGCCCAGTCTCCTGTCATAACACTCCTGCAGCTCCACCTCCCCACCTTGTGCCTGAAGTCCATCATACTCCCACTCTCCTGCCTTGAGCGTCTTGTACACTGCAGCCCAGTCTTCTGCTCCCCCACATCACCAGCCCCCTGCCATAAGATTGACAGAAAAGAGCCTGATTGCATGAAGTTGAATTTGATTATGTAAACTTCAAAGAAATGTATGAAAGATGCAACAGCAGAAGTCCCATTAAATAAAGTCTGTGAATACGTTTCATTTATGCTATTATTAATCATGTCACGTATCAATATTAGGTTGTATATTTTCAGTCATACAATGGGCATTCTTATGCAGTTCTTTGTTGACCATTGTTCTGAATTTTGATGTAGTTTGGCTCTCTGGTTTGAAAAGGTTGCCAACCCCTGCACTGACTGTTCAAAACAGACACAAACCTGTACAAGTTCTTCCATGTTAAAAATACACGCAGAACACAAACTACATACACATATAATCAGAATAGCCACTGTGAATGCAGCATCATTCATTTAAGAACAAGAAGTTGGAATGGTGCATACAGCTCGGGACTCGTGGGGAATCCCGCTGACCCCGGGCTCCACGTGGGCACTTCTGCTTTGAAATGCACAGACTCCCTGTTGGCCCTGGGCTCCACGCAGGTGCTAGCTTTGAAATGTTCAAGAGCACTTGTGCTCTCTATACAGTTTCAACTTGCCAAGGGTTACAGCAACTATTGTGAAAGTAAATATGTAAATGTGGCATGCTATTAAAAACTGAGATACCATCATCTCAGATTTAACATTCTTGCATTATTTGTACAGACAGATTCATACCTATATTCAAAATATGGATAAAGGATTAATTCTGAGATAGCGGGAAAAAGTGTAGTAGCTATTGGTTTAGAACTAGCCTTCAAGTATGGCAGACGGTACTGCCTTTTTAAAAGAGTGATTGAGTGACAAGTAGTAAGATTACACCGGCTCCCATTCTGGCATACTTAATACCAAACTAACAAGCAAAAGATATACAAGAAGGTTGAAGAAAGGAGATAATAGGGGCTACCTAGAAATGCATCTCAAGGCGCAATTTCTAGCTCTCTCATATTTGTAGGTAGTTTAAAGTTAGCTTTTAAAGTAGCAATTAAAGATTCAGATTATTACATTTTACCAAAAACAGTGTAGTTCAATATATAACCCTAATAAAGATTTTCAGAAAAACAAAGTCCTACTGTGCTAGTTTTACAAAATTGCAATGAACATTTACTAGCTGAAGCAAAAAGTCTAGCTTTTTTCCCCCATATGCCATTTACCACGATGACTGAAAATCACAACACAAAATCAACTAATGGTAGTTTACCTGCTTATGAAAAATATCACTCATAGTGGAAGTTCAGCATCTGGCAAGGCTGAGCAATGTCAAAACTATAACCAGGGTTTGCTTTGTATTTTCCTATATGCATGCAGCACTATTTTTGTTGTTCTTTTAGAAATGTTACAAAACCCAAGCTTCTGAACATGTTACAAAATCGCAAAAGAGAAAAAATACAAGCAGACAAGAGAAGCAAATTATTAAGACAAATCATCCTAATAAAAAAAGATTTTAATAAAAAAATGAATATTAATTTGGTGTCACTACCTTGAACAGGTTCTTGAGCAAAGTTTGGATCTGGAATGCCCTCTACAGTCTGTTGTTCATTCATCATTTCCATGTTAGGAACGGCAGTCGTCATTTGATGGAATGGAAATGTATAAAATGCTTGAGCTTGCTGAAGAGGAGAATAATATCTTAAAAGGAAAAAAAGTCAGTATTGTCAGATACACATCATTAACATTTCAAGATTTTCTTAAATTATTTTAAGCTGGCTCCCTGTGCATACCGGCTCCTACCTGTGTCCCCACCCCGCTGCTGCCTCTCTTACAGCGCAAATAGTGTGGGGGTGGAGGGAACATGTTTACACTATCATTTTCCTAACAGAAATCAGAATATTCAGATTACAGTGACATTAAATATATGCCTTATTTTCCATCCACTTTTCTATAACACGTTACATTTTATGTTCTTAAAAGCATACCAACATATACACAGAGGGTAGGTAATCTAGCTGAGTTAAAGCTATTATACACCTAACTGAAGCTTTGTGTACACTGCCAAATTAATTTGAGTTGTTAGTATTTACTGTGGTGGTTCATGTCCACACTACACCACCTCTGTTAGTAGGGGACATCCTCACCAGTCCTCATCCTTCCACCAACTTAAACGTGTGGGGTACTGACACTCATGAGTAGGGAACTGACAACCAATGGCAATGTAATGCAGCATGCCCAAAGGCACTGCATTGCCCTAACTATATCAACCTAAATGCTAAGGGCTACCTAAGGAAGGGCTCTTGTGCATTTCAAAGCGGAAGCACTCATGGAGCCTGGAGTCAGCGGGGGGACTCCCCAGCTGACTGTGGGTTCCGTGGAAACACAGCACGGAGCCTGGAATCAGTTGGGGAGTCTCCAGCTGACCCCAGGCTCCTGGCGGTGCTGCCACTTTGAAACACTGCCTTGGCATTTCAAAGGGGCAGCGCTGCACAGCTGAGCTGGGATCAGCTGTGTGGTGCCTCCCTTTGAAGTATCCTTTCTCTCCCCTGCTTTGCTACCTCTAATAGAGGCAGCAAGGGGGGGAAGGGATTGAGTGGTTAACTGACTATCAGAGAAGCATTTGCTTATTGGATAATTGACTAGTCTTTAACATCCTTAATATAGACACAAAGTTAGGTCAGTAGAAGGCAGCTTAACCTAGTGTAGACCATGCCTTAGAATTAATTGATTAATAATAATATATGGTGATATACCTATCTCACAGAGCTCGAAGGGCCTTGAAAGATCATCAAGTCCAGTCCCCTGCCTTCACAGCAGGACTATCTCTGACTGATTTGCCCCAGATCACTAAATGGCTCCCTCCAGGATTAAACTCACAACCCTGGGTTCAGCAAGCCCATGCTCAAACCACTGAGCTATCCCTCCTCTCCTCTCACTGTCTTTTATTGGGCCAACTTCAGCCGGTAAGAGAGAGACAAGCTTTCAAACTTACAGAGCTCTGTGACCTGAAGACGACCTCTGAATGAGCTCCAAAGTTTTTCCTCTCTCACCCCAACAGAAATTGGTTGAGTAAAAGATATTATCTTTCTACCTTCTATCTGGGACCAGCATGGCTAGAACAACACTGCATACAATCAAGAACTACCTACCTGACTTTGCCAACTCTGAATTGCGTAAGCTTCCATCAAATTACTTTACTCTGTAACGCATACAGAGTGCGTGGGGCAGTCGGGGATTACCAGTGTTACAGATGCCCAGGTGCTTTTAGGCAATTAGCCACTGTGCACCCTAGTTAGTATCTTTACGCAGCACTGTCCCAAGCACCGGCCAGTGACAGCGGAGACGCTCCTGTCGCCAGTATAGAAGCCGGCAGGGACTCCTAGTCCAGAGGTGCTTCCCCACAGCTTCACACAGACCCTCCCAACATCGAGTCTCTGCTCAATACAACCCCCAGGTGTGGGCCCCCCCCCCGCCCGCACACAGACAGCTCCCCGCTCGGCACACCCCGAGCAGACACTCACACCAGCCCGCCCCTCCCGGACACAGCCCCCTGCTGCACCGCCCCGCCCACCGGGCCCGCGGCTGCCCAGGCCCCGCGCGCACCAGCCCGGCCGCAGAGGCGGGGGCGGGGGGGGCGCCTAGGCCCGGCTGCCCCGCGTACCTGCCCGGCCTCTCGGCTTCCATCCCCGGCCGCCACGAGCGCGAACTCCTCCTCCTCCCCCCCCCGGCCCCTTCTTCCGCCTCACGCACCGCGAGCGCCGACCGGCCTGCTGGGCGAGCGGTCACGCGGGGTGGACGGCAGCCAATCAGGAGCAGGCTCCACAGCGGGCCGCGAACCTTGCGGGGGTGGGGGAGAAGGCCTCAGAGACGGGAGGGGGAGGAGGGGAAGGGGGCGGGGCTTCTCTGCGCCCAGCACCATGGGCCTGTGGGATGACTGACTGGCAGCCAGACTGACCCAGAGCGCCTGGCACGCGCCGGGATGGGATTGTTCCATGGCTCTAGTCCCCCCCCCCTCCCGGCCCGATTCCCACTGATCATAAGGAAACACCACAGCGCCTGTGTTGTTCTGAAGCTATCGGGGGAGAGTCAAGACAGAACGCGATCCGTGTGTGCCAGACACTCCAGCTAACCTGCCCTTACTCCTGACTGCTTTGTGCACAGCAGTGCCCGTGCATGCCCGAAAACTAAAATAACACAAGGCAAGAGAAGAAATTCAATTGCTAGTCTATCGCAACTTACAAGAGATTCCAAAGGCATTAATAGAAAATGCCACTGTATTATTATTCCACAGTAATGGTTCTTAACACTCAGCAGAGGCCCTAATATATTTTCAAACGGCTGCTGCGGCTCTGATCATGCAAAACACTTTCGTGCATGCCTTTCTGTATGCATATGAGTAGGCCCATTGAAGCCAACAAGGCTACTTGGGCTTCAAGTTAAGCACATGCAAAAGTGCCTTTCTAGATCATATCTCACCTGTATAAAGTTAAGACGACATGTAAATGTTTACAGGAATGGGTTCTATATTCTTACAAGGCAATCAGCGTTACCACAGACTAAGTACTGCTATCACAAAGTTTCAAAAGTCATGAATCAGGCCCCAGATATGAGACTGACATAAAATATGTATTTGCCCTCTTATCTTTGAACCTCTAATTGTCACATTTCTAAGCTTTCTCTCCACAATCATGAGGGCTTGAAACTTTAAAAAAAAACAACTGAGATTTTCACATAACCACACAATGCCAAGAACTGGGGACAACAAATGAACAACACCAAACACCCTAAACCTTGGCAAGTCAGGAATTCCTAGACTGTTCTCGGATAGTGAACATAACTAGTTATTAGTGCTAGAGGAGTTACTATTCTGTTAGTACAGTATTATTGTGTTGATAATGTAATCGCTCAGTCAATGCTAATCTTAGCGCAGGGTGGTTGCTACAGTGGACTAAGCCTTATTAGGCCACTGTAGGGAATTCAGAATAACGCAGAAAGTCTCTGAGAGATGTATTAGCCTCTCAGGGATATGAATGAACACACACTTACTGAGCCAAACAAGGAAACAGTGAGGGAACCTCCCAAGTCACCGCAGCATCCTCTCTCCCCAGCCAGTTTGGAAGGGAACCTTGCAGCAGCAGCTCCCTAGGATCTCCCATTTGGGGGAAGCAGAGGCAATCTGGCAAGAGACGTAGTTCCGTAGCAGCTAGTATAGTCACGTGAGAGATGACAGCCAAGCCCTGAATCACATGATTTGCTGAGAGCGGGGGGGGGGGGGGGCTCCTCCTTTCCTGCAGGGGGACGGGCTGGCCTAAGTTGTGTCTCCGGGTCGTGGTATTTGGGGCTTCCTCCCCAGATTCAGTGTCCTGGGCAGGGTACATACAGGTGGTCAAACTAATGTAGAGTTTTGATGAATGCAAGTTGGTGCATTTCCCATGCCTCAGTCACCCGCAAATTATAATTGATACGTGTAGCAGAGCTGAAGTTGCCCTTGGGGGGGTAGACAAATAATTCTTCCGGCTGATGTCCACGGGGAGCACTGTTACCTCTGTAGTATGTTGAAGTGATTTGAACACTTTACATTTTCTTTACCTACTTTTAAACTTTTTAAAATGAACTTCCATTATTGCAAATTTCTTCCTCTCCCCCATCTCTTTTTCCTACCGAAGGTGGATGTGATTTAACTAAACGTAGAGGTTCTTGTTAACAGATATCAACAGGGTGGATTGTATTTCAGAATGGGCTAGTTGGCATACTAATTATTGCAACTTTTTTTCTAATTTTTCTTTTCCTCAGACAGCTGGAGTTCTCGAATTTCAAGTGCTGACTGCATTTCATCATGCCTGCTGGGGTATCTTGGTCTCAATACTTGAAAATGATCAGTGCAAGCACATTGGCTATGTTTGCAGGTGCAGAAATTGTGCATAGATATTACAGACCTGATCTTGTAAGTGATTTAAGGCTTTGATTTCTTATTTCATTTATTATAACTGCTAAATAATAATATGTGTTTTGACATTTCTTCGCTAGGAAAACTGTTCAGTGTACAAAAGACATTAGGTCAAAAATACCAAAACACTTCTATATCAAAAGGTTGATATGTTCGTTTGTCATTCCAATAATAAGGAAAAAGGGCACATGACTTTCTAGCAGTTTCACACATTTGCCTCGTCTCAGGATTTTTCTTCAGTTTTGAAGAAACGGAAGTTAAAAGAAATACCAGGTTATTGATAATGTAAAATAACTTTACTTTGGGATTATAAGATTATTTTCTGCTCTAGACTAGAAGAGCTAGAATCCTAAATTAGTAATTCATTCAAGGTGTTTTTTTCCCCTCCCTATTAAATCTGAGTCAGATTGGTTCGGAAGCAGATTGAGTAGTGACCAGCTGCATTGTGTGCTGAGGAAGGACCAGAAAGTACATAATAAGCCTCTGTTTTTAAAAGAAATAGTCACAGAACCAGGAAAATGTTAACTTGTTTTATTAAGATCTAAAGCTCAGAAGTGATCTTTTGGGCAAAGTTAGATCAACATACGATTTGGATGGAAAGCGTGAAATTTTTGTGGATTCAATCCTACACCAGGTGAAATGCTGCAGTTTTAGTAGAGATTTGTAGTTCACTTTGTCTGGAAATTCAAGGAGTGAAAATACATATAAAGTCAGATCTTGGAAAAAGTATCACAATGGTTTGATATTCGTATAGCTTGATTTTGGCTTTCATATTTTTCCAAGCTCTTAGCATTTACAACCTTTTCTCTTACTTTTGTCTTTTACATTGGGAAACATTCCCTGTTCCCACAATATTCCTTTGTTTCAGAAAACAGAGTAGAAAATAGCATGGTTTTGCCTATTTATACACTCACATAATCTACTACAAGTTGTACCTCCCTTAACCAGGACTCTGTGATCTGGCAATATCCATGGTTTGGCAGGATCGTAAAATCCAGGTATAAGGAGGTCAGGCCGCAGGGCAGGAGTTGGGGACGAGGGGGTGAAATCAAACTGTAACTTGAATGTAGTGTTCTTTTTTGTCTCTAATTTTCTGGTTGTTCAGTTTTCTGTACCTCAGTCACAGATTTTGAGCATTAACACCACTTTGTTTTATTTATTTTATAGACTATACCTGAAATTCCACCTAAGCCTGGAGAACTGAAAACAGAACTCTTGGGTCTAAAACAAAGACAGAGCAAAGTTCATACCTCACAGCAATGACCACAGACTACTGAAATCATGAAGGGTAGAATTTTCAGAAGGGCCTAAATAACTTAGGGTCCTGAGTCTCATTTGCTTAATTTAGGGACTCAAGCCGTTGAGACTTTTGCACTTCTGAAAATTGTACCTGAAGTCCATATATGAAATAAATCTATCTTAATATTTATTTAAAACAAAACAACTTGTTTGTAAGAAATAAACAGTATTCCTTATACAATTATCAGAAATCCAGTCAGTTGTTTATTAAAACTCTTATATTCTATTGAAAACAAAAATACGGTTTTTTGAGGGAGAAAGATTTATTTATTTACTGTTGAACATTGGAATATCTCAGAATGGGCTGCTTTAAATCTATCACAAAATGTAAAGATGAGAAGAGACTGAAAATAAAAGCACTAAGAGGATTTAATGAGTATAAAAGACAGAATAAAAAGCTTACTTAAATGAAGGTGTCCTAAAATGTTTTACATTGTGCTATTGTGAATATCCAAGACCAAATATCATTTTTAGCAAACCTTACACTAATAAGTCATATATATTTAATTATAACAAATATTCTAATGGGTGTGATTTCTTACCCCCTCTGACACGTCTGATAAAGCATGGAGTTCATGCCTGAAATCTGTGTGATCCTCTTCAAAATCTCTTACTGCTACTGTCTTCTATTTCTTTAAGAGGTAAATGAATCAGTAGGTATACCCAGGGCCAGCTCGAGCCATTCCTGCGCCCCGGGCAGTGGGCACGTGACGCATGCCGGCTCCGCCCCTGGGCGCATGGTGCATGCGTGGCCGCACTCCCGGTGCACTGCGCCCCTTACAGCTGCAATCGGGTACGCAGCGCCTGATGACAGCTCTAAGGGGTGCCGTACGGCTGGGCACGCAGCGCCTCTTACAACTATCATAAGGTGCCTCCCGTAGGTTGGTGCCCTGAGCAGCTGACCGGCTAGCCCCGCCTTAATCCGGCCCTGGGCATACCTTGTCCTAAAGTCGGTAGTAATACTAAGCCCTGATGACTGGCGGTAAAGGATCACAATATATCCTAGTTCTCCTTTCTGCCCAATTATGTAAGCATGAAAGGAGGTTATTTTTTTATTAACTTGCTGAAATCTACCAAACTAGGTTTGTTAACTGAATAAGTGTTCCAGCCAATATAGAATGGAATTTAATAATAAACTTTTTCTGAGTCCAGTGAATGTTAGGTCATTAGCATTAATGCTGGGTTCTTTTCAGATGAACTTTTAACTTGATCAGTATTATAAATCAGAATCAGTGTTCCCTGTATGCTGAGCATTGAGGCAGCTTCTCAGGAGATTCAAATGCTGCCCAGCTGATTAGCAGAGCACCCAGTATGCACACAACCAGCAGCATGTGTTTCTACTGGTGGTGCACATCCACATATGCCCTGGTGCATGCAATTTATTTAATTTATTCTGCACATATATGGAAATAATTATAAGGAACATTGATCAGGACATTTGCACATTCTTAGCTGATCAATATTTTATTATTCCACTCAGAACCAAATTAGTATTGTGGAAGAAAACATTGTCCTCACTCTGCGTTTGTAAGCAACAAGTAGCCAGAGGCAATTTATTCGAGCAATATTGCAAGGGAAGACAGCATAAGCAGATCTTCAAATACAAAACAATTAAAACCCAATATATATACCTTTCTGTTACATATAACATCAAACAATTACTTCCCTGCCCACTCAATTCCCATAGGATACTGTCTTATCTTCTCACTGAGGTCAGCATTCCATTCTTATCTTGGAGAGCGAGGCAGAGAGGCGAACACAACGTCTCTCCTAGCTCTCGCGTTAGCAAGAGTCAGAATGAACCAGACTCTTGCTCTGCTACTGACAAACCCTGAAATGGACACACAAATCCCCTCTCCCCTAGTCCTGTTTCCACAGTATACAACCAACAGTTAACCACTCAAGTGTAGCCAAATCAATGTTGTAATTGTGTACTACACATACACAATACAGTCTTGCATGCAATAATCAGACATAGGGCTCGGCAGTTAAGTCAAGGCATGATGCAAATTACCAAGGTTTCTTACAATGTTTATTTATGATAATCAATTCTTAATTCTTGTACCTAACGAGGGCTGTCAATTAACACGCATTAAAGCCTGCGATTAACGCAGAGCACAGTTGACGCATTAATTTTTTTAACATGCGTTAATCGCAGGTGTTTCCGTGGTGCTGCCCCTTTGAAACGCTGCCAGGACATTTCAAAGGGGCAGCACAGTGGGAGCCTGGGATCAGTTGGAGTCCCCAGCTGACCCCGGGCTCTGTGCAGCGCTGCCCCTTTGAAACGCCACTGCTGTGTTTCAAAGGGGCAGCTCCAAGCAGCGTTCGGGGGTCAGTTGTGAGGCAGGGCATTTCAAAGGGGCAGAGCAACGCGGAGCCCAGGGGCAGCTGGGGACTCCAGCTGATCCTGGGCACCTGCAGCACCGTCCCTTTGAAATGCTGCTGCTGCGTTTCAAAGGGGCAGCGCTAGCAGAGCCCGGGATCAGTCGGAGACTTATTATTTAATTACGTGATTAATCATGCTGTTAATCAAGATTAATTTTTTTAATCGCACGGGTAATTGCAATTCTTTTTTTTAATCGCTTGACAGCCCTATACCTAACTCATCACAATTTGGTTACTCTTTTAATAATTTGTTCAAAAAAAAAAAGGAGATAATTTTACACTGTTAAAAACAATTGCTTAAAGGTATCGTTTTCAGTCCCTCTTAGGCTAATTTGCTTGTATTTATAAAGGAGTTACAGTCTAAATATGGTTACTTGAAGTCTTGCTAGAATGTGTAAACTTAGCAAGATAACCTACAATTACTATATTGAAGAAATACTAGTGGAAATATAATCTTTGAAAAATCTCACCATTTTTTCTTACCTTCTTACCCCGGGATGGGGACGATCCTTTCCACATGAGAGGTCGAGGATTGATGGTCACTCTAGGATTGGTCACCCTTAGGATTGTTGGGTTCAGTCAATTTTTCAGTTGCACATGGTGAACTGAGTTTTAATGCCTAATCTGTCTGATATGTCAGAGGGAGTAGAGTGGAATTCTTGGATATGTAAATGTGAACATCAAATAGGAGTACAAAAGGGATACTATTATGGGAATATTGTGTTTAGTTCTAGTGTCCACAAAAAAAATTAAAAAATTAGAAGCGGTTCAGCAAAGAGCTACAAGAATGATTTGAGGTCTGTAAAACATGCCTTATATTGAGAGGTTTAAGAATTTCAGTCTATTTTGTTCATTCAAAAAGCAGCTAAGAGGTAACCTGATCACAGTCCACAACTACCTGTATAGGAAAGATATTTCTAACAGTAGGGAGCTTTTTAATCTAGCAGAAAAAGACATGAGCTCTAATGGCTAGAAAATAGAGGTTACTTACCTTATAGCAGTTGGAGTTTTTTGAGATGTGTGGTCCTCAGAGAGATTCACTGTGGGTGTACAGACTCTCTGTGCCTGAGATTGGATGCTTTTTTCAATAGAAGTGTCTGTTGGTCGGCATCTGTGCTATCTGGTGGTTGCGCCTCCACTGAACTGAGATTATAAGGCAGAGGTGGGCAAAATATGTCCCGTGGGAAGAAGCTCACCAAGCCACTGAATCTGGGCTGCAGTTCAAATAGTGGGTTATAAATGCCAAAAGTACCAAGTTTATGTTCTTGGCCAGTGCAGTTTGTAGTACTGGTGGAAAGCTCTGATGATGCCTTTCAAGTACTTTGTGCTGTTGTGGGATGGGTAACGACCGAGGAGTTCTCCATCAGAGAAGAAAGGTGTTGAAAGCTGCCAGATGCACACATAGCAAACTGACAGATGAGACTGATCATTTCAAGGGAAGAACATAATCCAGAGTAAAATGGATCCCAGACTCTTTTCCCCCTGCTCTACACTAGGGTCTGAGTTCGAATTAAGATGTAAAACTTCAGCTAAGTTAATTGTGTAGTTTAAGTAGAAGTATCTTACCTTGGATTTTGGTGCTGTCCACATTACAGGAAGTCAAAGGAAGCACATTCTCCCTTCAATTTCCCTTACTCCTCGTAGAAGCAGGATTACCAGCATTGACTGGCACGCCCTCTCTGTTCGAATTAGCATGTCTTTGCTAGACCCGCTAATTCAAATCCTGGAAGATCGACTGCAGCTGCTCCAATCTTCTCTGTAATGTAGACATGGCCCTAAAGAGGAGTTATGCTGTTGACACCAGATGAAGAACAACTTCCTCTTGGTTACAAAGCTCTTTCTTGCAGAACATGGGTGGGGAACCTTCTTTGGATCAGGGGCTGCTAACCCACAGAGATATCCGCCAGAGGCTGCACAAAAGTAAGAAGCTGTGACCACCCCTTCCTCCCCTGAGGGCAAGATTAAATTGTTTGGCGGACTGGAGGTTCCCCACCCCTGTCGTAGAGGCTATCCCGCTGTTGTTGGGAATAGGGATGTAAACGAGTAGTTTAGTACTCAACTACCCCATAATCTAAGCTTGTATCAGAGGCTGGGGGTAGGAGGACAGGAACCAGTGCTCCTAAAGAAATCCTGATTTTATAGTCATCTAGTGGTGAAGGTGAGGCTGCTTCCACTGCCTCATCTAGGAGGGCTGCATTCATGGCTGCAGGACAAGCATGTCAGATGACAATTGATTTATACTGTGTCTCTGCTAGCTTCTCCAGAGAAATGGTAAGGGAGTTAGTGACTCTTACACAGAGGTCTTGGAATGATTTAAAGTCCTCTGATGTGGGAAAGGGTGGCATGATGGTGTCAACCGGTTATGAAAATACGTGCAGGTGTGAGGAGATCTTCCAGTACCTTCCATTTCCTCCTCAGGGGGCTTGAAATGAGGAAGGGACAGAATATGTGGGTGAACTGGTTGATCTACGTGCCCTGATGGACGGGTGAGAAGGTTGAGCTTTTTGGGCTCTGTATAATGCCCATGGATCCCAGTGTGGCTTAATTGGGTGGCAAGGCCATGGGTGGAGGCAACCAGTGAGGGGGCTGCCATACTGCGGGCTGCTGACACGAAGGGTCAGGTCTTGCAGAGGAATAGAGAGGACTTTGCATTCCTGCTGAAATTTCTTCTTCCTGATAGGGGAGGAGCGGAGCCTGCAAGTTGTAGTAGCTGGGCTGATTTTGTGGCCTGATAGGATGCTGTTGGTGTCAAACAGGAGTGGATGAGACAAGCCGGTGAGCAGAGCTGGTAAATTGCTGCAGTACTGGGATGGTTAGTATGGATGGAGGCAGCAGAGTAAGGCTGGGGAGCAGCATGATGATGCCTTTGCCTTATGGCTATGTAAAGGGGCGGCAGGTGGGGCCATTATACTGCTCAGTGCTGAGTCAGACTGGCTTTTTCAGTGCTGAAGGGGCAAGTTTTGGCTTAGTATGCGAGCCCACCTTAGAGCCATATTGTATTTGGTCTTTTACTCCTCAGGTCATCCGGGTTCCGGACAACCCAGTGCCTCACGATCTGGTGCTCTAGGTGCCAATGGTTCTGGGGCACATTTTGTAGTAGGAGACTGCTTTTTTCAGGGTGAATCCCTGCAGGACAAGAAGTGCGAGCCCTTCTTTGAGCCTGTAGAAGCAGCTGGTCTCTTGGGCTCAGTTTTGAGGCAGGTCGGCTACGTCTACACTGGCATGAATTTCCAAAAATGCTTTTAACGGAAAAATTTTCCATTAAAAGCATTTTCGGAAAAGCACGTCTAGATTGGCAGGATGCTTTCCCGCAAAAGCACTTTTTGTGGAAAAGCGTCCGTGGCCAATCTAGATGCGGTTTTCCGCAAAAAAGCCCCGATTGCCATTTTCGCGATCGGGGCTTTTTTGCGGAAAACAATACTATGCTGTCTACACTAGCCCTTTCGCGCAAAAGTCTTTCGGAAAAAAAGTCTTTTGCCCGAACGGGAGCAGCATAGTATTTCTGGAAAAGCACTGATGATTTTACAGGAGATCGTCAGTGCTTTTCCGGAAATTCAAGCGGCCAGTGTAGACAGCTGGCAAGTTTTTCTGCAAAATCATCTGATTTTGCAGAAAAACTTGCCAGTCTAGACACAGCCGTCCTGTCAGATGCAGCCATAAGAGACGGCTGACAGCGGGAATCATGTGTTCAGGGTCTGCTGCAGGGCACAGTGACTTCCCCTGTGAGATTCAGCTGGAGCTCCCTTGTTTTTCTAGTTCTGGAGGTGAGTTTCTTACAGTGGGGGCACTTCTGAGGAACACATGCTTTCCCTAAACACTGTGAATGTCTATCCGAGACTGGTATGGACAGTCTGCAGGTTAAACGTTCAAAGCCTGAGGAATTAGGGCTTGGCTAAGGGCTATTCAATGACCACTAAAGTGGGTGAGGAGAAAAAAAAGTGGTTTTGGGGGATGAGGAAAAGAAGAAAAAGGTGCCCGGGTGGTCAAAAAGTAATACAAAAAAGGGTAAAGGTAGGCAAAAATAGGGGTTGAAAAAGTTTTCTGAGGGAGCTAATGCTGTTCCAACTGAAGCCAAAGGCAGGGGAGAAGGAACTTAGCGGATGGTTGGCTGTGCATGTAGAATAGCCACCCAGGACAGTGCAAATTGTGTCCCCTGCATGTGTGGCCAACTGAGTTCACTACTACCACAAATCTCCACTCAAATATCTAGAATGGTGCACTCATAAGAACATTCTTTGAAGTGAACTGTTGTCAAATCTCCAATGTTGTGACTTGTGTCAGTGTAGATAGCAAAAGTCTTCAGCAATATGCTAGTCTGGTAGATGGGAGTGGGAAAGAGTCCTGGACTCTAGGGCTATGTCTACACTGGCGGGTTGTTGCGCCAGAAGTATGCAAATGAGGCTAAGTGTGGAATATCGCCGAGCCTCGTTTGCATACCTAATGAGCCGCCGTTTTTGTGGAAGAGGCTCTTGCGCTAGGAGCTGTCTACACTGCCCCTTCTTGCACAATAAAACCCCTCTTGCACAATGCCGTTATTCCTGAAAATAATCAGCGTAGACACTCCTTCTGGTGCAAGAGCCTCTTCTGCAAAATGGCGGCTCATTAGATATGCAAATGAGGCTCGGAGATATTCCATGCGTAGCCTCATTTGCATATCTCTGGTGCAAGATAGCCTAGAGGTATGTCTAGACTGGCGTGTTTTTCCAGGATACCAGAGGTATCCCAGAAAAACTCCGCCACGTCCAGGGAACAGGAGCGGTCCGAGGTGGGCTGCAGCAGCTGGGGCCCCAGGCGGAATGTGCGATCAGCGCCCCCGCCTGCAGGGCCATCAATGGACTGACATCATCATTGTGCGCCCCGTTGAAGGCAGCGCCCTAGGCGGCAGCCGAGTCTGCCTATAGTCACAGGCTGCCCCTGCCAGGGAACGCATTTGCTCTTCCTTTTTTTTTTTTTTGCAGAAGAGAAAATGTGCTCTTTCAGGGAGTCCTGTATACCTCGTTCTACGAGGAATAAGGGCTCCTCTGAAAGAGGAAGCTTTTCTGCCATTTGGCCCCATTTAGATGGGGCCAAATGGCAGAAAATCCTCTTTCGGAAAAGCTATCGGAAAAAGCTATGCACATTGAGGAGCAAAATTTGCATAGCTTTTTCTGACAAAGGACTGTAATCTAGACCAGTGTTTCCCAATTTTTTTTGGCCGAGGAACCTTTTTCAGCTTTTCAGAATTTCAAGGAACCCCTAGGCTTATCAAGCAAAAAAAAAAAAAAAAAAAGGTAGGAGGCGGGGGAGGAGAGAGGGACCCACCAATTCATGAAAATCACATTCCTTCCCCAAGACACCCCCCCATCTCCCTTCTGTGAGGCCTCATCCGCTCTGTTCCCCTCCTCTCCATCACTTGCTATACCCAGCCCTTATACCTGTCTCAACCTAGTGAGAGTGCGGTGTGGGGTGGGAATGAGGGATTTGGGTGTGGGGAGGAGTGAGAAGTACAAGCTCTGGGAGGGAATTTGGATGCAGGAGAAGGGGCTGTTGGCTTAGGGAGGGGGCTCTAGGCTGGGGAGTGTTGGGTTCAGGTGGAAGGTTGGGGTGCCGAGCAAGCCAGGGCTTGTGGATGTGAGGGTGCAGGAATTTGAGCTGGATATGTGAGGGGCTCAGGGCAAGGAGGCTGTGAGTATGATGGGCTCAGGACACAGATTTGTGATGTGTGGATGGTGGAGGAATGTTGTGGCAGAAGACTGAGGATGTGGGGATGCAGGAGTTTGGGGATGTAAGAGGCTCAGGACAGGGGTTCTAGTGTATGATAGGCTCAGATTTGGGGTCAGGTGGTGCAGGAGTGTTATGATGCTGCAGTGAAATGGGGGTTTGGTCCCAATTGGGGGCTTGTTGGCCTGGCTTCATTTTTAAATAAAGTATTATGTCAAACTCAAAAGGTTTTAGCATTGTCTTTATATGTGAGAGGGGTGAGGAACCTGTTTTGAGTCAAAGGTCACTGACCCACAGAAAAGTCAGTTGGGGCCACACAAGTGAGATGCAAAAAAAACAAAAAAAAAAGCTCCTCCAAAAACCCCCAAGCCTCACTAATGTGGTCCCAAATGTGCTGGTGGGGGTAGGGGACAGAGTGCTAGTGGGTGCTGGAGCTGGGGAGAGGGTGCTGCTGGGTGGAAGGATGCTGGCTCAGGTGGCAGGGTGCTGGGGCAAGGTGCTGGGACAGGCAGGTGGCAGGGTGCTGGGGTCAGGGACATGGTTCTGCTGGGCACTAGGGTGACTGGCAGGGTGCTGGGACAAGACACAGGGTGCTAGCATGGATGGCAGGGTGCTGGGGCCAGGGCCAGGGCCAGGGCCAGGCCGGTGCTGAGTCCTGGGGTGTGAGGCAAGGTGCTGGGGCCAGGGCGGTGCTAGGGTGGATGGCAGGGCTGCCAAGGAGCGGGATAGGGATGGGGTGCAGGATCTGGGAGGGAGCTGGGGGGCGGAAGGGGACAAGGTCTGGGTAGGGTGCAGACCAGATAGGTAGGGTGCAGAAGCAGGCTGGATGTAGGGTGTCTGGCTACGAGGGAGGGTGCGAGGAGGGGACTTGGGTAGGAGTTGGACCTCCCTGATCTGGCACCCTCTAGACCTGACTGGTCCCAGATGAGGAATTTTTGGACCGGGGAGGTCATTTCAGGGCTCCTGGTCCTCCCCCCCTTCCCCACTAGGCTTCTTTGCACCTCTATCCCCTGCAACCGAACTAAGCTGCTCACCCCTGCTGGTTCCCTGCACCTCCCCCAAAACCATCCCTCATAATCCAAGGGAGTGCAGCACCAGTTCCCTGCAGCCCCTCACAGCCCAGCTGAGCTGCCCGTCTGTTCTGTATGCCCTCCCCATCCACCTCAGCCCAGCTGAGCCCTGCACTGGTTCCCTGCATGCCTCCCCCACAGCACAGCTGATCCCCGTTTCCCTGCACCTCCTCCAAGCCCCACAAAATTGCTGAGCCAAGAGCTGATTCCCTGTCCCTTCCTCCCCTTGGCTACGTCTACACTGGCCCCTTTTCCGGAAGGGGCATGTAAATTTCACTAGTCGTCGTAGGGAAATCCGCGGGGGATTTAAATATCCCCCGCGGCATTTAAATAAAAATGTCCGCCGCTTTTTTCCGGCTTTTAAAAAAGTGCCCTTTTCCGGAGGGTCTTATTCCTACTTTGAAGTAGGAATAAGACCCTCCGGAAAAGGGCGCTTTTTCCGGAGGATTGGGGCCAGTCTAGACGCTCTTTTCCGGCTTTTTTAAAAGCCGGAAAAAAGCGGCGGACATTTTTATTTAAATGCCGCGGGGGATATTTAAATCCCCCGTGGATTTCCCTACGACGACTAGTGAAATTTACATGCCCCTTCCGGAAAAGGGGCCAGTGTAGACGTAGCCCTTGAGTCTAGCCCGGGTTCCCGGCACCTCCCTCCTCCTGCAGTCAAACTGAGCTCTGAGCTCCACACACACACACACACCCCACCCCACAGCCCAGCCCAGCCCCCCAGACCTCCCCACTCTGCAACCCATCTGAGCTCAGTTTCCTGCACCTTCCCCCAAACCATGTAGACATGCTGAGCCAGTGCTGATTCCCTGCCCCTGCCTTCCTCCCTCCCCTTGGCTGTCTATATACTGGCACGATCTTGCACCAAAGCGGCCGCTCTTGCGCAAAAATTTGCTGCCTGTCTACACTGGCCGTGTGTTCATGCGCAAGTACACTAACGTTCTCATGTATGAAATCAGGGCTTCTTGCGCAAGAACTACGATGCTCCCACTCAGGAATAAGCCCTTTTGAGCAACTATTCTTGCGCAAGAGGCCAGTGTAGACAGGCAACATGAATTTCTTGAGCAAGAAAGCCCTATGGCTAAAATGGCCATTGGCACTTTCTTGGGCAAGAGAGTGTCCACACTGCCATAGATGCTCTTGTGCAAAAGCACAGCTCGCACATGGAAGAGTGGATGTGTTCTTGCACAAGAAACAACCCGTGTAGACATAGCCTAAGAGTTTCCTTACATGAGCAAAATGAATTTTGTGTTGTGCACCAGTATTGAGTTCATGTGGCTTGTTTGGATGTGCCACCCAAGTTATTAATAAATATTTTTAAGCCTCTACCGTTTCCCTCTGCTGCCATGTCAGCTCCCCTGGTGCCTGCTGCCCCCCGACTACTCACCCTCCTCTGCTGTCCTGACTCCTGCTCTTCTCACTGTCCTCAGCCCTCCTGCAACCTGCCCCCCTCCACCAGCCATTCTCTCCTCCCTGTGCCCACTTCTCCAGTAGCCCCACTCTGATTATGTGAGCTACCCCTCCTCATCCCCTCTTCTAACACCTCCCTCTACAAACCTGCCCTGCGTCTCTCCTCTGATGGTGGTCCCTCCAGAATCCCCTGGCACCTGCACCTTCTCTTACCCCTGCACCCTCCTGGTGCCTCCCCCTTCCCCCACTTCCTCTGCCCCCTTTGCTCCATTTTCCCCTGATGCCCACCCCTCACCACCCTCTGCCCCCATTCCCCTCATGCCCCTCTGCCCTCTCACATGACTTGCTCCATCCCAGCCTTCCTCATGCCCACCCCTTCTTTCAAGCCTTCTCCCAGCACCTCCCCCTCCCCCTCTAGCCCCCAGTGCCCTTCCCCTTTCCCCTCCCACTGACACCTCCTTTCCCCTCCTGCCCTTTTCCTCATTGTCTGTACTTGGCCCCCCTGCCGTTTCTCTCCTCCACCCCTGTCCCTTTGGTGCCTCCCCCTCCGCACAAGCACCTTCCTCTCCCAGCCCTTCCCTTTTCCCTCTGCACGAGCCCCGCCCCTTCCCTTCCCCTCTCCCGTACCTTCTGCCTTCCACTTTGTGGGGCCGGAGTCTGTGCTCTGTCCCCAGACTCCATACCGGCAACTCAGCCATGCGCGCATCACAGCGCCCAGCAAGTTTAAAATCCTGGGCTGTGACGTCATGTCACGTCCGGGCGTCTCCCCACCCGCTGGTTTGAGCGCGCAGGGCAGCAGCAGCCAGCGACCGGGAGCTCAGGGAAGGTCGCGCACGGCGGGGATGGGGGCGGGGGAGAGACGCTTTGGGGCTGGGCTGGGAGAACGCATGCGCAGGGGGGGGAGAGAGGGGGTCGGGACCCGCTCCAGCTCCAAATATTGCTGGAGCTTGGGCACCACAAAACTCGCCGCCCACGCCTCTGCTGGCTAGTAGTCTCTCTCTCTCTCTCTCTTTTTCAGAGGGGGCAGGGGAGCGCCAGCTCCTCGCGGAACCCCTCGTTGTGCTCCGGGGAACCCCAGGGTTCCCCGGAGCACCAATTGGGAAACACTGGTCTAGACTTAGCCCTAGGTGATGTAGGCTGTGGGAGGCAGTCTGCTTGTGGTACAATGCTGCCAGTACAGGAAATGAAAGGTTCCTTCTCTCTTGCAGGGTTCAGACCCACCCCTTGCATCAACAGCATCAGTGTACATTTTGCTGTCACTACAGTTGGTGCCAACCATCTCCATGAACTCCAGATCCTCTTGCACTGAAGGTGGTGATGGCCCATCTCAACTTTTAACTCAGTGGCTAGAGCACTCATCTGGGATATAGGTTGAATCCGCTCATCTGACCAAATGGGAGAAAGATGACCCTGGTTCAAACCACTGAGGATGAACGATTCCAATACAGGGCTTCTTTCCTGTTGAAGCATTTCTACAGTGGACAAATAGAGTGAAAGTGACAGTGGCTAGGGACTGGACCCAGAATCTCACAACTCTTCCATAAGTGCCTTAATGCCCAGGGAAACAGTTTCATCTAAGTATTTATCTGCAGCAGAACATATTGGGCCAGAAAGAAAGTGATTCTAGGTCAGGGGTTAGAACAGGCACTTAAATCTGGAATTTAAGCACTTAAGAATTTTGAGAGTCTAGGCCTATGCATGTATGTGAGACTTCATATTTTCCAGAAATCCAACAGTAATGTTTTTGGAACGGTAAAGTTTTATCTAAGTTCAAGGCCTTAGTTTTAGTATGATATAGAATTTATCTTAAACCCTCAAAGGCTTTAAGAAAAGATGCCACCATTAAATCTGCACTCTCATAAAAACAATTATTTCCTAAGTCATGAAAGATCCACAGCTACATTTTGTGTTCAGAGGGACCAAGTTCCAGTTCCACACTTAGTAAGTTGCTTGAGTTTTGGAAATACTCAACAGCTGCTGTTACTAGGATGACCATATGATGGATACAGGACACCTGGTAAAATTGCTTGTATTCAAGTGCAATCAGTCAGAATTCTGCAGTACAAATGTTCAAATTATCAAGTTGACTGAGCTCCTCTTAAAAAAAACAAAAACTATGTAACTTAAGTATTTTTATTTACCTTAAGGTTTGCATGGGAAGAGGTGACATTGCCATACACCTCTCGCATGAGCATAGGAATAGGATGGACCAACTCCTCCCTGCCCCGTGCTCTCCTTCCTCCATGCCTGGCTGAGCCCCAGGGATGGATCCCTCTCCTGATACTTGGTTCTGTATCTTAGCAAGGCAAAATGTGTGTGTGTGGGGGGGGGGGCATGCAGGGTCACAGGTCCCCACTCCCAGATTTGAGGGTTCACACCAGGCCATGGCCATCAGCAGCAGCTTTTCAGCTCTGTGCAGGAGGGAAGGAATGGGAGCTGCTTCCAGCTGTGGATGACTTGGCCTGTATCTTTGCAGAAATCACCCCCCCCCCCCCCATTCCTGTAGCTAGAAGCAGCTTGTCCCTTCTTGCCCATAGAAAGGTAGGTAAGACCAAGCTGCTGCTGCTGCCACTGCAGTAACTCAATCACCTTCTGTGCCCTGGCTAAGGAGGTTAAATATTGTTAATTGAATAATTGAGTAACCTCATGAATTCTTATTGGTTAGTCGACTATTCTGTAGTCCCTGGGAGCAGGGCTGGCAGCCAGTGTGCTCCAGCCTCACTTCCGAGACGATCCCTGCCACTCCGCACTGCACATTGCAGCTCTGCCTGACCATCACCCTTTCACACCCACCCCACAGGCAACTGGTGACCAACTATCCACTCAGCAGTAGGACCCACCAGTACCGATGAGAGAAGAGAAAATATGGGACAATTTGCCTATTTTTTTTTTTAAATTAGGGATAGCCGCAGGAAGGTTTAATACAAGACTGTCCCTTTAAAAACAGGACAGCTGTGTCATCCTAGCTCTTACAACTGATGTGCATTTCAAAAGTGGGAAATTGCTCAGATTATAGGTTGTGCACCAGAGGTTTTTATGAACTCGGGCCCTAGGTAGGCTTCAGTAAGTACTACTGCTAAAAAAGTTAATTGGATTTTAAGACTTTGCCCTTTGCTCCTGTTTGAGCCCAAGACCACTATAGCTTTTAGTTGGAAGGTTTCTCAGATGCTCTAGATACACACACCCCACTGGCCCTTGTACTAAGCTGTCTTCAGAAGACTCGACTTGGCCAAGAAACTAGAGAATAATGGTCCACTTTGTCAATGTGAAGGGAAGCAATGCCCTTATTTGCCACCCCACGGTCAGGAACACCTTTTAGAGCACTATGGCTCTTTTGTCATTCCCAGACTACACACAACTTGAATTTTTCATTTTAATTTGAAGGTTTAAAAAGTGTAATTGCTCATGTTATGATTTTTTTGGTCTATTTCACCTTTAACTGTTCATTTTAACAATCAGCACTCCTCTCTGCTCATTGGGGATCCTACATACTCTGATTGGTTATTAAGTCTTTCCATCATGTGTCATGATGAACTCTGAGCCCTAGCAGTAAAAATAGCTAAGCAAAAGAGAAGATATGTACCAGCATAAAACCACGTGAATGTGACAAAACATGCATTTGCTACAAAAATACTGAGGGTGATGCACAAGAGCCTGAGGAGCTGCAGCAAAAAAATGAATACCACACAAAATAGCTTAGGTGGGAGCTTAGACTCAAGTTTTGTAGGTCATCGTTCAAAAGGGGAAGCCTTTTTATGATAGCATGCATCTCTTTGCATAATGTAACAATTGATCTAACTATTTGACAAGTTTTGCAATCAGGACAATCTTACAGAAAATTAAAGATATGCCATTATTGGTTAAAAACAGTTCATGACAAAGCTATGAAAATGGCCCATCAAATTGACAAGTAAATGCAAAATTGGAGTACAGCTACTTTCATTTGCTTTGGATAAGACAACCAACACCAAGCAGTTGTGTATTCTGGGACAATATATTTTTGGAAATGCCGGGCATGAAGAAATGATTGACATATTACCAATGAGGGGCAGGGAGGGAGGAGAAGGGAGATCAAACAAGGGGCAAAGACATCCTGAAAACTGTGATGAACTCTGTAAAGTGAGAAAGATACAGTTGGATAATCTTTGTTTGCATGCACAGATTGCTGACCATGCTAGGTGCACAAATACAGGGGATTCCTTCAGCTGTTCTGACAAGAGTAACTGCTCACTTTTGAACTTTCATTGCAGTATGCATCAGGAGGCACTTTGGAATCTTGTGGAACTGAACTTGGAAGTGTAATAGGACTTGTCATTGAAGAACCAAACTGGACAGTAATTCCAGACATCTGTCAGCAGTTTGGAAATGGAACTAGCAATTTCAAGGAGCCAGATACCTGGGTGGAAAAATACATCCAGCTGAATTCTGATTTACAGTGCCTTGCTTGACAACATGAAGAATTGGCAAAATGGCATAAGTGGGCTGTCATGAAGACATTGGAGCATGATGATAATTGTATTTTGATTCCACCTATATGGAGGCAGGTTCTCATTTGAATCACTTCAAGGATACTTTGCACTCAAGATTGACCAAGTACAGCCTGAATGCAGGCATGAAGCTGAATTTGACCACTTATGATGTAAACTTCAAAGAAATGTGTGAGAAGATGCAGGAGCAGAAGTCCCATTCAATAAAGTCCTTGAGTACAGCGTTTCATTTATGGTATTAATCATGTCAGTTAGTAATAATAAATTGTATATTTTCAGTCATGCAAATAGGCATTCTTATACTGGCTGTGTTGACCACTGGTTCTGAATTATGATGTAGTTTGGCTCTTTGGTTTGAAAAGGTTGCTGACCCTTGTTCTAGAGCAATTTTGCTATGCTCTTTCAAACACATGGGCTGCGTCTAGACTGGCATGATTTTGCGGAAATACTTTTAATGGAAAAGTTTGTCCGTTAAAAGTATTTCCACAAAAGAGCATCTATATTGGCAAGTGCCTTTGCGCAAAAGCATCTGTGCCCAGTATAGACGCGGTTTTGCGCAAAAAAGCTCAGGCAGCCATTTTCACCATTGGGGCTTTCTTACGCAAAAAATTCCTGTCCACACTGGCCCTCTTGCTTTTTTCCCCCTGAGCGGGAGCATCAGAGTTCTTGCACAAGAACACTGAAAAATCTTACATTAGATCGTCAGTGTTCTTGCGCAAATTCTCGCAGCCAGTTTAGACAGCTGGCAAGATTCTGCGCAAAGGCAGCTGCTTTTGCTCAAAATCTTGCCAGTCTAGACACACCCATGTTGAATAGAATCACTGTTCACCTACCTATTAACTGGCAGCAGTAGCACACCCACAACAGGTACTAATAGGAACTTAAGTTGGTACCTCGCTTCCTACACTGAGCCAGGCTACCATAAAAAAAAATAGAAAAATGCTATCACTAACAGCCTGTACACTCCAATATTTGTTTAAGCACAGTAATGAGGTCCCACTCCCTGTCTTCTGAAGATTCAGAAGAGCTACTATGGAGTAGTATGAGCAACTCTTGGCCCAACAAGTTTTTGAGAATTACAGTCCATGTGATTTTTCCAACATAATACATTTTGCAGAAAGGAAAAGAGCTCTTTAAATTTAAATGTTTACTATGAACACAGTTGCAGTCACTAGTATAAAAACTTCTGAAGTTACATGAAGATAAAATGATTTACTGCCTTTATATAACCAGAAACGTTCACCTTTTACACCAATACCCCAAGGCAACAGCAGGGCCTGGAGGAATGAAGACAAAGGTCTTGCCAATAATTTCCCATGTGTCCTTAGGCATGCCACCTCATCTTTCCGGTTCAATGACCCCCTGTATTCAAAGGTATGTTTGAGATGAACTTTGAAGATTAGCTAAAGACAAATGTTTAATGTTTATGACTCAAATACACATTTAAAATATTTTTACCTCACCTCTATTTAAAATATTTTAGGTGGCTTACGAAGTTTAACACGCAATATATAGAACAAATTAAAATAGAGACCCCAGAGGGACATGAAAACTGCTAAACTCTCCCTTCCTCCAATAAAAGAATGAATAAAAAGGGTGGCTTTAGCCGAACGCAGAAACAATACTAATGGTGGCACCATGCAAATATCCTGGGGGAAGAGAATTCCACAGCCTGGGAGCAAAATCTGAGATGGCCATGTTCCACATTGATGTTAATCTTAGCTCCATAAATGGGGGGGAACACTGAGCAGACTTCCCCAGCTAACCTCAATCCCTGGGCAGGTTCACACGAGAGACGATGGTCCTTCAGATACCCAAGTTTGACAGATTGTATGTTGTTTCTACAATCTCAGTTTGAAACAAGTTTAATTTACTGTAGTTCATAGAACAAAGTAGTTAACTGACTATTATGGCAATAGGGTCTATTCCTAGTCTTGATACAGCCAAGCAAGGAGCTGCATCACTTCAGTGATGCTGTAAATGGTGGAAGGAAGAGGGAATAATGTGAGAGAAGCAGTTTTAAATCCACTCAAATGCTCTACTACAAATAGGAGATCCTAATATACTTCCCTTTTCAAAATGCAGCAGAGATGAAAGACACGTGGATTTAGAAGCCTGCGTTGCCTTTTCAGCCTTGACAAGAAGATGCAGTAATTCTGTATTTTAAGTGATATTTGTATAGTTTCTCCTAGTCACCTCACTGCCCAAACATCTACAGTGAGCCCTCGCTACTTCGCGGTTCGACCATCGCGGATTCACGACTTCACGGACTTTTTGTATGTATATATTATAAAAGAAATATATCGCGGATTTTCCGGAAATTTCGAAAATAGCCGCGATATATGAAGACCCCAAATACGTAAATATGGTGTCCCTACTTCGCGGATTTTCAGCTATCGCGGTCGGGTTTGGAACCTATCTACCGCGATAAACGAGGGTTCACTGTATTCACTTGTCTTGTGGATCAGTCTAGTTTTGACAGTAGAAAAGTTTTAGGTCAACCAATACAACAGTCATAACCTCCTTACGTCACAGGATATTGCCCATAACTACTGGGCACGAAACAAGTATTATTAGCCTGCCAGCCAGACAATACTGGCCCTTCAGAAGTTGACAATTGTGACCAATGTGTTTTAATGCACAGAAATCAGCTCTGTGAGCAGGTCCCTCCCCCATCTTAGTCACACACACACACACACACACACACACACACACACACTATGTAAACCTCTGTATATTTAGGTCTAAGCTAAGAAAGATGAACATTCCAGTTGGGTTACACATGGTATTTTGGAACATTTTATTTTGTACACATGACAAGATTTTACACCAAGAATAGTCAGTTAAATAGTACAAATTTACATTCATGAGGAATGTTTTAAAAAATTAAACTTAAAAAATCCTCCTCAGCCCATAACCCCACAACACCACCCCCTTAACATTTTACAGTGAAAAACTGAACAATCTAATTCACATTCCCTCCTCACCCCAGGCAGGATGCTAGTTGAGTGCTGTTTACAGTTCATCTTTTACATCTGTAGATTCCTGCAAAGATGAGAGAAAATTAAGTTTGTCTCGAGACCATTTAAAAAGATACTTTGAGATTATAGGTCTGTGTCTGCATACCAAAAGCCATGGCTTTCAAAAGCCAGTTTCTGCAGTACATTTGCCAAATCTCATTTTCATAGCACTTGTAATGCTTATGACTGAAGACATTTTTAGTCTTTTAAAAAACTGTGTGTGTTTACACTAATTTAAATCCAAGAGGCAGGCAACTGATGGGAGATCTTAAGATCATCCTGACCCTACAGGTGCTCCCGTGGTGTTTACTTATCCAAATGGAGGGAGCAGGTGACCGGTTATTTAAATTAAAACAATTTTTTTAAGAAGCCTTTCAGATCCTTTAAATCAATGCAGCAAAAAGGCACAAAATCCAACTTGCCCCCGATAGGCCACTTTTGGAATGCAAATTATGATTTGGAATGCAATTATGATGGTAGTTCATCTCTGCAAAATCTGTAACTTAGGAAGAAACAAGTTGACCAATGCTAAAAGTATATTAGCTCTCTGGTTCATGACTGTTGAGCTCTTAACAGGAGCTTTATAGGGATGACTAGCAAATCAAAGTACAATGGAGTTCCTGTTCACAGCAGTATTGTTGCAGCAGTTCAGAGTAGGCTTTGCAAGTACAGTCAACTTCCGATAATCCGGCACCTTTGGGACCCAGGGGGTGCCGGATTATCAGATATGCCGGACTATCAGAAGGGGGGGGGCTATGAGGGGTCTGGAGTGGGGTGGGAGGGGATGCCACCCCAGACCCCTCATAGCCCCCCTTTACGATAGTCCGGCTCTGCCCCAGGCATCCCTGATTCAGCTGCTGCTGGTCAGTTTCAGCAGCAGCTGAATCGGGGATGCCCGCAATAGAGCAGCTGGGATGCTGCTGGGTTGGTCCCGCCGCGCTGAGGGGCAGCGCTACGGCACCAACCCAGCAGCACTTCAAGCTGCTCTTGGGGACGCCTGGGACAGAGCAGCTGGGGTACTGCCCGGTTGGTCCCGTAGCGCTGCCCCTTGGGGCTGCGGCACCAACCCGGCAGCACCCCAGCTGCTCTTGGGGACCCCCAGCTGCTCTGCCCCAGGGGTCCCTGATTCAGCTGCTGCTGAAACAGATCAGCAACTGATTCCAGGAAGTCCCAGGCACAGCAGCTCTGCCCCGGGCTTCCTGGAATCTGCCGCTGATCTGTTTCAGCAGCGGCTGACTCGGGGACCCCTAGGGCAGAGCAGCTGGGGTCCTGCCGGGTTGGTCCCGCAGCGCCGATGGGCGGCGCTACAAGACCAACCCCGCAGCACCCCAGCTGCTCTGCCCCAGGCGTCCGGATTCAGCCTGCTGGTGAAACTGATGCTGCTGGTCAGTTTCAGCAGCTGCTGAATCGGGGACCCCTGGGGCAGAGCAGGTGGGGTCCTGCCGGGTTGGTCCCGCAGCGCCGTCCTTTGGCGCTGCGGGACCAACTCGGCAGCACTCCAGATGCTCTGCCCCAGGGGTCCCCAAAAGCAGCTGGGGTGCTGCCGGGTTGGTCCCGCAGCCCCGAGGGGCAGCGCTACGAGACCAACCCGGCAGCACCCCAGATGCTCTGCTCCCGGCTTCCCTGATTCAGCTGCTGGTCAGTTTCAGCAGCAGCTGAATGGGGGAAGCCTGTCCGGCTGCCCCAGCACTTCCGGGTTCCTGATAGTGCCGGACCATCAGGAGTCCCGGAGCATTGGATGCCGGACTAATGGAGTTTTACTGTATATTTAAGCAGCTATGAGTCTAGAAACAAGTTCTGTTGACCTCATTTATCTACTATCCTTTAATCCTCTCCTCTATTCCGGGGTACGTAACTCACTAAATGCAGCATTAGATTCCTGGGTACAATTAAGCAAAGCACCACTATGCAAATTCCAGCATTACAGATAAAAGCTACAGGAGCCAATTACTTCAGGCAGGTGACTGAACACCAAACAATCTCTACTTGGTATCATGAGAATAGATTTATTCCTAGAAGCCAATAATTTATTATTTGCTTCCAGCTGGTCTTCCGAATAGGGATGAAGCTGTAAGGAACTACAATTCTAGAAAACGAGAAGTGTCCCAAGGCATTACAGCTTGTGACAACATTAAAGTAGTTGCAGATGTCTAAAAATCTAAGGTTACTTTAAAATAGATTAGTGAGTGTTAAATTTGATTACTGAACCTTGAAATACAGTTAACTGGAAATACAAGCAGTTCCCACTTTACTGGAAAAATACTAGCATTCTAATAACTGATAAATCCATGGTCAGAAATAAGTTCAGCTACTAGCTGAATAGTCCATCTCCAATCTGTTTTTCTATACTTAAGGTTTTAGTAGCTTCCTGTCTAGTAGAATTAGGACAAGCATACATGAAATGCCTTATGGAAGTAACCTTGTCTTAATCCCAATTTTGATCTAGTCTCTAACTACAAGATGGAGATTTCTCATCACTATCTCATTTGACAATATAAACAAGTAGCAGCTTCCTTGAAGTTACACAAGCTTGATCTATACTATGCCTCACTGAAACTATGATTTGCTGCATGAACACTGTTCATGTTAATGAGAACAGATTCCAGAGTTGTAGAAAAAGATAGTGGATTAGAGATTGCAGAAATTTAAGACTTATTCTGAGAACTGACCTTTTCGGTTTCACTTTCGTCACCATCAGCTTCTACTTCTTCCTCATCTTGCTCTACTTCAGCTGTGTCTTCAGGTTCTTCTGGCTCCTCTTCCACCTTAGACATTAACAAATTAACATGAAACAACATTCTAGCCTCAATGAATCAGTTTGCTTATCTGTCTTAATGATAGACAGGATATGCACAAGACTCAGTTTGAAGTTCTTGTATGAACTGGGTTTCAGTGAAAAACGGCACAAGGTAACATTTAATCACTTCTTTGATGCATCTAGCTGCTGGATGTTAAATAAAGTTGTACATAAAATGCAATTAACTGAATGGTTTTGCAAGTCACTAGAGGTAGTGTAGTCCTCTAGATAGGACTGAAGATTGTCTAGAGGCTCACTTTCCTGGCCTTTGCACCACTCTGATAGCAAGACCTGCCCATCTACCCTGAAGTGGATTTCTTCAAGTCTGGCCATTCCCCATATCTGTAACAGCCATCTCCTACATTGTCTCCATATTGCAACGATTTTGGGGGGAAGAAAGCCAGGGTTGCCTTCTTCTCACGAGAGGGGAGTTCACAAGCATAGCTAGCAGAGGGGCAAGCCTCCCAGTGTTCTATTAATGCCCATTACTCCAAAATACTGTGGTAGATGTTCCCCAGGTGAGCTTTCCAATCTGAGATCGACAGACTTGGGCTAGGAGGGTTTCTGTTGTAAGAGCAGCTGTAGAGCCACAACTTCTATGCTTTGAAGTTGTGGCTCTACAGCTGCTCCTGAGCACAAACCCTGCTAGCTCAAAGTCTCACTCCCAAAATATCTGGGTATAGCTACACTAGCTCCCATACACATACCCATCTGAAGTTTTGTTTGAAATGGAAGTTGTTTTTAAAAAGTGCTTTGAAAACTAAGACGAGCACCAAGCTGTAACCAGAAGTGGTGGCAGCTCACCTTTGCTTCAGGGTCAATGTTTAAACTTAAACGAAGCATCCTTTCTATTCTCTCTCCATATTCCTTGGTGTCTGGCAACATATAGCCTGATCTTATGGTCGCTGTTTCAAATAGAACTACAGCAAGATCTGCAACTGTTTTATCCTCTTCATTTTCCTGAGTTGAAAAAGACAGACTATTAACCAGGGTTAATGTAGCTAAACAATTAACCTATCATTTTGTAACTTCTGTTTACCTTTATGCGCCTGAGCATGTCCTTGATCAGTGGATGTCTAGGGTTAATTTCAAATGTCTTCTTCTGACTAGCATAATAACTACAAGAAAAAAAAATTGTTAGTAGCTAGCGTCTTAAAACTGGTAACACCACTTAGTTTGCTGTCTAATGTTTAAGGCTTTGTTTACTTCCGAACAGTCCGTCAGTAAGTTCGTACTCTGGATAAGTACAGTGTGGAAAGTCAGCTTTATATGTAACACTTAGCTCACCCTGCTGACCTACTCACATATTTACTCAGATGTGCAGAGGCTTATCTGATCAATTCATTCTGTTGTGCTTCAGTAGTCAGTTTCTGAAGCAAGCAAGCACAAGAAGGGGCTACAAAGTGGCGGACCTAGACTTTAGTAAGGCATTTGATACAGTCTCGCATGATAGTCTTTATCAATAACTAGGCAAATACAGTTTAGCTGGGGCTACTATAAGGTGGGTGCATAACTGGCTGGATAACATTTCTTAGGGAGTAGTTAACAGTCCACAATCCTGCTGGAAAGGTATAAGAAGTGGGGTTCTGCAGGTGTCTGTTTTGGGACCAGTTCTGTTCAATATCTTCATCAATTATTTAAACATTGGCATAGAGAGTACGCTTATTAAGTTTGCAGATGATACCAAGCTGAGAGGGGCTGCAACTGCTTTGGAGGATAGGGTCATAATTCAAAACCATCTGGACAAATAGGAGAAATGGTATGAGGCAAACAGGATGAAGTTTAATAAGAACAAGTGCAAAGTACTCCACTTAGGAAGGAACAATCAGTCTCATACATACAGAATGGTAAAGCGACTCTCTAGGAAGGAGTACTGCAGAAAGGGGTCATAGCGGACCACAAGCTAAATATGAGTCAGCAGTGTGATGCTGCTACTGCAGCAAAAAAAAAAAAAAAAAAAAAAGTGCAAACATGATTCTAGGATGCATGAACAGGTGTGTTGTGAGCAAGATGTAATTCTTCCGCTCTACTCTGTGCTGATTAGGCTACAGTTGGAGTATTGTGTCTAGTTCTGGGTACCACATTTCAAGAAAGATGGAGAAATTGAAGATGATCTAGAGAAGAGCAATTGAAGATGATCCAGAGAAGAATGATTAAAGGTCTAGAGAACATGACCGATGAAGGAAGACTGAAAGAATTGGGCTTGTTAATTTGGAAAAGAGAAGACTGAGGAGGGACAGGATAGCTATTTTCAGGTATCTAAAAGGGTGTCACATGGAGGAAGGAGAAAAATGGTTCTTTTTGGCCTCTGAGGATAGAGCAAGCAGCAATGGACTTAAACTACAGCAAGGGAGGCTTAGGTTGGACATTAACCACCCTATCAGTTGGTTTTAAGAAGTTTTTCTTAAACACTGGAATAAGTTGCATAGGGAGGTTGTAGAATCTCCATCTGTGGAGATATTTAAGAGCAGGTTAGATAAACGTCTATCAGGGATGGTCTAGATAGTACTGGGTCCTGCCATGAGGGCAGGGGACTGGACTTGATGACCTCGAGGGCCTTTCCAATTCTAGTCTTCTATCATTCTATGACATTCATCTTACCTAACTTCCAATGAGTCTCACATCATCATAAGTGAGACTTTTAGATCCATTCTTATAAATAGGGAGCACTATCAAGCAAGTCATAATTGCCTACTAACTGTGGCTCATGTCTGTGGTGTTCGTAGACTGATGTACAAGAAGTAAAGCTTACTTTGTGGAGATATCCTTCCCAGTCTGGTATGCCTGAGCCTTCATGATTCTTTCCATGTTGCCAGACCATCCATACTGACTAGCCACCAGTGCACAGGGAGACTCAGTTAAGCGTTGAGACAACACAGCTTTTTCAATCTAGGAAAAAAATGTTTACTGAGATTGAGGGAACCCCTAACCAGGAAAATAATGTTTGTATACTCTCTTTATTTGTAGTTCTCATCTTTGAGGTCAGTTAGTAAAAACATCTGTTCAAATACAGTCCTATATATGATGGTTTTGAAAGCTCCCCTCCCCCCAGTGAAGAGTCCCGATATTCTATTAGTATAAGTCTTCTAAAAGCAATTGAGAGACATGAGAACTTTCTAAAAAAGCACATCTATATTCATATAGAAATGAAGTTTGTCCATATGGGTATGGCTACACTGCGTTTTTTTGGGAAAGGTATGCAAATCATACTTGTATTTGCATATCTTCTTCCAATTCTTTTCCCGGAAGAGGTTTTTCCCCCGATACTGGCCTGTCTACCTGCGGCCAAATGTTGGAAAAACCCTCTTTCAAAACCACAGTGTAGCCGTACCCTATGGACAAATAAATGAAGTCTATAGGGAAGATGAGGGTGTAAAAGTAAAAATTAAATGAAGGATTAGTCAGGTACCATAGAGGTGCAAGATAACACTACTCTAAACAAATAAGTGTGTACCTTGTCCTTTAGAGCCTTGTCTTTCATCCAGGTTAAGAGTGGTTCGTATTCTTTTTCCAAAGCTTCCTGACTCTCCTTGGATTTGTCACTTTCATCAAATTTCACTCCTTCCTTAGCAACGTTCTGGAATCTCTTGCCATCAAATTCTGGCAGAGCTTGAATACAGTATTCATCCACAGGTTCAGTCAAATAAATCACTTCATAGCCCTTTTTCAGAAGACGTTCAACAAATGGTGAAGATTCGGCCTACAAAGACAAATTAATACTTCATGACACTAAGTTATTGGAATTCTATTGCTGTGTAGTTCTTTGGACAGTTGTGAAACAACATTAACCTAAAAATGCCAGAGGCTGCTAATATCCAAGTTGCCTTGAATACCAACACTACAGTACAAGCAACTACAAGTCATCTGGCACACTGAGCCTAGCCACTCTTTCCAGCAGTAAGAGCTTTAATTACAACCAGTCTGATTCCTAAACTCAGGCAGATTTGCTATTTGACTATTTTGCTTTGTTACAGAAGATTTACCTCTTTTCTGTTGGCTCCTGCCATGAAATAGATTTTGTCTTGTTTCTCCTTCATTCTCTCCACATACTGGTCCAGACTAGTAGTGTTACTTTCATGATGAGATGATTGGAAACGAAGAAGCTTAGCTAGACGAGTACGGTTGGAATGATCCTCTATCACTCCAAGTTTTATGTTTGTACCAAATTCTTTCCAAAACGTATCATTGTATTTTTCTTCAGCAATCTTCTTGATCATGTCAAGAGTTTTACGAACCAGTTTCTTCCTAATAACCTATTCATTCCAAAGACAAAACAGCAAGTTCACTCATGCTGTTATATGAACAAGGAGCACAAACAATCTTTTAAAGCTGTTAGGAGTGCTAAAAAAGGCATTAATCTGTTAATTATTCCTATTCTCATGTTAGCTCCTTAGCCACCCCCTTTTCTGTCTTCTAGTGAAGATTCAATAAATTCTGGTTGTGGCAAGAGTTTATGAACTGTTCCATTTTGTACTTTCAAATTTTAATTAAGTGAAATGAAGTTAATCTTGATGTTTTGATTCCTAATTTAGATTAGATAGTCTAGAAAGAATCTAGGCTCAAATATGTAGTCTAGAAAGAATCTAGGCTCAAATATGGCTAGTTGAGTATTTTGTGCTTCCCCATACTTGCTACAATCATGTTACTTAACAGGGGAAGTGGTAGATTTAGTCACTCAGGCGCCAGTAGACATAGTTTAACAAGCCAACTAAGATACCTTTAGCAATTTATGCTGCTGAAGGGTTTCACGAGATACATTCAGAGGAAGATCATCAGAGTCCACCTAATTGGGGAAAAAAAGCTGAAATTATGAAGTAGAAGCAATAGTAATTTAAGCAAGTTCAGTTAAACACTTCAAGATACTTACAACACCCTTCACAAAGTTAAGATATTTAGGCATCATATCATGGAAGTCATCAGTGATGAATACTCTCCGGACATACAACTGCATGATAAAAAAAATAATTAGGAATGCTTCAGGGATGTTGAAGTATATGCCATCTTTTAGAATACTTATGTTTTTACCTTAATGTAATCACTCTTTTTGGATCCATATTCATCAAATAAACCACGCGGAGCTGTGGTAGGAATAAACAAGATAGACTTGAATGTTACTTCTCCTTCAGCAGTGAAGTGAATATAAGCCATAGGATCATCGTGTTCCTGTGGAAGGAAAGTTACTATTTAATCAGTGTTTCTTTCTAGAGCTTGTGTGTGAAAGAGATATTCCAAAAGTGCAGACTCACAAGGAGGAACAAAGTTGGATCCGTGATAGAAATAATTAATGGGATAAATCAGAGTGCTTTTAATCTCTACATAACTCTGCCCTGATTTATCCTTTAGAAGGGAAATTTTATTTAACATCTTCCTGTCATTCCAGATTTGCATGAAATAAGATTAAGGAGATTGCCAACTAAACAGTGAAACCAAATCCCAGATTCTCGAAGATTAATTCCCTATCAAACATGTAAAAACAGTAATTCACTAAGCAGCCTGTTCCACTAAAACCGAGGGAAGATCATTGAAATAGAAAGGTTAAGCACTATAGTAGTAAAACAAAAAGTCTCATTACACAGCCACTGAAAATAGGATACTAGTTGCCAGTAAGAAAATAGGATCTTATCTGCAAAGATTACTTCTACTAGAATTCCACACCGCTATACAATGCAGAATTAATGTTTCACAACTTTGAATTTGTGATTTCCACCAAGGTGCTATTCCAGTTTTGTAGGTTTCAGCTGTATTAGTTATGTGCATACACATGTCAGTGTGCACATGACTGCTGGCACCACCCTTCCCCTTATATTCCTTGCTAGCCTGAATCCCCTTCCTCTTTAGTCCCATCTATTATTGCACACCCTCTCTCCCAGCACTCTATCCACACTTGGCATGAGGGCATGGATACCACCTCTGGAGACCAAAGGGTGTTGGTTGGCAAATCACATATATGACCGAACTCACCGACTACCCTAATTCTCCCCTCTCTGCTAGTCATCTACTATTTTACAACTAAAATACTGCTAATTTGCCTACCCTCCTGTTCCACTACAATGGTATGACCCAAAAATCTTACAATACATATGGAAGCTTAAATTTGGGACTAAACATGACAGACAAAATAGTCCATGAGGACACTATCGCCCTCATAGGCCAGGTTATTACACTGCATTTGTATAAGTAATGACTGTTTAAATGAAAACGTTAAAGATTGACATATTGATAAAGAATTTGTAAGAATCTGTCAAAGTTTCCTGAATCTTTTGTCTTCACTGTTACAGGCATTTGAAGTTACCAAAAAACCCCACTATACTTCACCATGCCAGTTATGTATGTACAATTTTAAAATATTGTGCAGGATGAACCTCTCTAGCCCAGCACCTTTGGAATATGTCCAGGGCCAAACCAAAGAGTTTGCTGGACCACAGATCAGTATTGTCTAGCAGCATTACCAACACTTCCACTGCTTACTGGGCTCTTACAAGACATTTAAGGGGTAAACTAGTGCTAAATAACAAAACACAGAGCCAGGATTGTGGGCTGCAAACAAACTTTATGGGACCACAGGAATCTTGGTCATGCCCACGGTGAGTGGACATCCGACTAACTAAAATCATGCTGAACCATGGAAGTTCAACTTGTACAGAATTTCATTTTTTGGTGCAGAGTTGCTCCAGGAGTAAAATCATACTACCTATACCTTCCTCACTAATCCTTTTACTCCCTTTGCCCATTTGCTCAGCCTCCAAAATCAGGACAAGGACTTTTTAGTAAAGTAAGTTATGGTAGGTTTAAGGATCTGGCCTCTCAATTTTAGACTAAAGCAGTGTATGGGGAAGTTAGAGGTTACTGTGCCAGAAAAGTACTGTAGAAATTTGAATATCAAATTTACCTTAGAAAACGATTTGTAAAATGCTTTGTATTCATCATCTTCAACTTCCTTAGATGGTCTCTGCCAAATTGGCTTAATATCATTCATAAGCTCCCAATCCCAGACAGTTTTTTCAACCTGAGAATGAAAAAAGTCAATTTTACATTGTTCAGCTTTTTTGTGTATGTCCAAGACTGCTGATATTAATTTAGAAGTAACTGTAATCATGTGTCAATACTACAAATGTAGGCCAGTTAGACTTTTAAATTAGAGCATCCAATTTAATACTATTTTGCATGTACTCCTACTAGATGGTTGTGGTTGATGGAGCACATCCTCACTGCATTGAGTGATGCACCATGGATAGCTATCCCACAGTCCCTGAAGCAGATTGGAATTCTGGGCTAGGGTCCTAATGCCTCATGGGATGAACACACTGTTTCAAGTAGTTATGGATGCATGTTGTCAGCCTCCCACATCTGTGGCTCACAACAAGCCTGTCTTGTAGTACACTTGTGTAAGCTCCTTTATTGTCACACAGCATTGCTGTGCCCCTGGCGTAGCCCTTACTGACCATGCCCTGTGCAATTCCGGGACAGAGATCAACATTTATTTTGCTGGGTCAGAGCTCTGCTGCACAGTCCCTCCTCCCCTGCCATCAGAACCACTGTCTCAAACACACTATGCTGGAGGCATGTGTGACCCTGGGCTTGTATGCTCAGCTGTGTTAGTAAGCTTTCCAATTTGCTCCAGAGGAAGGAAACATTCCAGTGTTCCTGGAGCTTTTCCTGCTCACCTGACTGAAAGAGCTCAGACTGTCCATAACAGCAATTTGGATCACTATCTGGAGACTAGTAAATTACAATACAGTGTTTCCACTTTGTTTAATTCAAAATGGAAATGTTGTCTTAAGCATTACTCCAATTCAAGTGGAGTATAAGGGTCAAGATTAAGAGCTCTTTATTTAGGTCAACAGGAGGGACTGGATAGTGTAGACATTACAAATTCAACCTAACACTGAAGCAGTTGACCTAAGCTCGTAGAATAGATCAGACCCAAAGTTGCAGAAGCAAGTCACCACTTCACTGAGGCATCTCAAATAGAAAAGTTTACGTATATATTGTGAGCCTCTAGTGTACTGCATATTCAGTATTACTTTAGGTGCTCAATAATGCACTAGGCACATGAAGACAAACTGAAATGGTGCCCACCCTGAAGGGTTTACAGTGTGACATTTAAGATATAGTATGCAAATGCAAGTACCATGGGGGGAATGACAGAATGGGACACCAAACAGCTGATAACTTACGGTTTGTGTACTTATTTAGGCATGCACACATTATGCATGGCATACCTGAATTTATATAAATCCAAAATACTAAAAAATTTCTTTTCAGTCTGAGTTTGAGGTGAACACTGGTATTATGAGTTTCCATTAGCTTGTTGATCAATAGATAGCCACTAGATCGCTAACAACTCAAGACCCTTGACCCCCCTCAGATGCTTACTTGCCAAAGAAAGAATACATTCAGTACATTACTATCAGTGTTTCTGAATTGAAATATATTTACTCCTGTTCTGGCATTTGCATCAGACTTGTTATCAGCACCATCCTGATGGCAGGCTTACTAGAAGGCACTGTCATTGCTAGAACTATATCATGCACATCTAGAAGATGAAACATTTTGCACCCCTTAACAGGTAACTAAGACAAGCTGTTTAGCCCTCAAGTGTATATCCAAAAAAAACCCATACTTTCTTAGTTTTTGGCTTTTTCTCCTCTTCCTCCTCTTCAACAGCAGCTTCATCATCCGTTTCTTCTTTTTCTTTTACTTCTTCCTCTTCAATGGGCTCTTCTACAGTCTCAGTCTGTGGAAACACTTAACTGTAAGTCCACATTGCTTAAGTCAAGAGGCTGTTTGACAAGGTTCTTCTAATTGTTTCTCATGGAAGAGTGATTTAGGACTGAAAAAAATCAGTAAGCTTTTATTTTGAATGAGTAACTAGAACATGCCACCTGCCATGCTTTAAAGTCATGTAGGATTCTGAATATCAACATATAAAAATTCAGTGTGACTAACAGATGTGAATGGGGCTGCAGCAGAAACAATACTGATTGCTCAAGTTGATTTTCAACCACCATGCTGGAATTTTGTATGATGCTGAAGACTCTTAACCAGAGGCAGACAAACAGAAAGAGAGAAAGTGAGGCCACCAGACAATACCCTGGTGTGAAGCCCCAGAAACTATGAGTGGCTACGTATGTATTTCCACCATGAGGCATTCCCTGCTTAAGATCTTTCACTTCTTGGTTTTGCTTTTGGCTATTAGATATGTAGTGCCATCTTGTAGCTTTCTCCCCATCTGAGAGTGGGGAGGTGGAGGGACAGGATTCTGATTCTGATTTGTCCACCTGCCTCTTAATTTATCCTTCTTATACATCCCAATTTCCTCAGCCACTGCTCAACTTTTCCAAGTAGCATTTAAGTTACCAGAAATTCTCCTCTTCACCAGGTTTGAAGAGCAGTGAAGCTAACGAGCAGTTTGTCAATTCTGCTGCATTGGAAGTGTCATTTTGGAGAACTGCTAGCCAAACAAGATCCAATATCGCTTTTGCAACCCATGAGAGTAACTGCTTCCATAGAACACAAGCTCTGCAGAACAGCTCAGGAAATTGTGATAGAATGTCCTCCATCAGGAAGTAGATTTTTCAAGACCTTGAAATTAGTGCTGTATATATAATAATGAATAATTAGTTAAGAGTTAGAGCTATTTACCTTGCTGCTCCACACATATATGGGGAAGTTTATGAACTGTGAATATTTCTTGACTAGATTTTTAACTGTATCCAGCTCGAGATAGTCAGATGCCTCCTCCTTCAAGACAAGGCTGAGAAAGACAGTACAAGCCATTTAGTGTGTTACGAAAGGCTACTATTCCAAAGCAATTTTACTTACTGAACCTATGCCTAAGTATTTTTAAGAACCTGGTGTATAAGTACACCCAAACAATGGACAGTCTCTAGTCTCAAAGTTCAGTCAGAATTCTTCCTCAACTCTGCTCCTTTGCTGTCTTTTTCCAGAGGAAAAAAACAACAGTACTTTTAAAATTATGGAAGCCCAATAAAACAAATCAGAACAGATTCAGAACACTACAGTTAAACACAAGCCACATTAACACAATTGAACATTATCAGACACAAGACTTCAGAATATGTAGGAGAATGGGGAGGGAAGAAGGGGGGGAGAGAAGAGTCCAAAAAAGATCTAGAATTATCATCAGCAAAGAAGCATACTGCAAATGGAGACACAGGGGCAACAGGAGGACATTGAGTCACCATTCAATCTGCCAATCCAGCCCTAGAGTACAACTTGAAACTGGTGACTTATTTTTGTCAGGTAATTTGGTTTCATTTAAGACAGACTACAGGTTGGAATGCCTTTGTCCGGCACTCTTGGGACTTTTGATCCCAGATGAGGGATTTTACCAGACCCAGACCAGGGAAGATTATTTCTGTACCTACCCCCATCACCAGCCCCCCAGCCATGGCCTCTGACAGCCTCCCAGCTGACTTTCCCCTGCCATGGGCTCCAGGGATGTAAGCGACTAATCAACTAGTCGCTTCCTCCACTTGCTGTCTCTATCACAAAGAGAGAGCGGGGGGGGAGCGGGAGAGGAGGAGGAGGAGAGGAAGGTATGCTGGGGGAAGCCAGCTTAAAAGCTGGTTCCCCCCCAACTCCAGTTCTGTGGGAGGGGTATAGAAGTGGCATTCCACTTTTGAAATGTACAAGAGTCCCAGCTGGGACTCTTGTACTTTTGAAGGTGGAATTCTGCACTTCCACCTTTGAAATGTAGCAAGAGCCCAGTGGGCTCTTGCTACATTTCAAAGTGGAAACACCCTTATCGACTCAAATAGTCCATGGAAATTTAATCGACTATTTGATTAGTTGATCAATTTTAACATCCCTACTCCGCATGCAGGGCTCCTGGCCTCACTGTGGCAGTCCTGCCACTGGCATGCATTGCCCCACTGCCATGCTCTATTCCCACAGGGGAAGCCCCCTGTTGGGGTCTACTGGCTCCTCTAAGTGACAAGCCTTGCTGGGTCGACCTGCAGCTTCCCAGTCTTACCATACAGCTCCACTGGGCTTTTTGCTGCGCTGCCCCACTCCCACATTTCTGGTCCCACTGCCAGGCAGCCCTGCTATCAGGCTCTCAGCAGAGGGCAGCCTTACTGCCTTGCAGTCCCACCAAGACGCTGAGCCGCTAGGTAGTAGTGGGGTTGCTAGGCTTCTGGTTGTGCTGCAGGCTCCTGCCCCCACCCTCCAGCGTTTGCACTGGACAGCAGCCCTACTATTGGGCTCCTGTTCTGTTGCTGCAGGGCAGCCCCTCTACTGGGCTCTAACCCTGCTGCAGGGCTCCCAGCCACCAGCCCTCCACTAGGGCTCTCTGGCCTTGGGACATCTGCGCTCCTGCCAGACCAGAGTACTGGTTAACAGAGGTACAACCTGTACAAGGAATGTTAGATACTGTGTAAATGAATAATCATGTAACCACATCAAAGATTAACAGTTACACAATTATTTATTAGTCCCTGGGGACAGTTTCCAGCAGTGTACTTCTGAGGAGCCCCTGCCACCCTGCACTGCTGCCTCTGTATCCGAGGCAGCAGAAGCCCATCTTGGGGGCAGGGTAGAGATGGACAAACTCCCTGCAGACAGAGGCTGCTCTGCAGAAGCCTCCCCACCTTGTGGCTTCTGAGAGGCAACAGGGGCATGCGTGCACACATGTGCAGTTGACTACATGTGACATCCCTACAAACTACTATATTTAGCACTGTTTTATCTCCTCTCTCCTCCCCCCCCCCCACACACACTGCATGAAGTTGGGGAAAGTCTTCCTAGCAATACTTGCAACTCAAGCTATCGGGACTAGAAAGTAGTTATAGCGAAATCTGAAATGTACTGAAGGAACTGCAAAGAGTGGAGACGACTATGCAGTTTTTACATCTCAACAGACAGAAGTTTTTAGATTGTCTACTCCACTGTAAGTTAATGGAAACTTTGATAAAACTGAAAATGGAATTGTGTGGTTCTTGATACTCAAATATGATGAGCCTCAGATATGGAGAAGGCTGACCATTAGCAGAAAGGACAGTGAACTCAGCCACTTGTGTCAGAGCAGTACAAGTTAAGATCAACTCTGAAATGATCATTCATTATTCTCTACACTATGTATTAACCTAAGAGATTAAACAAAGTTTTGTTAAGATGGACCACAGAAGTCACTCTGCAGTTTAGCAAAAGTACTCATTTACATAAGCTGAAAAAGCACAAATTTCAACTTTATAAAACAAACAAAAAAAAAAAATCAAGCAGGACTCGGAATACCAGTTAATATTGCATCACATCCTTAAACTATGCAAGAAAATGAAAAATTGGCTAAAAATCTCCACACCTTTGGTCAATAGTTATACTTTTCAGGAAGTCATCTCTATTCAGGGAAAGCACTCATTTCATGCTAAAGATATTATAAATGAAGAGTTATATGCACAGGAATCATAATACAGAGAACAAACAACATGCTAACGAGCAAGGTGTACCTCAACAGGTTAATAAGTTTTGGATCAGCTGCAACACTTACGTTATGGTGGTGCCTCTGCCCAAGGTGTTTCCTCTCGGGTCATCAATCACTGAGAATTCATTTGAATCAGATTCCCAAATGTGTTGAGTATCATTGTTGTGCTTTGATGTGACAATAACTCTGTCTGCTACCAGAAAGGCAGAGTAGAAGCCAACACCAAACTGGCCAATCAACTCAGATGTTGACTGACTATCTTCCTGTGTTTCAGTAATCTTGTTTAAGAATTCACTTGTACCAGACTTGGCAATGGTACCCAAGTTTTTGATTAATTCTTCCTTGGTCATGCCAATGCCTGTGTCTGTAACATGAAGCATGTTCTTCTCTTTATCACACTAGAAAATGAAAAAAGTACATTCAGTTAAGTGTCAGCATGCATATTTCAGCTTATTAAAATGGAAAGTTACAGTAAGATGTTACAGTAAAACCAATCAGATTCTTCATGAATAAAATGTGCTATGCAAAAAATATGGCAAGAGTATGGAGTCACATTAAGACAATATGGGAAGACACTTGCTGAAACAATACAGTGTTTCAGTCACTCTTCACAAAGTCCTGAAAGGGAGCCATAAATGTTTGTGGTATCTCTTAAGGCTGTATCTACACCATGGCAGCAACTGATGCTGAGACTGATGTACCAACGGTCCCAAATAGACCACAGATCACTCTGCAGTCAACCCCTGTATTCTACCCTGAAAGAAAGGCAAATCCCCCTTCCTGCTGCCATAGACCCCCATAGTAATTTGGGCAAGATGTGTCAACTCCAGCTATGTTAATAACATAGCACGTTATTTACATAGCTGGAGTTTTGTACCATTGAACAACTTCATGCTGTAGTTAGACATAAGCGCAGACGTGCCAATGATTTATGGTCATACCAGGGTACCAAGTTTTTACAATTTTAAAGTGCTTTACAGACTGGGATATGCAGACTTAAAATTTGTTACCTCAAGCAAGGAAAAGTGAAGCTTTTCCAATGGGGAGGGGGTGGGGTGTGTGTGTGTGTAACGAATCAGCAGATTATTGTACAAGCTAGCAGCTCTTACCTTTATTTTAACAGTGAGTTCTTCATTACCAGAAAGGGCATTTTCATCAGTCAGTGATATTAGCCTTATCTTATCTAGAGCATCAGAAGCATTTGAAATCAATTCTCTCAGGAAAATCTGAAATGAAATATTTAGGAATAATAAATGTTATGCGAGAACTATACATATTGACATTCCCTGGATAAACATCCGGCTTACCTCCTTGTTTTTGTATAAAGAATTGATAATGAGTTTCATCATTCTGTTAACTTCAGCTTGGAATGCAAACTTCTCTGATTTTTCTCTGATTTCTTTTATCTGGGATGCATTTAAGCCATCTAATTGAATAGCTTCCTCCTCTCTGTGGAGAGAAAGATAGCAGATCTGTTATTGGACCATATTCAGTTACTATGTAGTGGCAAGAGCAACTGAATTTGAGGTTCCAGACACACGCAGGTTACTATAAAGTTCCACAAACCATGACATCAGGATGACAGTTTAGAACTGTTAAGATTTGATTGACAATGGAGCACAAAGCATGAAAACTACTGGTAAAGTCTGGTAACAGGGAGTGCATTAGATGTTGTAAAAGCTGGACCTCTCTACTCAGAGAAAATCCTACAGGTCCCTTGTCTAAAGACTCTCCTCTGAAGACACAATATATAATATTATCTCTGATATAAAAGTAACTCACAGCTGTATGTCTTTCTTTCTGTAGCACACAGGCTATTATTTCAAGTGTTCACCATAAGCCAGTGTATTATTGTAATAGCTTTCTTGTTTCTACTAATACTCCATGGGGATGACTAGAATCAAAGAAAGCCATAAGTACATCAATAATGGGTCAGACCAAAGTTTCATCTAGCCCAGTATTCTGTCTTCTGGCATTGGCCAATGCAAGGTGTCCCAGAGGAAGTGAATAGAAGAGGGTGATCCATTCCCTGTTGTCATTCACAGCTTCTGGCAATGAGAGACAAGGGACACCATCTCTGCCCATTATTGCTAATAGTCATTGGTGGACCTATCTTGCATGTTCCCCAAAGTCAGTGACAGATGTTAAATCTGCATTGTTATGTTGTAGTAGTACAATCTGGTTATTGTTTCATACATCATTATTAAGTTTCACTTACGATCTACCTTTTAATTTTATTCATTTCAGAAGAAAAAGTAACAAAACATGGGCAATTTGTTTTTTTTTAAGCCCATCAACTGAAAAGACCAAAGCTCTTATGTATCTGAAACAGCAGCTTGCTACCCCTTCCAGACCACTGCACTACTGGAATCTGATTTGTCCAGCATAACATCAAGTTTCACCTCATTTGAAAGCTATTTGCTTATAAAACCAACAAAAGGACAAAATGTCACATTACTCTTTTATTGAAAGATTGCTTACTTTTATTTTTACCATATGATAAATCAATTGGAAATTACATTTCTATGTACGGCATATACAGCACTATAAATGAATTGTATGCAAATTTAGTTTTCATTCACTTCCCTACTATTTTAGGCACCAAGTTGGAAAACTATGCAAATGTCTAGATGAGTCGATGTACCAGTAGGGCTATGCAGAAATCTGTGTATACATATGTCCCTGATTGAGACCGCCTGCCCTGAAATACATCTTACAGGTTGAACCTTTCTAGTCTGACATGATTTCAGTTAGCAGGATGTCCACCTGTCATGGGTGTGGCCAAGATTTCCATGTTCCATAAAGTTTGTTTATAGCCATGAGTCCTGACTGTGCCTGTTCTGCACCGTTACTTAGCTCCAATTTACCCCTAAATATCTCCTATAAGCCCAGCAAGCTGTGGAACTGCTGGCAATGCTCCTAGATAACACTGACCTCCTATGTTTTGGCAAATTCTCTGGTTCAGCATTGGTCAGGCCCCAACGATGCTGGACTAGAGAGGCTCAGCCTATAGATTAGAAACACAAACCTCTCTCACATTCCATTATGACTTCTTAGGCCAGCAAAAGGATGAGGCAGTAACCCACAGGGGGGGCATTTTAGTGTTTTGCTATAGGGGGCGACAGACCTTTACACAATACAAGGTACAAACCTCTGAACAACTTCGTCGTCAGTCCGGGAGCCCTCTCTGCTTTTCCCCAGGTCATCTTCTACCGTGGCGTCCACATCCAGGTCCTCCGCTCTGACCGATGCTGAGGGAGAAGGGAGCGTTAGAGACCGACTAGCCGAGCGGCTCCGCCCGCCCCCCCCGGGGGCCTCTAGCGGGCTCAGTCCGGCCCCCGCAGCGGGGGACACGAGGCAGGCGGGGAGAAGGGCGCGGAGCGCTCCGGGCAGCGCGACCTGGAAAAAAGACCCCCCCCCTCCCGGAGTTACACCCGCCCACCCCACTGGGTGGTGACGCCGCCGCGGGCGGAGACCCCGTCGGGACCAAAGGGCGCAGCGCGCGGCAGCGCCTCGGGGCACAATTCCCTGAGGGGAAGACACTGCCCCCCCCCCAGCCAGGCGCGCGCCCCAAAGACCGATAACGGGGAGAAGGGCGGGGGCGGGGCTGCTCGCCCCAGGGCAACTCCCGGCCTCACGCAGCGCCGCGCCCCGTCCCCAGGCTTCCCGGTCACTCCCCGGGCGGAGGCCCCACCGGCCCCAACCGCTCCTCGCCAGAAGCTTCTAGAATCCGCGGGCGCGGGAGGAGGGGGCGACTCACAGGCCAGGAGCAGGACACACAGAAGAGCGAGTCCCCACAGCGGCTTCATTGCAGCAGCGGGGGTGTCGGTGCGGACTCAGACGAGGACTCGCTAGATCCAGCCCCACGAGCTCTCAGGAAAAGCGCCGAACCTACCGGACCAGCCCGGTAGGGCCCTCCCCCAGCCTTATCACCGTCCGGCACACGGGGTGGGGAGAAGCGCTCAACTCACCGCCAATCAGAGCGCACCACGCCAAACACACAGCCAATGAAGCTGCCTGGGAGGTGGGGCGGGATCTGGTCCTCGCCAATCAGGGCCTTCCATGTGCGGCTTCCTGCGGTCTGAGCGTGGCTACCTCTGATTGGTCACCAGTAAGAAGAGTCGGCCAATCATTTTCCGCGGCTAATTTAACCGGCCTGCCGTGTATTTCTTTTTTAAATTAAACGCTCGGAAATGTTTGATTCCAAGGCCAAGTGTCGCATCCCCGAATGGGATTTGTGGCTAAGGCGAGAAAAATCGCCACATGGCCGGAGAGATCTGAAGTACTTCCGGGGCGACCGGAATGTTTGCCCTAGAGATAGTCACTAAGGCAACGTCTACTTCCGGCCGCTATAACTTCCACGGAGGCAGCTGCAGAGAGGGCGAAGCCAATACGCGCTCCGGAATCGCGCGGGAGCGTCACGGAAACAAGGCTACTGCAGGATGAGGGCAGCGCGCGGGGAAATGCTCCCGGCATAAGGCACGTGGATTGCAGACTCCCCGATAGAGCTACGGCCGCAACCCCCAGCATGCATCGCACCCCGATACCACGTGCCGGGACTTGCATCCGTGCTCCGCATGGCCTGATGGGAATCGTAGTTCCCATGTATTCTCGGCGAGTGGAGAGGCGTTGCATGCTGGGAGTTATAGTCCTTCGGCCTCGCTCTGCGGGTCTTTATTCTGGGCCGGCATCGCGCCCCTTGCTGGCTGGTAGCTGCAGCCTAGTGGATTCGGGATGTTCGATATTAGTCAACGGAATAGTCGAGTATCCTCACGAATTCCTATCCGTTAGTCGACTATTCTGTAGTTCCCAAGGTGGGGGCTGGCAGCCAGCACGCTCCAGCCTCACTACCAAGGAGCCCCCTGCCACTCCTCACTGGAGTTTAAAAAACAGCCCCCTTCATGGACGGGCTGCCTGTTGCCCTGTGCTGCTGCCTCTGATAAAAAGGCAGCAGAGCAGGGTGACAGCAGCCCCTGTCTGGGGGGAGGTTTGGACCCATCACAAGACAGGACAGAGCCAGGCTGCTGGCTAGCCTGCTAAAAAATTTACCAGCAAGGCAGGGGAGGGAAATGCGTGTAGTCTATAGCATTAACCTATAAGCTTTTGCTTATCGGTTAATCAACTAGGCTGCGTCTAACTGGCAAGTTACTGTGCCCTGCAGCAGACCCTGAACACATGATTCGCGCTGTCAGCCCTCTCTTATGGCTGCATCTGACAGGACGGCTGTGTCTAGACTGGCAAGTTTTTCCGCAAAATCATCTGATTTTGCGGAAAAACTTGCCAGCTGTCTACACTGGCCGCTTGAATTTCCGCAAGAACACTGACGATCTCATGTAAGATTGTCAGTGTTCTTGCTGAAATGCTATGCTGCTCCCGTTCAGGCAAAAGCCCTCTTGCACAAATGCTTTTGCGCAAGAGGGCCAGTGTAGACAACACGGTATTGTTTTGCGCAAAAAAGCCCCGATCGCAAAAATGGCAATCAAGGCTTTCTTGCGCAAAACCGCGTCTAGATTGGCACGGATGCTTTTCCGCAAAAAGTGCTTTTGCGGAAAAGCGTCCGTGCCAATCTAGTCGCTCTTTTCCGCAAATGCTTTTAACGGAAAAACTTTTCCGTTAAAAGCATTTGTGGAAAATCATGCAAGTCTAGACGTAGCCCTACACTATTACATCCCTACTCCGGATGGGGCTGGAGGCCGAGGGTGGAGCCAAGCCCTGCAACCCCCACGGTAGTTAAGACTAAGGATGTTAAGTAGCGTGTAATTGACTAATTGAGTAGTTGATGCATTTTTGCATTGACTATTCGGTTAGTCAATAGTGCAGTACTACCCCTTTGAAACACTGCGGCAGCATTTCAAAGGGGTAGCACTGCTGAGCTCAGGGTCCAGCTGGGATCAGCTGTGAGGCTCTGCCCCTTTGAAATGCAAGGGGCAGTGCTGCAGGGAGCCTGGGGTTAGCTGGAGTCCCCAGCTGACCCCAGGCTCATGCAGCGCTAAGCTTGGGATCAGCTGTGTGGCACTGCCCTTTTGAAATGCCATAGCGGCATTTCAAAGGGGCAGCACCGCGGAGCCGACATCAGCTGGGATCAGCCTCCCTGTCCCGGGATCAGCTGTGTAGCGCAGACTCTTTGAAATGCCGGGGATGGTGTTTCAAAGGGACAGCACCACACAACTGATACTGGGCTCCGTACTGCACTGCCCTTTTGAAATGCCATGGCAGCATTTCAAAGGGGCAGCGCAGCGCCCGGGTCCAACCCCCAAGGGGGCGGAGGAACAATTAGAACTAGGGGTCACCAAATGAAATTAATGGGCAGCAGGTTTAAAATAAATAAAATGAAGTTCTTCTTTGTGCAGCTCACAGTCAACCTGTGGAACTCCTTGCCTGAGGAGGTTGGGAAGGCTAGGACTATAACAGGGTTTAAAAGAGAATTAGATACATTCATGGAGGTTAAGTCAATTAATGGCTATTAGCCAGTATGAATAAGGAATGGTGTCCCTAGTCTCTGTTTGTCAGAGGGGAGATGGATAGCAGGAGAGAGATTGCTTGATCATTACTTGTTTGTTTCACTCCCTCTGGGGCACCTGGCATTGGCCACTGTTGGCAGACAGGGTACTAGGCTGGGTGGACCTTTGGTCTGACCCAGTATGGCCATTCTTATGTTCTTATGATTAGTCGACTAGCCTGTTGACTATCCGATAAGCATTTGCTTATCAGATAGTTGACTAGTTGACTGATCCTTAACATCTTTAGTTAGGACCAGGTTTTTAAAGGTATTTAGATGCCTAAGGATGGTGACAGTGACCCATGGGCACCAGCTGCATTGTTAGACTCCTAATTCCTTTGAAAATGTGCTCGAGACACTTGCCGTCCCAAATCAGCAACATTCCTGCAGCCGCCACTTTCTTTTGCACTTAAGCATGTCAACCCTCCCAGCTTGGCTGGGAATCTGCTAGATTAGGCCGCAATCTCCTAGTGAGGTTTTTTTTTCAGTTAACTTTTTTGAGATATGGGAAATGTAAATAATTCATTGCCACTCCTCTGACTTTGGGGGGTTAGGGTAAAATGGAACCCAGATCTAAATTAACTCTGTTATTGGCAAGAAAGTGGATTTACCTAAATCTGACAATTACACAAAAGAAGAACAATTGTTAGAAAGCATTTGAAAGAGTTAGGAAAACTTTTCAGAAAGGCAGGGTTTGTCCTGTTCATGCAGAGGTCATGGCATAATCTGAAATTCAGTGTAGCTAAGTGTTGACTGCTGTACTTTGATTATATTGTTTGCATATTGAAGTTCACTTTCATTAACATTCCATTGAAGTGTACAGTACAAAGGCAATATATAAGAAACCGTGGCCAAGTCCAAAAGGAAGTTTGATCTCTTTAAGAAGTAATTTTGCTTAACTAATCTTCATCAGTGTTAAGCAAACCTTTTCTAATAGTTTGTTTTATACTTTAAGGGCCATGAATGCAGTATTGAACAGTCTTACAAACCTTTTGCTGCAAAGCAGTGTAAGTTATTTTTTGTCCTCTGATTAATTGAAGGCAGTTTTCAAGATCTTGGATATATTTCCACATGTGGCATTCAAAATGAATATGAGCATTCTCTCTCAGGGAATGAAACATGAATCACTTTCCAGGCATTAGCACCAAAGTAAAGTGTACTGAAATGGTTTAGTCTTCAGGCTGAAGAATCAGTTACATTATTTCTATAAAGCAAATATTCTTTAGATAATTGAATGTGCTGTGATTATTAGGAATGTAAAAGGTTAACCAGTAAGCTTTACCCTTAACAGGTGAGGTTTACTGGTTCCAGTTAATTAGGTCTGGAGTAAGGATGTTAAAATGTGATTAATTGACTAGTTGCCTACTCGATGGAATTTCCATCAACTAGTCGACTATTCGATAGGCACTTCCGCATTCCTCCTTTGAAATGTACAGGAGCTCCCAGTGGGGCCTCAGCGGGGGCTCCTGTACATTTCAAAGAAGGAATGTGGAACTCCACATACAGTCCGGGGTCACCGGGAAGTCCCGCTGACTCCGGTATGCACGTGGGTGCCTTCTTTGAAATGCACAAAAGTCCCCAGCGGGGGCTCTTGTGCATTTCAAAGCCATGGAGCCCGGGATCAGCGGGGGACTCTTAGTCCCCCACTGACCCCAGGCTCCATGCTATGCTGCATGCTGCTAGGAGCCCGGAGTCAGCTGGAGATTCCCCAGCTGATCCCGGGCTCCCTGCGGCATTTCCCTGCAGCTACCCCTTTGAATCGTGCAGATGCGCGGTTCAAAGGGACAGTTGCAGGGAGCCTGGGATCAGCTGGGGAGTCCCTAGCTGACCCCAGGCTCCTAGCAGCATGCAGCATAGCATGGAGCCCAGGGTCAGCGGCGGACTCTCAGTCCCCTGCTGATCCTGGGCTCCATGGCTTTGAAATGCACAAGAGCCCCCATTGGGGATTCTTGTGCATTTCAAAGAAGGCACCTGTGTGCATACTGGAGTCAGCGGGACTTCCCATTGGCCCCGGACTGTATGTGGAGTTCCACATTCCTCCTTTGAAATGTACAAGAGCCTCAGCAAATGGGGGGGGGGGGGGGCAAATGCTTATCAGATAGTTGACTGGTCTTTAACAGCCATAGTCTGGAGCAGCTTCCTGCCTGGTACGGGGGCTGCTCTACCCTTCAGAGCCCGCCTAAGAAGCCCCTGTCTGTGCCAGGCCGGCTAGGTCTCCCAACCTTCCACCACAGGTTACATTTTGTCTCCCTAGGAGCGGGGTGGCAGGGGCTGCTGGGCCTGGGGAGTTGGCTGCAGAGCCTGCGGCAAAGCCTTCCCGGGAGCAGGGCCTGGCCTGGCTCCTGGAGAGGCAGCTTCCCTGCAGGCTCTGCACTATTAGACTTAAAGATTTATACTGCAGAGCCCTGCAGCTCATGTATCCGTGTAACTGCTATCATTTTTAACTGTTACATGGTTACATTTTTGAACACATTTTTACATCTCTAGTGATTGTACAGTAAAAACTTATCTGGCAGTCAATTAACCAGAAAGCTCAATTAACTGATATCTCCCAATACAAATCTCTAGTCTAGTAACTCAGACTAGTATATGCTGAGCACATTACAGTATTCAATTGGATGTTCTACACTCTTATGCAAAAGAGGCAAAAGACAAGTAGGCAAGCTGAGATCAGGGATTTATTTTAAAAAGCAGCTTCCAGGGTATAACATGGGGTCATTGCAGATTCAGCCCAATCTTCTCCATCTACAATTATAGTTGATGTTGATAATGATGATCCTGAAGGATTAGAAGATCCTAATGTGCCTTCTGAATCATCAAAGAAAGATTAAATTCTGTTCAGTACAGCTTTAGTGCTAAGTGTGTTTTTAGTGATCTGGGTGTATGCCACGCATGCCTCATATTGATATGTAGTGTTATAAGACAGCTTACTGTACAGAAAACTTTGCCTGTATACACCTACGTGCTTCAAGAAACCACTCTGCAGTGTAGTACTGCTAGTGGACTGGTGACTACCTGTGTATTATTTTATTCTTTGTATTGTATTCTAATTCTTTAAAAATTGGTATTCCACTGGTAATGTACAACTCTCAGTTAACCAAAATATTCAATTAATCAGAAACCCCACTTCCCCAACATGCCAGATAGCAAAGCTTTTACTGTTTATGACACTGGCAGTGCTGACTTTGTGCGAGGACTTGCAGGGGCTCAGGCTTGGCAATTCATAGCCTTAACACCTGTGGCATTGGCAGTTCATAGCCCTGACATCTCTGGACTTGGTACATCAATTATGAAAGTAAAAAAAAAATCTATTTTTTGCTCTGTGTTTTTCTTAAAAATTTCAGCACAGTTGTATCCATTAGGGCTGTAACCAGGGTGGGGTGAGCAGGACAGCTGTGTAAGGTGCAGAGCTGGGGGGAAGGGGAAGAAAAATGGGGTTGATGAAAAAATGTAGGTGGTAGAGCCCTGCTGCAGGACTGGGATCCTATTGGTCCCATTACCATACCATGCCACCCTTACTTCTGAGTTGCTGCTGGTGGCAGTGCTACCCACAGAGCTGAGTAGCTGGCCATGGTATGGTAATGGGATCAACAGGATCTCCGTCCCATTGCACAGCTCTACCCCTTATCATTTTTTTACTCGTCCCTTTTTTCCACCCTTCGCATGCTGGTTTGCACCATGGACAATTGCTGCATTTACTCAGCTCTGGATGTGGCCCTGCAGCTGCCAGAGGGGCATCCCTGGATTGTTATGCTGCTGCTTACATGATGCTTGAGCCCCATTTAGGATTACCACCTTTCTAATTGCTGGTAACTGGATCTCCAAGACCCCACTACCACTCTGTATCTTCCCTTGAGGTTCCACACTCTGCCCCACATTTTTCCCCAGGCCCTGCCTCTTCCACCCAAGAGCCCTCCCCCATCACTTGATCCTCTTCTCCCCTCACTGGATCATCTCAAGGAGCTTGTCTGCTGGCAGGAGGTGACCCCATCTGAGCAGGGACTGGTGTGGATTAATGACTTGGCACATCTCCCTGCCCTGCTGTAACCAGGTTTTTGGTTTGGCTGCAATTTAGTGTTGTCAGGTGCCATTTTTCACCAGACTCTCTCTCTTCGAAAACTGGGCACCTGGCAATCATAAATGGTACGCAGACACAGAAGCCAAAAAACAACAACAAAGTGTTCAGGCAAAACCCAGATGGGCAGCAATCCTAATCCTACTGCCCTGGCATCTCTTACTTGAGTCCTAGCACCTCTTTCATTACAAATTAAGCACTGGATATAGGTTACATGCTATATTCTACTCCTTTAAATAAAGTTGCTGGAGTATACAGTGATGGGAGAAACAGAGTGTATGGATGGAGTCTCTTTTCCCACATACGCAACAGGGCAAGAGCTCTCCATGGTCTCATGAGTGTTAGGAGACACAGACAGGTAGTGTCTTCTGCTAATTAGGGGCATATCAAATGCTTCCAGCTATAAGCTGTAGTCAGTAGCAAGTACTAGGCTACCAGAAGCAGCTGTAGGGATCTATATTGTGGCAAGGTCGGTCCCACTCCTGGGTCCCCAATCCCTGTTCTGTCCACTATCCCACAGTTTTAGGGCCGCAGCATGACACCCGCAGAGTTTCTAGCACTTAACCTTCCTGGCTCTCAGCATAAAGAATGGAGTGTTGGGCTGAAGCCCTGGGCTAGTCACAGCTGAGCAGTAAGACCTCCTCAAACCCCATGGGGATAGGGAGCCTTTCAACACTCCCTGCTCAAGCCCCCTGCCCGCTGCTGCTGCTGCTGCTGCTGCTGCTGCAAGAGGGCTGGTGGTGCCTCCTGTTCTGCTCCTCTGAATCATCTGGTTGTTTGCTCCTCCTTAACTCCTGTCCCCCCTAGGGAAGGCTTTTAAAGAGGCCTTGGGGCAGCCTGATTCAGCTCACCTGGCCCTTAATTAATTTGCAGCTGCCCTGTCTCAGCTGCCCCTTTCCCCTTTTAACAAGCCTTTTAACCTACCCTATCACAATGGCTACGTCTACACTGGCATGATCTTGCGCAAGAATTCTTTTGCAGAAGAGTTCTTGTGCAAAAACTCTTCCAGAAGAGAGCATCTACACTGGCATGTGTGTTTGCGCAAGAGATGTGCTTTTGCGCAAGAGTATCCATGCCAGTGTAGATGCTCTCTTGCACAAGAAAGCTCTGATGGCCATTTTAACCATAGGGCTTTCTTGAGCAAGAAATTCATGTTGCCTGTCTACACTGGCCTCTTGCGCAAGAACAGTTGCGCAAAAGGGCTTATTCCTGAGCGGGAGCGTCAGAGTTCTGGCACAAGAAGCCCTGATTTCATACATTAGAATGTCAGTGTATTTGCGCAAGAACTCGCAGCCAGTGTAGACAGGCAGCAAGTGTTTGTGCAAAAGCGGCTGCTTTTGTGCAAGATCGTGCCAATGTAGACACAGGTAACATGTATTGCTCACAAGAACAAAGTTCACCTGATGTTGTGTCCTTCCAGCCATCACTGAAGGAATTGTGCACTAGATAGGAGTCCTTTAGCACAAGACACACTGCTTCTGTTTAATGTAGTAACAGTCAAGGCAGGATTTAATCTTACGTTAAAATCAGTTTTTAATACAAAAACTGTGCTTATGTGTCAGAAATTAAAAATACAAGCCTGATTTGATCTTTGTGGGGAAAAAAATTCCAAAAAACCAATTCCACTGGTATTTACTGTGCCACTGGGATTTCTAGAAGTCTGGAATGTAATGTACAAAAAACCAAAGCCAGTTCATGGGTATACATTTAAAGGACCAAAAAAAGTCTCCATAAACTAACAGTTATCTCTCTGTGGCAAAATGCTAGCATGCCTTTAACTCACAGCTAAATTGAAATCTAGAACAAATGTTGGCACCACATCTACATGTAGAACATAGACACATCTTATTTTGACACAACCTGCAATCCCGATCCATCAGTCAGTGACAAAGGACTGTCAATTTATTTATAATTTATAATATTAGCTACCTTTAAAAAAGTTAACTGATTTAATTCAGCTTCATACATTTTCAAGTTTTGTTGCTGTTCCGACTTTATCAAGCTTATTGGAAATACAGTATCCTTTTGTTTACTTTTTACATTTCCTTATGATGTAGGTGCACATATTGCAACTTGTATGTTCAATGAAAACTCAGATGTATGGGAGTTTTCAGTTATTCCTGAAGTCATCATGGCATCTATCAGCTTTATGCTGTGTGTATTCGTGATTGATGGACTGACTGGAACGAATGGTATTTCAGAAGTTTTAAGCCAGAAGGTGAAACTTGTGAAGTTTGGATAAATTATACCCAGGGGAATAATTGTAGTACAGATAGACCAGGCATGTCCAAAGTCCGGCCCGCGGGCCAATTGTGGCCCGTGTTCCGGTTTAATACGGCCCCACAGGTAATTTGGCAATATCTATCTTTTATGGCCCCAACGAATCCATATGTATTGAGATGAATACATTGTAAAATCTCAGTTAATGTCAGTTGGTCTAAATCAGTTATAAATATATTTGGACACAACATGTATACTTGGTGTTATGTTCCTGTTCATATTTTTTGAACTTAAAAGTTGACAGACAACCTTTATTACCAATAATATGTAATGTACTTTACAATGTTCCTGACATATATTTCAGCTTCTTGGATTTTTTTTTCCATCTGGCCTTCAGATATGAAAGGCAGAGTGATTTAACACCTGTTTAGATTTGTCATCCATGTGACGAAATGAAAAGTATGCTGTTTGCAATAAACTTTGCATAAAATAGTTAATTTGCATTTAATTTTAATGGTTCAAAGAATGTCAGGCAAAATGGTCGGCCCTCACGCATGTTCACTTCATCAAATCTGGCCCTCTTTGAAAAAAGTTTGGACACCCCTGAGGTAGACTAACTGCACAATAATTTTTTTTTAAAAAGTCTTTGTGTTTCAGAATTGCTGGTTATCTGTATCTGCAGCAATAGAGTGAAGCTGTTGTGCAAGAGTGTGAGAGAACCCACAATAAAAAATAGCATCTCTCAAATGAGTCAAAAGTTATCAGATTTTCTGTCCTTCTCTACAACTAAAGGCATTTTTAGGACAAACTGGGCAATCCTGGCAAACACACAAGACGTGGCATCTGCTACAAAGTCATTTTGGCTCCATAACAGGTTTGGCCTTCTTCTTTTATTAATTCATTTAGGGCCCCGCAGAAGCAAAGCTGCGTGCATGCTTAACATAGAAGTCGGTGAGATCATTTGCATTTTTAAAGTAAAGCATACAGCTAAATGCTTTGCTGGACTGGAACTTTAGTTCAGAAGGAAAAAGAAAAGAAAAATAGTCACATTTGCTGTTCAAGTAAAGAAACAAGCAACATTGACTTAAATGAAGTTTGGTCCGTTTGCACCAGCAGAATATTTGGTTCAGAAAGTGCTTGTCGTTGAACAGTATCACTTCTGTTTTTGTTTTTCCAGATCGTTGACTGCAGCTATTGCAACGGAAGCACTATTTCTACATGGTATCTACAAAAACTTGGTCAGACCCTCAGCTGTGATAAATCAGCTGAACTCAGTTATAGCCAATGAAACTCTGCCAATTTACACTACCTGAAAAGCTAATCCACTATTTTATTAGAGCACAACATAGATGTGGCAACATAGTTTATATGCTTGCTAGGCATGTAGAATCCCAGTTATCTAGTGAACCGGTTAACTGATTAAGTGGAATCCCACTCCCAGTCCCCCCTACACTTCGGCCTGCTGCTACCGGCCCCGACTGTGCATTTGGTTACCCGTTCATATTCTGATTGCTTGCCTGTTTTAGGTATAAATATAGCAAATATTTTTATACATTACTGAATGAAGGTTAAATATCACTCACAAGGCAGTTTGGAGCAGAAAGACTCTGCCCCTGAGAGCTTGCAGTTTAGGTCATGGGTGGCCAATAATTTTTAATAGGGGTGTGTGTAATATACCGAGTCGGTCTGGGCACCACTGAGAGTGTTGGATCAGGGTGAATTGCTCAAAACCAAGGCTACTTACAGTCTAAGACTGGGGTTCTCCTCTATAAGACACCAAACCCATCACAACAGAGCACTTCAGCTGCCACTCTTGCCAGCAAGAAGTCTCACCAGCAAAACCCCTTAGACATCCCAGCATTCCTTGTGCCACAAACAGACCCACACCTTATTTAGGTGAGAGGTTATAAAATCAATCTCACCAACTCCAAACAGGTTCTCCCACTCCCAAAGGACCACCCACAGTCCGAGGTCAATTTATACTTTGGATCTTACCCAAAAGAGAATGCTGTGCCAATCCTTTAGAATCTAAAATCTAAAGTTTTATTAATAAAAGAAAAGGCTGACATGAGATTTTTAAGGCGAATACATCACATACATCAATCACCAAGTTCTTGATGCAGGCTCTTAGCAGAGATGTTACAAACTGCCAACTTAAAAGTCTCTGGTGTACATCCTATGTCAGGATGGGTCAGCAAATCTTTCCTGATTCTCTGTTCATGATTTAAGACAAGATGGAGATGCCCTCATGGTACTTTTATATTCCTGGTGCTTCCCAAACTGGAACTGGTCACATGATCTAGTGACCTGTCTTTCATTCAAGTAGCTATGATGTACTGGTTGGTCTGCAGGTTCCAGATGCATTCCCCAGGTGTTTATTGGTAACCTCGAGCACCTTTTTCTGTGCAGCATTGCTAATTAGCATAGCCATTCAGTGGATAACCTATTCCTCACAATAGGTGGTCAAGGCATATTGTTCTCTCCCAGACAGAGAGCATTTCAAATACAAGTACAGAGCCCATATTCATAACTCGATATATACAAATTATACAAGTATAGGAATAGTATACATAGAATCAGTATGGCTTAAGATTTCATTTAATACCTCACATGACCCACTCTGCACAGAATTTGGAGCGAAGAATGACCTGCCTATTCACATTAAAATCCAATAAGTGACAGGGGGCCACTCCAAGTGGTCAAGGGCTGCACTTTTCTATGGAGAGGCTGCACAGTCTGGGGTGGAGGTTGGGTGCAGAAGGGAACTCAGGGTAGGAGAGTGGAGTGCAGGAGAGGGTGTGGAATATAACAGGAGTTTGAGGGTATGTCTAGACTACATGCCTCTGACTACAGAGGCATGTAGATTAGGCTACCCAGCATAGGCAAAGAAACGGGGATTTAAATTTTCCTCACTTCATTAAAATAATCATGGCTGCCGCGCTGTGCTGACGATCAGCTGATCTGGCACAACGCGGTAGACCCCACGCCAGGTCTGCTTCCTGCCCCCCCCCCCCCCGGGTCCCCTCCTTCTTCCCGGCCAGCGCCGCGGCCCTCGACCTGCCCCAGCTCTGCTTCCCACCCCCCCCTTCCTCCCGGCCAGCCCCGCGGCCCCTGACTCCTCCCAGCTCTGCTTCCCTCCCCCCCCAATCCTCCTCCTTCCTCCCGTCCGGCCCCTGGACCTCCCCACCAGCTCTGCTTCCCGCCCCGCCTCCCTCCTGGCCAGCCCCGCCCCGCCCCCCTCCTGGCTGGTCCCTCCCCCCACCCCGCTCAAGTGTGTCTGGTTTTTTGGTGGGGTCTACCTGGTAACCCTAGCTCCTAGGTTGGAGTGGGGCAACATGCTCCTGGTCACTTCTGGGCCATAGCCTCAGTCTGCAGTGCCAAGAAGCTGAAATTAGCACCTCCACTGGTCATCTTACAGCAAGGTGGCCCAGGGCTGGATCGCAGCCTGTAGTTTGAAAACCACGGATGCAGGGTTACTCCAGATTTACACTACCATAAATTATTGAAAACATTAGCTACAGGCACTGGAGAGGGGAAATCTACAGATTTCTAGTGAGTGAGACACATAGCATTTGCTCTTAGAACTAGAAGGGCCTGAGTGCACATACTTGATTTTTAGTCTTGATTTGACATTTAATTTCAGTTATCTCTCTTCAAGTGCAATTAACTCAGAGATTAATTGCCTTTTTATTGTATCAGTGGATAGTTTGGTGCAGAAATAATGAGTAATGATGGCATGCTCTGTTAGAAGAAAGATTTCCTTTCACACACATACATTTACCAAAATGCTGCTTGTCATGAAAGTATTGCTAGTAGAGCATTTTTACTTTTTAGTTCTCAAGCATCTCTTCTCAGAAATAGCCATAAGTCCATTTTTAGGCTTCTGTTGTTCCTTAGCCCCAGTCTTTATTTCTCTAACGAAAAGCCCCCATGTGATTTCGACACTTGAGCATAGACTATGCTGTGAAATCAGATGAGAGTTATTTTTGGGTTCGCAGCACACCCTAGTGGACTGTGAGATTACTCTTTCATTAAGAAAACCTTTTAATTCTGGCAATGAAAACTAAGGCAAATTGGTTGTAGTAGACCAGTGGTTCTCAAACTTTTTGGGCTCTAGAGCCCTTTACATGCATAAACATTTATGCGGAGTCCCAGCGGTCCACTGATTGTATGTGTTGTACCTATCGATGTTTCCAGTTTGTCAACCTCGTGGAGCCCCTGGAGATGTCTCGTGAAGCCCTGGGGCACCGCAGAGCACAGTTTGAGAAACACTGTGGTAGACTATTACTTCTAAGGGGTATTTTTATTATATTATATTTAGGAAAATATGGGAGATTTGGATGAGAAGGGGTAAATAACTGTGTGTGAATTGGCCATATCACCGCAGAATGCAATGCATCAACTTTACCTTACCGTGGTATAGCTTTGCAATTATTGTTTCAATATATATTTCTTTGTCTAAATCATTTTACTAGGTAAAAGATTGTCCCTGGTTATCCACTTCATTACCAGATGTCCAAATGGAGGATCTTTGTAATACCCCCAATGAAGATACATAAATAAGAATCTTTTAGCAATATTCATTAATGCCAGACAAGGAAATCCTGCCTTTTCAAGTCAGAGACACCATGAGTAAAAAGTTAAATAAGAGGTCATTACAACTAATAATGTTGGCCACTGAGTTTGGTGTATGTTGAATGTACAGAAACCAGCATCGATGTGTTAATGAATATTTGGAAGCACTTTCTATTCAGGAACTATAGCTATTAGTTCTTACACATTGGATCAGAGTATAGCTGGAGAACAGATACAAAAAAGAGCATCAAAAGAAAAAAACAGTCATTCACAGACTTCCCCCCTTCCCTGCAGCTCCCACGGTTTCCCATCCTTCCCTTTAACAGGGACACTTTGGGGCCTGCGTTCTTGAATAATCAAAGTCTTCACCAGCTGGGCTCTTTCCTGAGGTGAAGACTCCTGTTGTTGTCACATCTTTTTGGAATGTGGTAGGGGAGCCTGAACCACCCAGTCCAGAGTCCAATAGTGGGCAGCTACACTCTACACCTTGGGGTGAGAAGCAGCCGCTCCTCTGGATAACTTCCTACCCATGTTTCCGTCTCCCCACAGAGTAAATAAAATAATTTTAAATAAAGTCAGTGACCTGCACAATCAATCAGTTGGCTGTCTCTCTTTGTAGGTTTGCTCTGGTCTGCATTGTCAGGTCTCAGGCAATGAGCTTTTGGGCAGTACTTGCCCTCAGAGCAGCCAACTGCTCCCTTCCATTGCCTGCCCCGAGCACCGTATTTCCTCCAGCCAGCCCTCAGTGCTGCCTAGACTATGCTGCGCAGCGCTCCATTGGTGATTTGACCACCTGGAGCCACAGGCCCTTTTAAATTGTCTGTTTCCTCTTCTAAGCCCCAATTCCAGCTTGTGCAGTCTTTGCAGGTGGGGCTGTTTGGGCTCAGAGCCATGGCATTTCAAAGCAGCAGCCCCGCATGGAGCCCGGGTATGGGCTCCGTGCAGCACTGCCGCTTTGAAGTACCTCTTCTTCCCCCCCTTTTCTGCCTCTATCTGAGAGAGGCAGCGAGGATGTGCGTGTATGGGGGGAGGGAGGGGAGGGGAATTGACTAGTCCTTAACATCCTTATGCTAAGGCACTGTGATGGGTGTATCAACTAAGATTTAATCAACTGATCGAATAGTCGATGCAATTTGCATCAACTATTCGATTAGTTGATAAGGCCTTGCTTGTCAGCTCTTGCTACATTTCAAAGGCGGAAGCACCACGGGGAGCATGGGAACAGTGGGTGACTCAAGCAATCCTCAGCTGGCCCCGCACTCTCTGCTTTTGAAATGTTAAAAGAGCCCCCACTCTTGTACATTTCAAAAGCAGGGAGCACAGGGCCAGTGGGAGACTGTTTTTGCGGTGCTTCTGCATTTGAAATATAGCAAGAGCTCCACCCACTCTTGCTACATTTCAAAGGCAGAAGTGTCGCTGGTTCCCCGCTGCACCCCTGCAGCTGGGGAATTGACTTTTAAGCTGGCTCCCCCCTGGAACTGGCTCCTGCTCCCGTTTGCTGCTTCTCTCTTGTATATGGGCTAAAACCATTAGGCCAGAAGACCTTGAATAGAGGTCTCATAGATGTGGTGACAGTCAAGTTGCTCAAAAAGGAGATTAAGCTTGTGGGGTCTCCAAAGATTAGTTGTCCCTTGACAGGCACACTTTGTGTTGCTACATTAATGTGTCTATTTTGGGTACAATCCTTATTGATGAAAAATTCCTAGAGTAAACAGATTATTTGTATGTCACTGCTGTTTTATTCTACAGTATGTAACTGCCTCACCAACTTTGGGCAGCACAGAGTAACTCAGATTTGACACTGTTTACCATGACCAGTTTCCCAATGACTATAAAATTACCACCAGTGACTGGCCTTACAGATAGCATTTGCCCTGAGACTCTTTTTCAGAAAGCAGTACACATTGCTGCTTTAGTATTACTGCTGCATCAGAAAACACAAAGAGAATAAAGTGTGAAATATATTTAATCTCCCATTAGAAAATATACCCAAGACAAAAAATACAGACAAATTCAAATGCCTGTTTGTTTGGCCTCTGTTAAGTGAAATGGTCTCAGTCCAGTTTCCAGTTGAACTATTTGAGCAGTTCAGCAAGCTGAGAAAACTATTTAACTCTTGCAAACTATATATAGGTACTTTCACTATACTATAGGGCTACGTCTAGACTGGCATGATTTTCTGCAAATGCTTTTAACGGAAAAGTTTTTCCATTAAAAGCATTGGCAGAAAAGAGCGTCTAGATTGGCACGGCCGTGTTTCCGCAAAAGCACTTTTTGCGGAAAAGCGTCTGTGCCAATCTAGATGTGGTTTTGCACAAGAAAGCCCCTATCGCCATTTTCGCCATTGGGGCTTTTTTGCGCAAAACAGTTTTTAGCTGTCTACACTGGCCCTGTTGTGCAAAAACATTTCCGGAAAAGGGCTTTTGCCCGAACGGGAATGTCAAAGCATTTGCGCAAGAAGCACTGATTTCGGACAGTAGAACGTCAGTGCTTTTGCGCAAAATCAAGCAGCCAGTGTAGACAGTTGGCAAGTTTTTGCGCAAAAGCAACTGCTTTTGCAGAAAAACTTGCCAGTCTAGACGCAGCCCAGTTGTATCTCAGTTACAGTGTGCATTAAATACTTGCCCTCATCACAAATTCCTGTTAATTGGTTGACAACATTGTGGACATAAAATGTGCAAAATATGGATTTCTTAGAAGCTCTGATGCAAATATATTTAAACTGTTGAAGATGTGACTTGTTTTTGTATACAAAGCAGGGTGTTGTATTGTATAAGTTATCTGAAGTCATGAACTGCACTTTGCTCCAGTGTTTATAGCTAGAAGGAAATTCACATTTTTATTATAGCCTGTATCAATAAGTTCTCCTCCCCAGTTGTACCAAAAATGTATTGGTAATGTGAGATGCATAATTTTGAGCTTGTTTTTATCAGATTACCATAGCATTCTAGCCTTCTATTAAATCAGTGGGAATTTATGACCATTATATAATCTCTTTTCACCTTGTGCAAAAAGACATGGGTGTTAACTAACATGCCTCTTTTACACAACCAGCATGAGTTACACTGGCCAGCTAGACCCATTCTTAGCTCTTATAGGAACCCAGTCAATGTACCAAGAATAGTAAGTATGACAAATAAAAACCACTGTTCAGAAAACATTAAAAACCATTAAAAATAATTACTAATACATTATAATGGGGTGTATCAACCCCATACCGGGACTGGGAGGGTTAATCTGGTTCACCTGGCTGAAGAGACCCCGCCCTACAGCCCTGCTGGGCATGCGCCAGCTAGAGGCCAGCTATAAAGGCCTTTGGAGCTGCTTAGTCTGGGTTGACTGCTGCTAGAAAAAAGTGCTGTTGGAATGCTCGAAGAGGAACCACCAGTGGACCAAGCCACAGAGGCAACTCAGCGGGAACTGCAAATTAGGCCCCAGTCTGGAGGGGAAAGAAGGAAAGGATTACCCAGAAGAGATTGGTAGGAAATAGCCTACAGTGGGGGTATTGATCCCCTGAAGCTTGGTGTGTTGCAGTGGGATCTCCTGCTGAGCTAGTGGTGATCCATTCCACTACTGACAGGGCCCTGGGCTGGGACCTGGTGGAGTGGGTGAGTCTGGGTTTCCTTACCTCTTTCTCATAAACCCCATGAGGAGATATGCATCTGTTCTAACAGATTCTGGCTGCTAGGCCGCACTGCCTTGAGGGAGGAGGGCATTGTTATTGACTCTAGCTGCTATGCCACATAGTCCTGTGAGAGAGAGGCTGGGTTATAGACTTGCCTGACAGCCCCAACAGTCAGAAAAGCCTGGGGATGGTATGGATGCACACGGGATGGATGCTATTAGAGGGGTCATTGAGGCCAGCTGCCCTCTCCCTTGGAGGGCAGGCAAACTGCCCTGTGACACATCCTAATACCTTTCTTGGTCTTTAAAATACTACCGGACTGCTTGTTATTTTTGCTGAAACAGACTAACATGGCTACCTCTTTGAAATGATCTAATCTTTCTACCCCTTCTCCTGCTATAATATTTGTTGACCTATTTCTGTATCTGTAGGTGTCAAGGATAATAAATGATATTAGAGATGGGTCAAAAGGATTCTGTTCTATTCAAGTGCTTTCAAATCTGCCATGTATTGCTAGGCTATTGGTAGGGCAAAATTATGAATGTATTTTATCTGCTTTTGGAACTAGGGATGTAAAATACCAGTTAACTGGTTCATCTGAATGTTTAACTGGTTAACAATGATCCCATGTTGAAGGGGGGGCCACGTCAGCCTGGCAGGGCTGACGTGGCATCCTACCTGTGGCATGGTGGGCCTGGCCAGGCAGGAGTAGCTCTTGCCCATGGTAGAATGCAGTAGGGGGGCTCTTTCAGCCTGGCTACACCCACCACACAATTGGCTGCTCCAGTCAGGCCAGGCCAGGCCAAGCCCAACGTACTGTGGGCAGGGAGCAGCCCCTGTAACCAGTTAGCCCTTTACATTACTACTTTGAACCAGTGAATGCTAATGTCCTGTGCTTGCTGAATTCTGGAACCACTATCTCAAAGCAACTCTTCAGTACACCAATGTTGTACAACATCAGTTGTATAATTAGTGTTCTGATATAATACCTGGAAGACCCAGGAATTTAATAGTACTTCCAAGAAGGCTCTAGTTACCTTCTGGTTTAAGAATTTTGGAGCAATATTAATTGCAGAAAGAAGGTAACTTCAAAGATCCACAGATATTAGATTTTTCAATCTCAAAACTCCATGCTAGCTTTGCTGCTCAAAAAATATACAGAGCAACAAAACATCCCTGATCAAACGTGACTGGTCAGCTGACTCCCACAAGCTGGTCCAAAGTTTTGGTTTTATAGTTGGATCAGTTCGGTTTAAACTGAGGGCCTGATCCTGAATGCTGAATGGGTTGAGAGCCTCCACAGAGCCACATAGTGTTTGGCTAACTCTGAGCATGCTTTGTGCCTCCCAGAACATGAACAGCACCTCATGGGAGTGAACCTTTCGTTTTTGAATGTGCAATTTCTTGTCATATTTTGTAAGGAATAAATTTAAAGAATAAATCTGGTTTTTCATTAGCTGATTATATTACTTAATATTTAGCACTAATGTAGTGAATGGCATGTTTAAAGAGCTGTGCAAAGATTAGTTAAATTAAGTCTCAAAATACTTCTGTGATGTAGTTTAAAAATCCCCATTTCTCAGAGAAACTGAAGCAGAAGGGTGATGTGACTTAATAAAGACCAGATGTGTGGTCTGGAATAACAGTTGATAGTCATCACTTCTGCCTGAATTCAGAACAAAATTAATGTTTCTTAGCAGAAAGAAGCTTCATTCAGAAGCTTTATTATTTTTTTTCATTCCACAGGGTACTGATAATAAGGAAAACAATGTGAATTGTTATGTGTGTGGCTGTGGCTTCTAGTCAACTCTGAACTTATTGACAGGTGCACTACAATAATATCAGATCCTTGAGTCTCTCCTACTCTTTAACAAAAAAAAGTGGCCAAAAAAATCATAGACACAGTTTTGTGGTAACTGACACAACTTTTAATTGCTACTTTTATTTAGACAGGTCACTAAAAATGACAGCTGAACAGCCAGATTCTAAACTGCTGTAAGCTAGCAAAATTCAAGGACTGACATAAAACCTTTACAAATTGTATCTTCATTGTCTAATCTTCAGTGAGATGTTGAAAGCTTGTATTTTTCAGAATTTGGCTTTGCATTTCCAACAAATGTACAAACCTGAAATAAATACTTTTGCTTTAGTTTCCTCAGGAGACAAGCAATTGAATATTAGATGCAATAAAGAAGAAAAATGACAACCTGCAACTCTTGACTACATCTTTACAAGTTAGAAAGCCACATAATTACAGCCTGATCTGTACATTGTCTAAATCAGGTAATATTTACAAATTATATTTCACTAGTAGGTTATGCAATGTGTCATGAATGATTCCACTACAGTATCTAGCTAAAACTGAACATTTGAGGTGTTTTCTTAAATGTCTAGTGCTGTATTTCCCAAAAGTACAATGTATTTAAATATTAAATAGATTTTCAAATCCACTGAAAATTGGGTATGATAGTCAAAACTAGTAGGGAGAGTTTTTTAAAAAAGTGGAACTCACATGGTATTTCACACACACAACCTTAAACCTAGTCAGCTTCTGCTGGTAAGAGATGCTTTTGAGCATCATTGAGCTCAAAAGCTTGTCTTTCACCAACAGAAGTTGGCTTTAAAAAAAGAAAGGTATTGCTAACTCATGTGTTCATATTCTGGAACCATCTTAGTTATGACTCTGTACAATTTGTCAGTCAGGTACAGCCCCCTAAGGCTATAAGCACTCAAGTCACAGTTGACATTGGTTAAGCCCCCCCACTTCCTGTGATGGGGTGGACAAGACCCTGATAGCCTCTGCTGGAGGCCTTTCCGCACCCTGCCCAGCAACAGGAGCAGAAGAGAGGTCCTCCAAGCAGAACAGAGTGGCAGCCTCTGCTTCAGCCAATCAGGGTGCAGCAAGCCGGTATAAAAAGCTGCTGGGCCAGGCCTTGGCAGTTCCTTCGTGGAGTTTAATCAAGGCAGACTTAATGGTTGAATGGGAGACCAGCAGCACTCTGGACAGCTCTGAGTGAGAGCTGGGCTTCAGACCTGGTCAGAACCAGGTCCCACAGCTGAAGACTAGCTGGTAAGCCAACTGCAAGCCTTGCAGAACCCTGGACAGGGAGGACTTGACCACAAGGCCCAAGAGAAAGGGCTAGACAGAGCAGCTTCCTGGGGCAGGTAACTGCTACTTATAGGGTCCCTGGGCTGGAACCCAGAGGAGTGGGTGGGTGGGTCTGAATCTCCCCCAGCAGCCACAACAGCAGTAAGAAGCCTAGTCCTAGGTCACACAGGACACTTCCTCTTCAGACAGCCAGTCAAGAGACACTACAAGACTCTTCTTAGCCACCAAGGGATGCTCACAAGAAGGGAGAGCCCTTTACAATTCCATTAGCATAATTTTAGGATTAATAGAAGGGCTTCTTCTGGAGTGTTTTGTCCCAAAGAGCAGAGACTGTTTTTATTTTTCACTCCCTTGTCCTGCTTAGAGCTGAATGCAGATTTTGGAATATGTATATATTCCTGCTCTTCCACATTCAGCAAAGTGGTTCACTCACTCCTATTTAGAAGGTGTGAAGCTGACTAGAACCAGCAGAAGCTGACTAGGTTCAAGGTTGTGTGTGTGAAATACCATGTGAGTTCCACAAGTGGCAGAATCAAGTAGGAAGAGAGATTAAAAATACAAAGAGCAAACTTCTTTTAAGATTTCTCTTCAAATAAGTGCAGTGATTCTTAAATGCTGGTATCCAAATGTAAAACTGTTAGATTTAAGCCAATTTTAATCAAATGATTGTTTGCAATGTTTTAATAACTTTATTTTTCTTGTAGCTTACCTTTCCCCAAAGAGCTTATATCAGACTTCTATAAATTTTCTGTATAATGAAGAAACTGTGTGTGTGTGTGTGTGTGTGTGTGTGTGTGTGTGTGTATATATATATATATATTTTAAATAGATTGTTTTTAATATATCTTCCAGGACAATCAGGTTACATATACACTGGCAGCTTCTTGTGCAAAAACTCTTCCAGAAGAGAGCATCTACACTGGCAGTGCTTTTGTGCAAGAGCATCTGTGCCAGTGTAAACGCTCTCTTGAGCAAGAAAGCTCTGATGGCCATTTTAACCATAGGGCTTTCTTGCACAAGAAATTCATGTTGCCTGTCTACACTGGCTTCTTCTGGAAGAGCTCTTGCACAAGAGGGCTTCTTCCTGAGCTAGAGCATCATAGTACTGGCACAAGAAGCCCTGATTTTATACATTAGAACATCAGTTTACGTGTGCAAAAACACACGACCAGTGTAGACAGGCAGCAAGTTTTTGCGCAAGAGCAGCCACTTTGGCACAAGATTGCGCCAGTATATACAGCCTTCAATACTATTTCGGTATACTGGTGTAAGTCAGCTGGAAGAAAGATCCCAAAGTAACCTTACATTTGCAGAGAAACTCTCAGGCCCTGTTTCAGGAAAGTATCGTTTGACTCTAAACATTCTTCAAGGTAAACACCTTCTTTAGTGCCATCCTGAGTCATCAGCACAATTTCTACAGATACTGGACAATATAAGATTAAGAAAAATTGTACAGATTTCAGTACTGAAGCCTTATTTGAGAGGAGACATAGGGTACGTCTAGACTACATGCCTCTGGCGCCAGAGGCATGTAGATTAGGCTACCACATAGTAAAATGAAGTGGTGATTTAAATAATTGCCGCTTCATTTAAATTTACATGGCTGCCGCGCTGAGCTGACAAACAGCTGATCAGCTGTTTGTCGGCTCAGCGCAGCAGCCATGTACATTTAAATGAAGCGGCAATTATTTAAATCACCACTTCATTTTACTATGTCTGGTAACTTTACTATATCTAGACTACGACATGTAGTCTAGATGTACCCTTACTGGATGACTCAGGAAATCTACATCTGGATTCAGTTTCAAAGAGGTTCCCCTAGACTGGAGCTCTCAGCTGCTGTAGGCAAAGGGGGGGGGGGGGGAGAAGGAGGAGGGCCTGGAGCTCACAGCAGCTGGTGGTGGGGAAGCCCAGAGCTGTCAGTTGCAGAGGTGGAAATCTCCAGCCCCTCTCAGAACAGGGCTCAGGCTCAAGCTCCCTTTTTTTGTCACTTTTTCTTGGTAAGTCAGGGACAGGTAGCAGGCATCTGTGGGTTTATTTTTTTTATTGACCACAATCTGTCTTTACCTTTACTAGAATAACTGTTAAACAAAATCTTAGCCTTATAATTAACACAGGGGTGGACAATAATTTGAAGGGGGAGAGGGGAAGACATGCCAAGAATTTGGAAACTGGTCAAGGGGCACAATCTTCCATGATATGAATGGAGATACAGAAGGGATCTTGGATTAAGGGACTGGGGTGTGGAATCTGGGAGAGAGTTGTGACCTGAGTTACAGGACTGTGGTGCAGGATTTGGGAGGGATTTTGGGCTCAGGAGGGAGGGGAGGGGTGTGGGTTATATGGGGTAGAGAGGCAGCACTGGGAAGCAGAGGAATGTGGGGAGGAAGGGGCTGGGGTGCCAGAGGCAGGCTCTTGCCAGGAGACTTACCTAGGTGATTCCCAGACAGCAGCTCAGCAAGTTTCTCAAGCTGGCTCCCTGCTTTCCATGCTCCTGCATCCACTGCAGAGGCCATGGGTCTGTGTCGCTATAAGCAGGGCTCGACAAATCATGTAATCTACTTGCCTCTGGTGAGTAGATTGCACTGTGCTAGCTTGTAATCTGCACATGTGCAGCTTGCAGAACTGTGCGGCTGGTGAGCAGGGCTCGCCGCTGCTTGGCGAGCCCTGGCTATAAGCAGGAGGGAAGAGAAGAGGAGTGCACTGTGCACTGCCTGGTCTTCAAACAGACCACTCCCACTGGCTGAAAACTGGCCAATGGAATTGTACAGGGGCAGCATACAAAGCCTGTCCCCTGGGGAAGCAGGGCACTGCAGCTGCTTTTGAGTGGAGTGTAGGGGCGGGCAAGCAGCTTGCCTGAGGCACCCCACTGTGCTTAAATTTGCTTTATATTTGGAATATTGTGCTGTATGCAAGTGCTATTACACATTCAGTTTTCCTGTCATTGCATTTCACCTGCAGTTTCTTAGTGGGAGTTGAATTGTGTGCATTAGCTCAATCTCAGTACTCATGTAAAGGCTCCTCTATTACGAATTCCTGTAACTAGTTAGGGGCTGACCTGTAAATGAGTTGCTTTACTTACATGAGTAGTTTCTGAGGTCCTGAACTGGCTAAGCAATCACAGAAATCGATGGTAGCCCAGGGTGCTCAGCAAATGGCAGTAACCATCTTATTAGGTATCTAAAATGGTAACTTCCATATCCTGGAGTCTAGGAATGGGGTGGGGTTGGGGGAAGAGGAGGCAGAACAACCCTTGCTGCCATCTCCAGGTGCCTCTGGTAATCTCTTGGGCTGTGCTTGGGGGAGGCGCAAGGGCAGGAAGAGGTAGGGTGGGTCAGGGCTTTGTGGTAGGAGCAGAGTTGTCCTGGATCCTGCAATCCTGAAAGGGGATTGGTCCTAGTAGGAGGGTTCAGGTTTCTTTATAGCCCCATACCAAGGCTCTAGACACTAGGCTGTCAAGCCACTGAACCAGGGATATAAAATTTTGGTTAACTGGTTAAATCTTGGAAAAAACATTATGTAACTGATTAAATTTGAGTTTAGGCACTAAGAGGGTGCACAATTCACATGAATACAAAAATTATTCAAGTATTTGAAGTTACAGCAGGTGCATCGAAAAACAAACTGGGGCTGTTTAGTCAGGAAAAGCAAAGACTGAGAACTACTTTCAAATAAAGATAGTTACAAGGAGGAGGGAGACAATTGTGTTCCTTACCCTCTGATTGGACAAGAAGCAATGGACTTAAATTGCAGCAAGGGAGGTTTGTTGGACATTAGGAAACACTTCCTAACTGTCTAACCTGCTCTTAAGTCTCCACTGAGTGAGATTCCACAGCCTTCCGAGGTAATTTGTCAGTATGGTTAACCACTGGAATAAACACCTTGCAGGGATGGTCTGGATCAGTGTTTCTCAAACAAGGCTCCACAGAGCACAAGGGCTCCGAGACCTCTCCAGGGGCTCTGCAAGGTTGACAAACTGGAAGCATCGATGGGTACAACACATACAATCAGTGGACTGCTGGGGCTCCACATACATTTTTACACATGTAAAGGGCTCTGGAGCCCAAAATGGAGAACTACTGATCTAGATAATATTCACTCCTGCCCTGAGTGCAGGGGATTGGACTAGATGGCTTCTAGATCCTTTCCAGTCCTGATTCCACAATTAAATGAAACCGATATCAGAAGACTGGGAGCAATAGAGATGAGTTCTTTGGAAGATAGCTAGCTATGTAGGGATGCTAAACTGCATTTAAGTAAAGGTGTAACTGTAGCAAATTTATTCAAATCATCCTCAGGAGACTTATGCTACCTTCCAATACATTGCTGCATAAAATCCTTTTCTGTGCATGCTGCTTTTGTTACAAATAACAGGTTAAAAAAAATCTAGAACTATTCAACTGAAACTTAAGACAGGCTTAGCTTAAACCCATGTTTCTCAAACTGGGTCCTGGCCTTCCCACCCCCTCGGGGAGGGTCACAAGCAACTTCAAGGGGGTTGTGGTTTCAAAGTTTGAGAACTCCTGGTTTAAACACCTCTGACCTGAATCATCTGTAATAAACCAGCAGAGGGCACTTCTTACTTTGAAGTAAGAATAAGAGCCTCCGGAAAAGGGCACTTTTTCCGGAGGATCGGGGCCAGTCTAGACGCTCTTTTCCGGCTTTTTTAAAAGCCGGAAAAAAGCGGCGGACATTTTTATTTAAATGCCGCGGGGGATATTTAAATCCCCCGCGGATTTCCCTACGACGACTAGTGAAATTTACATGCCCCTTCCGGAAGAGGGGCCAGTGTAGACGTAGCCTAGGTGTGGAGATCTTTCAAGGCCTCTGTCAAACTGTCTAGAACAGTGGGTTTTTCAGCCTGGGGATCCTGGGATGGACTTAGGAAGGTTGCAAGTACAGGGCCAGCATTAGGGAGTGGCAAGCAGGGTGGGGGTTGCATGCCACAGAGTACCTCATTAAATTAAGTTACATAATTCAGCCCCAGGAGGCAGGGTTTGGGTTTGGGCTCTGGGCAGCAGGGCTAGGGTTTCAGACTCTCCAAAGTGGTATGGTAAGGCTAAGTGTCTGTCTCCAGAGAACAGAGTTTACAGGGGCTGTAGTAGACTCCTCCAGCCAGAATTTTCCTTTGACTCAAGGTTTCAGAGGGCATGACCAATTTTAGGTCAAAGCTCATCTAGTCAATAGCAGAAAACTGTTTCAGGCTCCTAGGTCATGTGCTTCAGTATACCAGAGTGCCTCAATTCTATAAGGCTGGCTACCCCGTCTAATCACCAAAGTTGTCAAAATCTAGACTCCGTGGGGAGGGTGCCCTCTCATCCTCATTACCGTAGATTGGTGGACAGTGGGTGTTCCCTTTCCCTGCCTGTAACCAAGACTCAGGTTAGTGATGGACACTTCAGCCTTTGGCTGAATGGGGCCCTATTGGGTTCTCTGGCCTCAGGCCTATAGTGTAATAAAGCCAAGTCTTCTCCACATCTGCATCAGATAGTGGAAAACTGTCAGGTTAGTATATGACAATTTCTTCTTCGAGTGGTTGCTCATGTCCATTCAAATTAGGTGTGGAAGATCTAGGAAGGCGTTTGTCAACGTCTGATGCAAGCTTGCTGGTGACTGACAAGTCCAATGCAGGACAGGCAGATTTGGCCGCAGTGGCAGCAAGGGAAATTCTGTTCTGAGTTTAGTGCTGCAGTGTCATGATTCTTCCTCCATGTCCTTTTGTCCTCAAGACTAGCCCTACGTGTATTCTCAAAGGAGGAGAGCCTGGTGAATGGTGCGTCTCCAGGCCTCTCGTTCCGAGGCTAAAGCAGACCAATGGCGATGGTCAATATGACAGACACCAAGGGATTTCTTCAGAGAGTCCTTGTACCTCCTCTTCGGTGCTCCTCTGCCATGGTGGCCAGTGGCAAGTTCGCCATACAGCACAATCTTGGGCAGGCGATGATCCTCCATCCTGGAGATGTGCCCTGCCCAACACAGCTGTGTCTTCAATAGGATGGCCTCGATGCTGGTAACCTCCGCCTGTTGGAGGACTTCAATGTTGGTGATGAAGTCATTCCAGTGGATGTTAAGGATGGTGCAGAGGCAGCATTGATGGGAGCGCTCAAGGAGACACAGGTGATGCCGATAGGTGACCCACGACTTGAAACAGTACAAGAGGGTACTCAGTACAACGGCTCTGTACACACTAATCTTTGTGCCTTTTCTTTAAGTGCTTGTTGTTCCAGACTCTCATACAGCCTACCAAATGCACAGTTTGTCTCTGCCAGTCTATCAATCTCTTTATTGACCTCGGCATCCGAGGAGATGATACACCCCAAATAGCTGAACTGATGAACTGTCTTCAGCTCTGACTCGCCAATGGTGATGCAGGAAGGGCGGTAATCTTCCTGAAGTGCAGGCTGATGGAGAACTTCCATTTTTTCTTCAAGCTGACTTCTAGTCCGAAGAGTTTGGCAGCCTCTGCAAAGCAGGATGTTATGCACTGCAGCACTGTCACCGTGTGAGAAACAAGGGCAGCATCATCAGCAAAGAGTAATTCTCTGAGTTGCCGCACTTAGTATGGGCCTTTAGTCACCTCAGGTTGAACAGACTGCTATCAGTACAGTATCGGATATAGATACCATCTTCATCATCAAGTTCTACTCTTTGAAGCATCATACTGAAGAAGATCATGAAGAGAGCTGGCGTGAGGACGCAGCCTTGCTTTACACCATTGCGTATTGATAAGGGCTCAGAGGTCAGTGCCATGTCTGACTTGGCCACACTGGTCTTCATGTAGCTGGATGATCATGTTGAGGAACTTTGGGGGACACCCTAGTTGCTCCATGATTAGCCACAGACTTTTTCTGCTCAGTGTCTAACACTTTGGTAAGGTTGACAAGTCACGTACAATCCCTTGTTCTGTTCCCTACATTTCTCTTGTAGCTTTCTAAGAACGAATACCATATCGATGGTACTCCTTTTAGCTCTGAAGCCACACTGGCTCTCTGGAAGGAGTTCTTCTACAATGGTAGGCATCAATCTGTTGAAGTACTCTTGCAAGAATTTTTCCCATAACAGCAGAATTTTCTGCTGTACATCAAGGGAAATAGCCCATTAGTCCTCACAGGCAACACAGCAGCAATATTCTGCCTCCAAGCAGGGAGGAGCCCTGCTTTATTCTGTCAGACCACTCTGCTTTGGGAGATTTCCATTGCCAATTCACTAGAGCTAGAAGCTTCTTAATTATCAGGGTCCAAAACAATCTGGAAGAATGCTTAAGGTCATTCATGAACTACCACCAGTGGTCTCGTCATCCTGAGGTAGATATCTTCGAAGGGGTGAGATCTCCTCAAGCAGACCTTTTCAACAGAAAGGCTGTCTACACTCGTGGCTTCTTGTGTGAGTAATAGCCTCATTTGTGTAAGCGTGGAATATTGCCATGCCTCATTTGCATACCTAATGAGCCACCATTTTTCCAGAAGAGGCTCTTGCACAAGGAGCATCTACACTGCCCCTTCTTGCGCAAGGAAAAGCCTTCTTGCGCAACGCCGTTACACCTATTACTTTTCAGGAAGAACGGCATTGCGCAAGAGGGTTTTTCTTGCGCAAGAAGGGGCAGTGTAGATGCTCCTTGTGCAAGAGCCTCTTCTGGAAAAATGGTGGCTCACTAGGTATGCAAATGAGGCATGGCAATATTCCATGCTTAGCCTCCTTCGCATATTACTCACACAAGAAGCTGCAAGTGTAGATATAGCCAAAGTATCCGTATTTTTCCCCCCCTGAAGCCACAGCCCCTCTTCCTTGTTAGTAAGACTACATCTAACAGATTCCACTGTGCTTTCCTTCCAAACTTACTCATTCAAAAGCATTATTGAAAATGACACGATCAGTCAGATTGTACTTCTTGCCCCAGCATGGCCTTGTGAGCACTGTTCATCCACTCTTCTGGCACTTACATTGAAATTTTCAAATTCACTTCCACTTGACTTAGATCTTACCTCCCAAGATCATGGTGTACAGACTCTTCATTTAATGGCTACTGCATGGCTAGCTATTAGGGGACTAATCCCGCTTGAAAGATATTCAAGAGATCCTTTTAAACAAAGCCAGCCACTTGCACTACTTACCTTTCTCATAACACACAAACTAGAGGTGTCAGTGAAATTAATAGGTAGCAGGTTTAAAACAAAAGGAAGTTTTTCTTCACACAATGCACAAGCAACCTGTAGTACTTTTTTTTTTTTCTCTCTTCAGAGGATGTTGTGAAGGTCAAGACTACAACAGTGTTCAAAATGGTGGGGAGGGGGGGAGATAGAGGTGGAGAGTCCCAGGAGAGCTGGCAGCATAGCCCCAAGCTTTAACAGGCCACAGAGGGTGGGAAAGACACTCTTAGGGGGAGCTGGGACAGAGTGGAGAGAGGGCATGGCTGGCAGGTTAGGCCCCTGCCTCATGCCCAGTACTATGCTAGAGTGGCTCTATGGTTGGCTGACTAGGAGAAGCATTTGTGTAACTCAGTTGGTGTGTGTCTGCCCCTGAACTTCTCGCACAGGACCTAGAGAGGCTTGGAGCTTGTCACAGCATCACCGTACAAGAGGGAGCCTAGTGTTGTTAGCTGGAAGACTGCATGGTAACCCAGTTTCAGGTTGCACCAAAGGATCTTCTCCCTCCACCGCTCCTGGATTTTAAAAAACCCATAGCTCCTACTAGAAAAAATTACAACACCCTACTTCAAGGTCTGGGCTTCAGCTTAACAGAGGGGTAGGCAATTTTTGATCTGGGGAGAGGGGGCACTTCAAAAAGTTCTGAGGTAGCCCTGGAAGGGGTGGTGCTAAGACACTTCTGTGTTTCCCTGCCCACAGACCCTGACTGATCTGATGGGGGGGGGGGGAGCACCTGAAGTCTTTGCCCTTGCCCCTTGCTGCAGAACCACCAGCTCGTCTGAAGAGCTGGTGGTTCCCTCTGGGCACCTGCCCCTGTGGCAGTGAGAGGAGACTTCATATACTCCCCTCCTCTCTCCTCTCCCCCCCCCCCCCTCCCAGCCCTGGTTGGCCTGGGTTGGGGGAGTGGCAGGATCTCAGCAGGCTTGATCAACCTGCTTGGCAGCCAGGATGCAACCCATGGAGGCCCTTTTGCCCACCCCTAGCTTAACAAAGGGTTGCTTGGTGACACCCCCCCCTCAGCTGAAAAACACTGCTGGAGGACATCTCCCACCAGCTGTGCACAGCATTGGGGAACCACCTGATACACAGCCCTTCCTTCTGGTTAGGTAAAGCCCTCTTTGCTCAGGTGGTTGTGGGAAGCCCTTGCTTGTCTTTAGAGTGTAGCCGGTGGAGACCAGGTTTGCTGGCGAGTGCATGACTCACCTCTCCTTAAGACGGGTAGGGAACCTCAGGCCTGGGGGACGGATAAGCCCCCGGTCTTGCCTGATTCCTGTCTGAAGGCTGGCCCCTTGGTGTGGCTGGAGCACGCACAATCTATTACCCGCCCCCCCCGCCAGAGGAATGCCTTTTTTTTTCAGCAAGGCATTTTTTTCTCACTTGTGTAGTGCCTCTCACTGATTTCCTCCCCCCCCCATTGGTCAGTGCCCTGGACGCCAGGGGGCAGGTTCCCCAGCTCTGCCTTCAGGGCTCAGACAGCAAAACCCAAACCAGTGAGGGAGGGGCAAAACCATATCCCGGGCTGCACCACGGGCCCCCTTCGGGAGGCTTCCCACGCCCTTGGCCCGCCCCACTTCCCCCAGTCGCTGGCGGCGGGACACGGGCATCGCCCGGCGTGGGTAGCCCGGACAGCTGCCAGCTCCGCTCTCCGCCCTCTGATCCCGCCCCCTGGAAAGTCAGCGCGGGAAGGGCGGGGCTCGAGGAAGTGACTTCAGCCGGCCGCGGCGGCTGTGGGGAGCCGAGGAGGCTTGCGGCACGGGGCATGGCAGCGGCGGCAGCAGCGCGTTCCTTGCTGGGCGCCGGGCGGCGGGCTGGGCGCGCTGCAAGGGGACAGGGGCAGGCAGAGGGTGCGGGGCGCTGCTGTTGCTGCAGCGTCTTCCTAGCACATCCCCATTGCACCGTGGCCCCCCAGCAGCAGCCACCGCCGCCTGCGCCCGCCCCTGACATGAAGCGTTACCTGTGGGCACGCTACAAGGAGGCCAAGAAAGTGACCAAGGGTGAGTGCCACGCAGAGCCCCCCCGGGCCTGGGGCTTCCGCCAGCGCCGCATCGGTGTCTTGCTGGAGCCGGAGAGCACCTCCTTCCCTCGGGCACGTGGGCAGCAGCTGCAGCGATTCAGGCGCTTAGTCTCTTGCCAAAGTGTCTTCCAGGCTCCAGCATCCGCCTCTAGAGTGAAGGGGGTAACTAGACGGGGAGGACTTTATTAACCCGTGTAGTGCACCGCCCCCGTTATTAATGCCCTTGGAGAGCCGGAAGGACCTTGGGTCCTTATACAAAAGCTTTCCCCAAATCTCCACCTGCAGCAAAACTGCCTGGAGCTGGGTGCCAACCTGTAAAGTCTGAATGCCTGGGTCAGTGGCAGCAGCCTTTCAGTATAGAGCTGGCTGCTTCAGGAGTAGATGCCTACATTTTCCATTTAAGGTAAGGATGCCAATTGTGAAGTGGATGCTACCCCAATAGGAAACAGATCGAGGCAATTAAGTGCTTCTCTAAAGTGTTCCTAAAGTACCCATTGTTGTGTTATCAAAAGACCAGAAGTAGCATTTCCTGCTTTCAGGAGCGTGTTTATGCTGAAATCCAGTGTGGTTTCCATCTGCAGATTTTAAGGCCAGAAAGCACTGTTAAGATCCTATAATCTAGCCTTCTGCATGGCACAGGCACAAATATTTCACTCAAAATAAAATGTGTTTTGTCACTCCCTAGAGATGCTTGCACTAGCTGGAATTACGTTTGCTAGATAAGATGGAATTAAATTAAAGTTTCCAGAGGATAGTGGGTTTAGGTGGCAAATTGAGGGTAAACTGAGTCCGTGTATCAAACGTACCTATTAAAATGCATTTTAATATTTTTACAATTTGGCAATGCTGCTTTTGGTGTCTTTATGGTTGCCAAATGGTGCCTACACCATGGTGATTGTAACTAGTTGCAGATGGCTAAAATATGAATCTGCATGGTGATGTGATCAGTATTATGAAGCTCCTCAAATACAGTATTTTTAGTACCAATGTGATTTATGTGGATAGCTTTGTCTTCATGAAAACTACAGTAGCCTCTTTTCACACTCATCCATTAAGATATGGCTGACTTTTACAGTCTTATCAGAGATAAGAAACTAAATTAAAACTGATAAGCGTGTGAAGACCGAACTGTGAACAAAGGTTGGAATCCTATGATAAGGGCAGCATCTGTATTTTTCAGACCATACATACTGAAGCAATTGAGAACCATTCTGATTACATTTTGGAGCTAAAGTTATTACTTTAAATGTTTAAAACAGTTTTGAAAGAAAACATTTCACTATGAGGACAGCACAGAGTTGGTAAAACTTTCTTTATATATTTTGTTTTTGAAATCTGTTCCATTGTTGCACTTGACTTGATTTTTGCACAACTCTTCGGTTTTCTTATTTAATGTGTATGTGATCTTTTTGTTTGAGGCTCCTTCTGCAAAGGCTCCAAGAGTGTAGAATAAAGTGACCTTTTAATTGGTTCTATTTTGGCTATACATCCAATTAATTACTATTTAACTCTGAAACTGCGGGTGAGGAATGTCCCCGCTTCAGGTAAATAACTCTGAGGTATTGGAGCAAGGAATCAAAAGTTGATGGTAAGTAGGTTTGTGCAGAGAAACTTCAGTCAGTTTTTGTAACTTCATTGGGTAGGTCACTTAGGGCACATCTACACTAAGGATGTTAAGTAACGGTTAATTTACTAGTTGAGTAGCCAATGGAATTTCCATTGACTAGTCGATAGGCACTTCAGCATTCCTCTTTTAAAATGTACAACAGCACCCGCTGGGACTCTTGTACATTTCAAAGGAAGAATGCGGAACTCCATGTGCAGCCCAGGGGCAACAGGAAGGCCTGCTGACTCTGGGCTGCACTGGTGTGCTAGCTTTGAAATGTACACAAGTCCCCAGCGGGGGCTCTTGCTCATTTCAAAGCGGCAGGGCAGCATGTAGCCTGGGGTCAGCATGGGACTCAGAGTCCCCTGCTGACGCTGGGCCCCATGCCATGCTGCCGATTTGAAATGCTATGTAGAGCTGGGGTCAACTGGGGACGCCTCAGCTGACCGTGATTCTGCGTGGCATTTCCCCAGAACCCTGGGTCAGCTGGGGAATCCCCTGCTGATCCAGGGCTCCACGTGCAGCAGTGCTGCACTGCTGATTCCTGGCTCAGTTGTGTGGTACTGCCCCTTTGAAGTACACCTTCTTGTCCCTCCTTTGTTGCCTCTTTCTGATAGAGGCGGCGGGGGGAAGTCGACTAGTCCTTAACATCCCTAATCTACACTTGCCACACCGGGGATGGATGTTCTGGTGTTCGATTCAGTGGGTTCAATTTAGACCCATAAGTCGAACTCTGAGGGAAGCTCCAGCTGGTGCCTGTCATCCCTGCACTTGGAAGGAGTAAGAGAAACTCAAGGGAGCATTTGCTTCCACTGGCCTCCCACTGTGTGGATACTTCCAAGTTTGGCTTAAGGTAGCTCCAGCTACATATTCTGCATAGCTGGAATTGCTTACCTTAAGCCAGTTGTTTCCAGCCGTCTTAAGCATGAGATCACTTTTTGAATTTAAGTACAATTCAGCATCTACCTCAAACCCTTTTGCCGCCCCCCTCTTCCCACTAAGCACCCATGCCCCTGGCAGGGCAGGAAGAGGCTTTGCATGCACCCCCATCTCCAGGCCAGTTAGAGCCAAAGGGTGGGGGAAGTGCACAAAATTTCCTCTGCCCTGCCAGGAGGAAGTTTCCTCTGCCCCAGGCCCATCAGAGCTTGGGGACAGAGAAATGTGCGAAGCCTCCTCCTGCCCTGCGAGGAGTGCGTGGCACTTTGAAGTGCTGAGTGCTCCTCGTGGGGAGGGTAGGGGGGAGGAAACTTTGTGTGCTCCTCCCGCCCCCAGGACAGTCAGGGCTTGGGGGTGAAGGGAGTGCATGAAGTCTCCTCCCGCCCTGCCAGGAGCATGCAGCACTGCATGGTGCTATGTGCCCCTGGCAGAGCAGAGGAAACTTCGTGCACTCTTTCCTCCTCCCCTCCCATGCCCTAATTGGGTGTGGGAGCATTAGGGCCTCCATGGGCTGAATCCATCTACTTGGCAGGCCGGATCCAGCCCATGGAGGCCCTTTTGCCCACCCCTGCCCTAGACTCAGTGCTTGCTGCTGGCTGCGTCAACGATTTCCCCTAAAATACTTAATTAGCTCTTGGGGGGGGGGGGGAGTCAATATGCACATGTATGCTCCTAAGCACTTTCTGTTCCTGCCCCAGGGAAGGTGGGTCTAGAACTCATTGGCTGCTTGTGGAGTCCCAGGCTCCCTATGTCCCTGTTGGGTGGAAGTTGGGGAGCTGCCCGGGGGAGTGCACCAGTCATTGAACTCTGCAGCTGCCTTCACTGACGAGCTCTCTCTGGTACTGCGCACACTGTCCCCACGTGTCTCCAGAGACGCTGCCCAGAGCTCCCAAGGATGATGTGCAGTGTAAGGGCCCACGAATGCAAACACCAAAGCGACACGTCTCTCTGCCCTTGGTAACAGCTGTTCAGGAGCACCAGTTCTGTTCCGCTTCCTAGGAGAGAAGACTGAGGATAAGGGATGCTGTTCCCCCTGCACTATCAACATACACAGTTTGGCAGGGAGATGCCCTCTCCCATGATGCCCCTGCAGTCTCCTCCCATGTTGTGGCCACAGCCAAATCTGCTGCTGCTGCATGTGGCTGCATTTGAGAAATGCTGACTTACAGTACATCTACTTGGCAATAAAAAACATGTGGCACAGGGCTGAGGTTGCAGGACAATGAAACTGGAGCGTGGATATAAGCCTGGGCTCTCATCTCTTGTGGAGTCTCAGAGACTGGGCCCCAATATCTACACTGCAATTGTATAGTCCTGCAAGCACTAGCCATGGTTGTGCTATGTTTGTTTTTTTAAATTGTAGTATAGATCTATCCTTAGCCTCTCTGTGCCTCAGTTCTCTATCTGTAAAATGGGGATAATACTCTTCCACAGAATGCCTGTGTGAGGTAGGGAAATACTTTAAAGACTATGGAGTCCATTGATCTCTACTGATGAGAAGACATGGGTAAGAGTTCTGAATTTACTTACCTGGCTAAGTTGCTAGTTGAGAGTTTAAAGATCAAATGACCTCAATCACCTAGGTATATCTTCATTATATAAAAAAGCATGTTTTCAGAAGTATCTTTCATTTATAAACAGTTGGTAGTGGCCAGTGTTCCCTTTAATTTTTTCCATCCATGTGCATAATAAATTTTATGTGCATGGAGGCATGCACAGATGTACACCATCAGTAGAAACACTTGTTGCTGGCTGTGGGTGCTCTGCTAATCAGCTGGACGGCGTATGAATCTGCCCTGAGTGGCTGCCCAAGTGCTCAGCTTAGAGGGAACACCCGTAATGACTGAAAGTTGTTACTGTCTCATGGTTATTTGGCCTATGTGACATTATTTTGGTGGGCTCAGTCCATTTCCCTCCATGCACATTATCTTTGGGGTGGGGGTCGGGGAAGCAGTACTGAAGCGCATGTCTGCAGCTTCATTAGATAGACAAAGGATTGAAGGGAGTCTAGTAACCGAACTAGTGCAACCCACATGCTTACTGGGCGTGGTTCAGGGTCCCAGCTAGTGGTACTTTACCTCTGAAAAGTCTAAGGCCGAAGGGGGGAGGAGGGGCTTTTTTGGTTTGAGGGCCACTGACCCACAGAAAAATCAGCTGGGGGTCACACAAGTGAGAAGCAAAAAAACCCAAACAAACCCTCACTGAGGTGGCACGTGACTGAGAAGGAGAAAGACACTCCACACATTTCCCCTCACACCCCAGAGTCTAGGGCTGCCCAGCTTAGATTTTGTGTGTTTTAGCCCTGTGGCAGGGCAGCAGGGGGACTGGAACACCAGTGCTGGCTCCCTAATGCTGGCAGGAAGGGGACTCTGAGCCTCAGGGGATAGATCCAGGCAAGCCCAGGGCTACATCTGCCCCCTGGGCCTGAGGTTGCCCACCTCTGCTATAGAGCAAACTTTCTGAGAGCCAGCTGGTTTTTAGCTCCACCTGTAGAGGCTCATACACTAAGACTAAGCTCAGGAGGTCCCTAGTGTAATGCAGGCATACTGAGATAAAAGATGTAGGAAAGCTTGCCCTGGGCTGCCTATGGTATAATTCTAGATACTACTTTAGTCTCTTCAATGTATCATTGCAGGCACTTTTGCCATGTGAGAGAGAGTTCAAAGGATAATACAATTTTTTTGTGGGGAGAGGGGAAAATGTAGAGGTCATGCAAACATACCTTCCACAGTTCTGGATCTTTTCTCTCTGCTCCTTGGCACTCTGTATCCATATTGTTTGCAAACACCACCCAAAATATTTTTAGAGGCAGTGTCTCTCAGTGCTGCTGAGGAGGTGTGTCCTACCTTAGGGAAAGGTGGTCTGTAGGAATATAGAAGCAGAGGGAAAGTATTTTCAGGATCATTTGGGAATTCAGATTGTTCTAGGCTATCTGACATTTAGTTTTTATTTCACTGTTAAGTCAGGACCGATTAGTCATCTTACATGAAGTCATTTTGGATTAAGAAATACGTGGCTTATGGTATATGCTAGCCAGAGAAAGTAGTCAATACCTGTTTTCAGAACTTGTTTATAAGAGTGCTGTTTACAGCTTTCCGCAGCCATGAATTATCTATAAAATAAATTCTGAGCAAAAATATTGAGGAAAATCAGAAATAACTGGCGTGTTGCATACATTGTTGCTGAAAGAAAGCAAGGTGTTTCGCACCCTGGAGCTGGAAAATTGGGGATTAATGGCACAATCAATATTTTACTTTGCTGTTATTTGGGAAGAATAACTATATTTGTCTGAGCTGGAATTAAATGGTGCAAGTATTCTGGTAAGAGGGAAAAAATACACAGTCATTTCTGAAGCCTAATACAGAGTTTCAGACTAGACAATTACTTGTGGTGGTTTATCAATTCCCCACTTAAGTAACCCTGTTTGATTTTATGCTGGTGGCTTTTTTTTTTCATTTCTATTTCTTCACATACGTAATGTGCTTAAAAGTTGAAATGGTTAATGCACAGCCTACGAACTCATTACTAATAATAGTAATAGTGGGGAAAGAGTTACAAAGGAGAGGATACTGGTGGTAAAAGCAAAATGAAAACAGATTTATGGAGGTGTCAGTAATGTATGTATTGTGTATGAAACGTACTCACGATACTCTGTCAAGTATCATGACATTTTTTTTCCTTCAAAAGTAGTAGCAGACGTGTTTGTTAATATTATGGGTAGCCAGACCATCTTAATAAAATTATAGACAACATTTTTCTTTGTTCCAGGTTGAGATTTAATATAAGAATGTCCATACTGGGTCAGACCTAAGGTTTGTCTAGCCCAGTATCTTGTCCTCTGATAAAGGCCTCTGCCTGATGCTTCAGAGGGAATGAACAGAACATGGCAATTATCAAGTGGTCCATTCTCTGTTTTCCAGTCCCAGCTGGAGCTAGTTATACTGTTGGCCTTGACAACATTCCCTGGCAATGAATTTCACAGTTTGACTGTGTGTTTTAAGACCTACTTATGTTTGTTTTAAACTTGCTGTTTGTCAATTTCACTGTACTTTTGTGCCATGGACTTCTGTTAGTTAACCCTTCCTTCGCTTTCTCTTTACAAATCATTTTATAGACCTCTATCTTATCCCACCTGTGTCATTTTTAAAGATGAACAATCCCAATCTCTTTAATCTATCTTAATCTGAAGTTGCTTCATATCTCTAATAATTTTTGTTGTCTTTTTCGATACCTTTTCAAATTCTAATATATATCTTTTTCAGATGGGTCTATCAGAACTGCGCACAAGTATTCAAGATGCCATGGGTTTATGTAGTGACATTATGATAGTTAGTTTCTGTTAATTATCTCTTTCCTAATTGTTGCTAACATTCTCTTTATCTTTTTTGACTATTGCCACACATTAGAAGATGGTTTTTAGAGAACTATTCCTGTTTACTCAAAGATCTTTCTTGAAATAACATCAGATTTAGACCCTATCCTTTTGTACTTATTGGATTATTTTTTCAATGTGCATGACTTTGCATTTACCAGCATTTAATTCCATCTGTCATTTGTGATCCATTAACTCTCAGATTCTTTTTAGCAGTACTGACACATAACCAATTCTCCATTTTGCATTTGGTATTTTTCTTAAGTGAAGTATTTTTGCACTTTCCTTTGTTGACCTTCATCTTGTTGAATTCAAACTATTTCTCCCTTTTGTTAAGATCACTTTGAATTTGTTTTTTAAAGTATTTTAACACCTCCCTGCTTGGTGTCATCTGTAAATTTTATAAACATACTCTTCACTCCATTATTCAAATAATTAATGAAAATATTGAATAGTACCAGACCCAGAACAGATACCATCAGACACTACTATGTCTGCCCTCCTGGTTTAATAGGAAAGAATTGATGATTACTCTTGAATATAAGAATGGTCATATTGGATCAGACCAAAGGTTCATCTAGCACAATATCCTGTCTTCTGACAGTGACCAATGCCAAATGTCCCAGAGGGAGTGAACAGAATGTAATCATCAAATGATTCCTCTCCTGTTGTCCATTTCCAGCCCCTGACAAACAGGCTAGGAATACCATTCCTATCCATTCTGGTTAAGTATTGATGGACCTAACCTTCATGAATTTATTTAGTTCGTTCTTGAACCCTGTTAAAGTCCTTGTCTTCACAACATCCTTTGGCAAGGAGTTCTACAGGTCATTCAACTGCAACCGTTTGATAGTAATTTCATCTATACTGCATTTCTCTAATTTGTCACATGGAACTGTCAGAATCCTTATTAAGATTAAGATGTCACATTTGCTCCCTGCCCCCATCCACTGGGTCAGTAACCATGTCATTACAAATTAAATAATTATAAATGTCAAAGTATAGGTATAGGGTTTGATTTTTATGCTTGGTATAAGGCTAGAAGAATGCTCACTCAGTGTTTGTTTTTTTTCTTCAGAGTTGGTTCCTTCAATTATGAATAACTTGCTGAATCCGGATGCTATTTTTTCCAACAATGAAATGAGTCTGTCAGATATTGAAATCTATGGCTTTGATTATGACTACACATTGGTTTTTTATTCCAAACATCTGCATACTTTGATTTATAATGCTGCCCGGGATCTTCTCATTAATGAGCATCGGGTAAGATGAATGAAATAACAGTATGCCTCTTCATCTGTAGGAATGCTATGAGCAACTTCTAGTTGATAGAAGCTTAACTCCCTTTTGGTAACATCTTGTGCAGCAGTTGCTTACAGACCACAAAGTTCCTGATTCAGTGCAGCTTTAGTATTGTGTAGAATGCAGACAGTCTAGGAATGGGGAGGAAGACACTCTTTGTTTCTGTCTGTCAGCTAGGAGAGACATCTTCTGATCTGAAGATTCTTAGTAGGCTGTATTTTAAGCAGAAGTCACTTAAAGTACTCTTACAAATTCAATTAATAATTTCCATTTGGAATATTTTACAACCCCTAATGCAGACTGAATGGAAATTGTATCGAGTGTTTCCAATCTGTATTTCAGTCCGAAGATTAACAGCTATATATAAATATCTATAAATATCTCTGGACTAACAGACAAAGTTAAAACTTTCCATAAACACACAACGTAGAGCCCCTAAAATTCTGTAAGATTTTTTTTGTGGAAACTTTTGTGGAAACTTTTGCAGATTAAGTTAGCAAATCATATTAGAGATCATTTTTTTTGCCATAGAAATGAACATATTGCAGTAGCAATGGGATTGCATGTTTGTAGAATCTTCTCTGCTACAGTGTTCTATATGGCAGGAGAATCAAAATGTGTTACATATTATACCCACAATACCAGTTGAAGCTTGAAATTGGAAACTAGTTCCCTATGGGTAGCATTAGTCACTTATAATATGATGTAATGCTTGAAGCCACCTGTTGAGAGATATGGTTTCCCATAGGACTATATCTTTTCAACCCAAGGGAAAACCAATCTCTCCAGTATCTCTCTAGCTGTAGTGACCTTATCCTGCAGCTGAAGCTTTTTAGGCAACAGAGGCAAGATCATCCTCTCTTCATCAATGTAAAAGATGGCTTATTTTTGCCCCTAACACATATCCTGGCTAAGATAAATAAAAATAGAAAATCCTGATGTAGGCAGCATAGAATCTAGAAATTATATTTAAAAGTAAAAATTCAATGAATAGTGATTACCCTGGATTAATTAATGAAAAATTAAGTTTTGATGAATTCAAATTGGATTTGATTTATATATTAACGATCTTCACAAGATATGGAATCTTGGAATCGGGCCACATGTCTTGAGTGTCTTCATCTCTTATGTTTCAAATCAAACTTTTGTTTTGATGCATTGGCCTGTTGCTGCATAACAAAACCCTAGGTGTGGGCACTTTGTTAATCAGCGCTCTGACAGCTGAATCTCTTCTGAGTGGCTGCACCAGTGCCCAAAGAGCACTGGTCATGAATACTTAGAAACGTCACAGGAGTTAGTGACTGCATGTGCATCCACTCTGCAAATGGGGCCACTTTTCCTTACATGCCTAACTTTAGCCACTCATGTTTGAAGATTTGAGACTTAGATTTTTTTTCCAGGTGTTCTTCCCATTCTTGTATCTGAGTTGGAGACACTTTCAAATGTACATCACCAGCATACTGAAGGGCATACGTCAGTGAATATTAAAAGTCTACATGTGAAGCAAAGCTTTTTCAAATTAGAAAAACAAATCTTGGGTTTGTAAATTTAACTTGACCCTTACTTTTTATTTTTAGTATCCTGCAGAAATAAGGAAGTATGATTATGATCCCAATTTTGCAATAAGAGGACTTCATTATGATGTGCATCGGGTAGGTATAAATGATGTGGTGAGTTATATGGTGCTGAATACATAGGTTCTGAAAATAAATATTGCATTCTACAAACATCATCAAAGGTTTATGCTGACATGTAGGCATTTTGTGGTCCTCCCCTCCCCCATGTTTTAAAGACCAGTTTTGTCAAAGCTTTTCCAACAAATCATGTTGGAAGAGAATAAATACAATGCCAGTATTATTAGGGAAAGTTATTTAGTAGAATCTTAGACTATTAGAACTAGAAAGAACCTTGGGAAGTCAAACACTTCTCCTAACCCCTGCACTTCCCTCCCAACTGTGCTACCAGTGTGCCTACCACACTGCCTCCCTGCCTGTACCACCCAACCCCTTAGGCCAATGGCTCCTCGTGCCTCACCCAGAGATTTCCACCACAGACCGCCACATACTGCTCAATGCCCCTCACAACCCTCCACAGCTGCCCAGCACCTCATTCCTGAGGGCATTCAGCACCAGAAATTCTTGCATGATATTTTAACATTGTGTACATTTTATTTGTCAATAAATAAATGTGGAGGCTCCAGCATGGCAGTGGCAAACATGAGCCACTGGCGGCATGGAGGTGGGACATTATACTACAGTGCTCCCCTTTCCTCCCCTGCTAGGATAGGGACTTGGCAGTGAGGTACCTCTGTGTGCATGTCAGAAGGCCACAGGGAAGTGCTTTAGATGATGGCTGGGGTATCAGCCATGATCCAAAATTTGAATGACAAAAAAGAAATGGCTCATACCAATGACTAAGTCCAGCCCTCAGCCTGCCCTGCTCACTTCCCAAATAGCCTTTGCCTAAGCCTGAAAAGCATAAGAAAAGGAATTCTGTTCAGGTACCAGGCTTTTTTGTCCTTGATTGACACACCTGGTTGCCCCAGACAGCTCAGTGAGATTGTACTGGGTGTCACTCTTTCAATGATGCCTTAACCTTGGGGCTGGAGCCATAAGCCAACCAAAGCCTCATTTGAGCAGCAGTGGCTCTCTCCCTTTTTAAAGGTAGTTTTAAAGATTTTTTTGGGGGTATGGGGAGGCAAGGAAAAATGCTGCGTTTTTGAAGGGACCTTTAGAGTCCCACTCTACATTGTTTAGAACTCTCTCTCTCTCTCTCTCTCTCTCTCTTATTCAAAATGCTGCCAGCTGGAGAGACAGACCTGGACACCCCTGGATCCACAAGGGGGGAAAAGTCTCTTTTCTCTAAATAAAAGTTTTCAGCTACTCAAGCCTTGTCATGAGCAAGTCCAACTTCTTCCCCAGATACCAAGTTGCTGACTCCCTTGCATTCTGCAGCCCTGATTGCTGTTTTTCTGGTCCAAGTATATTCCCCTGATCTTTTGTTTTAGTGTGAATTTCCTGATGACACAGGCGTATTGTTAATCATGGGCAGAAATGAACCTCACCTTTTATTTTACTTTATTTCCTTCCTCCCCAGCCAAACTGTGTGTGTGTGTGTGTGTGTGTGTGTGTGTGTGTGTGTGTGTGTGTGTGTGTGTGTGTGTGTGTGTGTGTGTGTGTGTGTGTGTGTGTGTCTGTGTACACACACACCTCTGTCTCCTCCCAGCCCATCTCTACTGTGGAAGGCAGGAGAGGAAAAAGTCCAAAAGGGATCCTTGGCCTCAGGGCTTGAATATCAGAGAAGAGGAAGGCAGAGTGAAAAGGAGACTAGAGAGATTTCAGGAAGTTGCTGACAGGATAGGGCACGTGGGCAGAAGAGGGGCAGGTGCAGCGTGGAGCAGCCGGGAACAGCTGCTCTCCCCCAGGGGCACCAGCTTGCTTCCCAAGAGGTCCTAGCATGTTCATTTGCTGCTAGCTCACTGAGCCAGACAATGAACCTCCCTGCTCTTACTTTCCTCCAGTCTGGTTCTTCCTCCCTGCCGCTCCCTCAAATCTTGTGCCCGGCGCTACTTCCTGAGCTCAATTCCTTCCTCCAGATATCTCTCCACACTCTGTTCCCAGCCTTGCCTGGCCCCAGCCTGGCTCCCTCAGCTCACTCGCATGCAATGCTCCTGGCCCTTGCTGGCCCTGTGGGGCCCTGTCCCTGCTGGAGATGGAGCAGCTCAGACTGGGTGGGTCTCACTCCACCCAGCTTTCGGCTCTCCAGCAGGGGTGTGCTGAGTAGAACTGGAGTCCTCAGCTTTGATTGTAATCCTGTGTCATTTAAAAGTTAAGTTTCTACTGCCTTTTACAAGCTTGGAATACAATTCTTTTGAGAAAGTACTCTGTTGCTCTTCACAAACCGCTGTGATGGGTTGGGTCACAGGGAGCCCTTTGAGGTTGTCACTTGATGTGCTGAAGTACCACTGAGCGAGCTTGCCTGCCTGCCCTCTGGACTTAAGACTCTAAAAAAACTTGTTGCATACAACTTCCAACCCTAGCAGTAGTTCTAATTCTCTTTTCTCACAAGCCGGGAAGCCTCCCAACTTGGTGCTAATCCTTCCCTCCGTTCAGTCTGAGATGTTTCCAGCAGTCATTGTGGGTGATAAGCAGGGGTGTCCTGGCATCTGGCAGCAGCCCCTATTGTTTGGTTTCCCACCTTTATATCCCTAGTGCCAAAGGTGGGAATCCTTTGTGTTCAGTTTAAACTTTCCACACACCCATGGAAAAGTACAGCCTCTAAAATGGGTTCCAGCAACAGGTCACATGTCTTGGCAGGACCAACCGTAGTCCAGGTTTACAGGAAAAGGAAAACTATTCACAGATCGTTGTCCTGGGTACTGAGCCACTAAACTCCTTGAGTACTAATGGTCCTCTCTTAATACATCTAGATTATTAAACGGGTTTACACTTCATATTCCTAATGTGGAACAGAGGAATCACACACCCTGCACATTCAGCAGATTATAAGTTTTCTGACAAGATGTATTTTGCATAAAGCATCTTCCAATTATGCATATTAATGAACGTAATTCCATAAAGAATATGGGGCGCAGTGTCACAAAGACTTTGTGTCTATTTCAATTCAAATGATCCATTTCCGAGCAAGAAAGTTGTATTTGTGACAGATACAATAATTATTGCTTTTATAACTACATATTAAACTGCTTTTATGAAATGTAATTTGTCTGAATTTTTTTCCCAAGGCATTATTGATGAAGATTGATGCTTTTCACTATATTCAATTGGGAACAGTGTACAGGTAGGTTGAATTATTGCTTAGTTCATATAAAATACAGTTCTGTTTCTGAATCCAGGGAATGCTCTTCTTAAAGTACATTGAAGTGTCAGGCTAGCTGCAAAGTAGCTCAGTGTATGTTGTATAGTCTACTACTGGAAAGCATGGATACACTAGTGTGCTCATTACTAGTTGAACCAAAAGAAGTGATTCTCTAGGGAGAGCTGACTGGTCACATAGTGCTGACTCTGCACCTTGTCCCCAGCTGCTAAATTTATTGAAAGACGGCTAAAAATACACTGAATGCTTCTTCAGTATTAGCTTTCTGTGTGAGTAGTTGCAGCAGAGACATTGCAATCTCAAGTGAGGGAGGAGGCTCTCTCTATTATGATATGGGTAATTTGACAAAAAAAAAGTTAAGATTATGTTCCCAAAGTAGCACAGGGTGGAAAAAAACATTGTATTGGAATGTGAACCATCAAATATTCCTGCTTAAGGAAAAAAAAAATCTGTAAATGTTAATTCATATTTTAGCTTCAGAGCTTCTCTCTGTATGTTTGTGTCAGTTAATGAGATACTTGGTAGATAGGTTATTGTAGTACTCTTAATAGATGACTCCCTTAGAGAGGCTGAAAGGTGAAGACAGGGGTGGATCATTCCAAGTGTCCTGTTCTGTACACGTCCTGGAAGGTATGTTACTGACCTCTGTTGAGGAAGGCTACTGGGCTCGACAGCCTGTTGGTCTGACCCAGTATGCCTATTTATGGTAGAGTCTCTCAAAAATATGAGAAAATAGAAGGCGGTGTGGTGTAGGGATGTAAGTGACTAGTCGATTATCCGATAAGCAAAAGCTTATTGGCTAGTCAAGGGATTAGTCGACTAGTCACTTTTCTCTCTTTCATTCCCCTCCCCGTCCCCCCGCTGTGTCTATCAGAGGCAGCAAGGTGGGTGAGCAGGAGCCGGTGCTGAGGGGAGCTGGCTTAAAAGCTGGTCTCCTCCCTCCCCCCTCAGCACCATCTCCGTGGGGGGCAGGATAGGCGGGGTAGTGGGTACTGGGTGTAAGCCGGGAATCAGCTCATTCCCAGTCGCATCTAGTTCCAGACACGCCTCTGCTTTTTAAATGTATTAAGAGTTGACAGGCTCTTAATACATTTAAAAGGCTAAAGTGCAATGAGGGGGGGACCCAGCATGAACTGGTACAGCTGATTCCTGGCTCATGCTGGGTTCCTCCTGCTGGCTTTTAATCCATTTCAAAGGCAGAGCTACACTGGGATTAGCTCTCAGATCGGGAGCTAACCCTGCTGGGGCTCCCTGCTTATCGACCAATCGATTAGTTGATGGAATATCCATCAACTAGTTGATTAAACTAAATTTAACATTCCCAGTGTGGTATAATATAAAGGCTTTAATGGAGTCATCCTTATACTCGAAATAGCCAATCAATGTGTGTTAGTTATCGGAGGGCCAACAAAACCTTTTAACCACACCCTCACATGTTCAGTGTGTGTGAGAGTTGTTATCTATTATTCCGCAGAACCTCGTAACCTATCTTGGGGTGCCTTTTATAACTGCAGCTTCCCACTGGGCGGTTGAGGAAACTCCTCCCTAGGAAGGTACATAAACAAAACTAAGGACCTTTTGTGCAATGAACTAAAGCTGGGGATTTGAGGCTCCCAAATCTATTCCAGCAATGCAGCGGGATAACAGATCTTAGTTGTAACACTTCTGTGTATTAGAAAAAATACACTTGCCCAGGATCTTGCTTCATCTGGATCATGTGGTGTCTTCTAGAGAGAGAAGGAGGAGATACGTTTCTGACAGGTTTATTTTATTGCCTTTTAATTTTTTTTAAAAGGTAGTTGTATAGAACTTTCCAGAGGTTTTGACTATTGGTGTAAATGCTGATTGGATTGATTAGAGGCTAGATGAAGTGATTAAAGGTTCATTGTAATTTCATTGATCACGTAACTGTGCAGTGCATCACCATCTCACATGCAGTTTTCATATTTATATAAATTAATACGTTTACTCAGAGTTAAACATACCCTTTGCTATCTTTGAGCCTTGTCTGCATGAGGATTTTCTGCAGTACTCATGTTGGTGTCATTCTACCAAAAGCTTATTCCCACTGTCCTGTAGCACACCAGCAGGAGCGTAGGTTAGCCATGGTGACTGTTGTACCTTACTCTGAAAACAGGGCAAAAGAAACCCTGTAAGTACACAGCTGATCTGAGAACTGTGGTGATAAAATAGATCCCTTTGGCAAAGCTAATCTTAACCTTTTCTTCTGCACTCATAATTGAGCATGCTCTTTTGTGCTGTGTCAACATGGTATAATGAGTATTTTCAAACATGCACTTAACAAGTACCTATTGTCTACAGGTAGGTTTGTAATTAATTATCTCATGATTCACAAACACTCTGTTTAGTGACACTCCAGCCAGGCTTGTCTGGAAATTAGAACATGAATAATGAATTCTGTTCTTTGCTCTGTTACTGAATTACTACACCTTAGGCAAATAGTTTAACGTCTTTGTTTCTGTTTGATTATCCATACTGTAAAATGGATGAGGACAAAGAATGCTTCACATTTCTTATATTTTCTATTTCAAATGCTTTTAGAATCTCCTATTGGTTTTTAAAATCCAGTGTTTATCACTCAGGTAGGTTAAAACAGGAAGCTGAGGTGCAGAATTCACTTTACTTACATTGGGTACTACAATAAATCTGTGGCAGATCCAGATTAGATTTCCTGGTTTTCATTCTGATTTTTTTTTTTTAACCACAAGACTTTTTTAATCTTCTCACTACTTCTTCCTATGGGGTTGTGTGTGTGTGTGTGTGTGTGTGTGTGTGTGTGTGTGTGTGTGTGTGTGTGTGTTGTAAGTTTACTAATATGTCTGAAGTACTCAGATGTTCATAAAAGGTGTTCGATACTTTAAGTGATAGTGGTAGAGAAATAGAGCTATATAATAGCTTGGACAAATTTAGACTTTCTTTTTTGTATCTAATGTGTTTATCACAGTTCATTATAACTTCAACTCAATGAGACTTAACTATATTAGGGTTAAAAAGAAATCTGGTTATTACTTTAGTTAAGAAGGTTGCATTTTTTTTTTTGGCCTCAGTTCTTCAAGGTCACATTGCAGAATAATCTGGTTAAACACTATTGCATCATCTGTACCTCATGAAACACAAGCAGAGAGGGAATTACACTTTATTGAGAAACTAGACACTGTAACTGCTTTGTACAAGCCCTGGAGGTTAGTTTTCTGATGAAACAAAAAACTTGGTGAAACTAGAATGGGTTTCATGTGTGTCAGTTTGTTGCAGTGTTACTTGTTTGGGGAGTTAACAAGACAGTCTTACTTAAATTGAAGACCAAAGTGTTTTCTTATGGGAAACCATCTGATTGTGTGGTGGTGGTATTTTAAGTAGTTCAGGACCTTACTCTGTATATGCAGCCTGGCTTTCATAAAGTAATTACCTTGACATTTCTGGTTGGTCTTTTAACCTGAAACTAATATTGATATTGCCAGAGGACTCAGTGTTGTCCCAGATGAAGAAGTCATTGCAATGTATGATGGTTCCCATGTCCCCTTGGAACAAATGAGTGACTTTTATGGAAAGGTAACTATTTCTGTTTTTTAAAACTTACTAACTGAAACTCCATATATGCTACTGACTAATGTTATGTTTTCAAAATATATGTTACATTTGTGCCTGTGGGCCCCATTGTTGAGGGTGCAATACGAACACATAGTTAACAGACAGTCCCTTCTTTGAAGGGATTGCAATTGACATAGACAAGACAAGGAGTAGGAGAAAAGTTTATAGTTCTCATTTTACAGATGGGGACGAGAGGCCTAGAAAGATTAAGTGAGTTGACCAGTGTCTCTCAGGAAGTGTATGGCAGTGCTGGAACTCGCCCCTCTCAATATTCTAAAGTTCTCTTTTTGTACCTTAACTGTAAGACCATCCTTCTTTCTGGTTGGCATGAAGGTTTAGCTCATGGTGCAAAGACTTGTTTGCTAGTTAGACTGGTATGGAGGCCACTAATAGCCAAGAGGAAGGTTTCAACTTAAATTTTACATTAAGGATAATATTGGTGCTCTCTCTGGTGGGTCTGTCACCTTCTTGTTTGGCACAAAGCCACTGTTGATGCCTTTAGGGGCCCATGAGTAACCACAAAGCGCTGTAGAGGAGTGTGAGGTATTTCTCCCCCCAACTTCTTGGTGCTGAGTATTCTTCCTCTGTGCTCCTGTTTTCTCTCAGCCCAAGGAATTAAAAACTAGACTCTCTCAACTCTGGTAGTGAAGAAGCAAGACCTGAATGTTTTGTTTTACATCTTTCATGGCATTGTTGTAGTCTCAAAGGAGCTGTTTATTCTTCTGGGGTTAGCTTGCATGCAACTCCAAGCAAAACATGCTTATTTTCTCTCTGTGCGTGGCCCTTTTGGGAGCAGTTGGGTTTATTTACTTCTGTATTCTGTTTTATCAAGTAGGGAGATTTTTAATTGCATTTAGCTTTTATGTCCTATAATAATAGGCTCTTGGCTTTTTGTTTATAATCTTTTTTTTTCTTTACCACCTATCTTCAAGAACCACTTAGAAGAAGAATATTTTGGAGTAGGAATAAGATCCTCCGGAAAAGGGCACTTTTTCCGGAGGATCGGGGCCAGTGTAGACGCTCTTTTCCGGCTTTTTTAAAAGCCGGAAAAAAGCGGCGGACATTTTTATTTAAATGCCGCGGGGGATATTTAAATCCCCCGCGCATTTCCCTACTACGACTCATGAAATTTACATGCCCCTTCCGGAAAAGGGGCCAGTGTAGACGTAGCCTAGTTGTCTTTAGCCTTTTCAATATATAGGAGAAACAGACTGCAAAATTCTAGACAAAGGGGTCTGGGAGGCATCATATGACACGATTATTTAAATAAGCACCAAGCTTGTAAACACGTGGTGCTATTCCTAAATGGAATTACTGGTCCTTAAAGTTAGAAGTATTCTGCTTTTAATTTATCTTATTGATGTGCGGGGTTTCCCCTTTTATTAGTGCAAACCAAATTCGGCAGCAGTAAAATACAGATAGAAATACTTACCAAAACTAAGTGCTATAAATCGAATAGAGCCAGATTCATTGCCAATTTTTTTTATGCTGACACATGTCCTTATTTGCAGAGTTCACATGGAAGCACAATGAAACAGTTCATGGATATATTTTCATTACCAGAGATGACTCTCCTTTCTTGTGTGAATGAATATTTTCTGAAGAACAACATAGATTACGAACCTGTTCATTTGTACAAAGATGTCAAGGTATTCACTTTATGGGCACCTCCATAATTTTGCTTTTCTTTTATGACAACTCAAAGAAAAAAATCTCCAGCTTTTTATGATGCTCCAGTTTTACAGATTAGTGCATTTACAATAAGAACTGCAAAAACCTATGGAAAAAGATGGAAGAACTTAAAAATCCTTGAAAATGTTTAGACACCTTTTATTAGAATTCTAGTATATTTTGGAGGGTGTGTCTGTATATCTGGGTTGAGAGGAGAATGGGAAAGGATGTAGAAATAAGTTTCACTTCCATGTGAAAATATTTTGCTGGATCAGCCTATGAGACTATGCTATTAGATATTCTACCAACAAGGAATGGAAGAGTCAATGAGAATTCAATATAAAGTGTCCATGTGCACAGTCTTCATTTTTTGGGGGTATCCTCGAATAGCAGACTGTTGAGCAACTCTGCTTTCCTGAGTTCTAGTGAGGCATCTAACATTTTTTTCTTAGAAAGAAAAGAGAGAGGCCGTGATATAATGTAGGACCAAGCAAGTCCTGAGCCTCTCCTATGTGGAACAGTTTGATGGTGATTCTGCCATCTGCGTGTATGTGGGCTAGGAAGTATGGGGCCTTGGGCACAAGTAGTGGGGTTGGAGGCAGCCAGCCCTCAATGCTGTCCAGAGCGTGCCAGCTCCGCCAGCCCTCAGAGCTGTCCAGAGCATGCTGCGTGGGGCTCCATCAGTGATTTAGGCAGCCAGAGCCACAGGCCCTTTTGAATTACGGGGCCCCAAGGCAGTTGCCATCTTTACCCTGTCGGTGGGCCTGACCATCTCTAACCTACTTAAATTTTTAAAATCTAAAAAAATTTAGTTTTGTAATTTTGTATTCTTGTATCTAGTCCAGTATTACAGTTGTGGTCCAGTAGCACAGATTTTTACCTGAAATCTACAACTGTGATGTTGTGTCATGTTTATGTGTGGTGTATCTAAAAGTACATTGTCACCTTTCCCCATTAGACAAGAAACATTTTTAACAAACTCTGTAGCTCACATTAAATTTTTTTGGCATTATCAGGCTTCCATCTATTTTGAGACGTCCTGAAGGTTTCCCAAAACCTCCAATTCTCCAGCTTCCGCTTTAGCATGTAGAAATATTTACTTCATCTCCCTTCTAAAAATCCACTTTATTTTAGATAGCACATAGTGGCAGTAACACGGTCCCACCAGGAAGGCTCTGGTATAGCTCAAGCTAAGGAAAGTAGCCAAATAACTTCAGACTTCTTTTTTGTTTCTTTACTTAAACTTTTAGCTTCTTTCATTGGCTCATAAATCTCTCATTTAATTACAAGTTAGTTGGGACTGATCCTAATCTGAGGAACTAGAAGATTTCAGTTTCCTCAGGAAGAAAGGAATGCATATCACATTGCAGGTCAACAGAAATCTGCTGTGCCTTGCACACCACTCAGGGCCCCAGGTCCACATTACCCTGAAAGATGCTGTATTGCAATCCGCAGTTATGTAAGGCTTCTGTTGCACTAAGGTCTCAACTTCTGGGAAGTATGAAAATGATCCTATCTTGGGCCATGTCTATACCTACCTGCAGACTGATGCTCTGGAGATGGATCTTTCGGTGTTCAATTTAGGGAGTCTAGTAAGGACCCACTAAATCAAATGCTGAGGGTGCTCCCATTGGTGCTAGTATTCCTACTCCTTATGAGTAAGGGAAGTAGACAGGAGCATTTCTCCAGTCAACCTCCTGCTGTGGGGACGGCACCAAAGTTCAGTTCAAGGTACTAGGGATATTACAATGTGTTTATTAAATGTAAACTGCTGAAATGAGCCTGGGCTCATCCGTTAACCTTCAGTTTCATGCGGCCCACTTCCCTCCACTGGGAAAGCCCGTTTTTAAGCTGGCTCCCTATGTATATCAGCTCCCACGGAGCCGGCTCCCCCACCTGCCATGCTGCTGTCTCTGATACAGAAGCAAGCAGTGCTGGAGGAGGGGGCAGGTGGGAGCCAGTGCTCGCACGGAGCCAGCTTCCCCTCCCCCCACGTAAATGTGTAACCATTGACATTTTCAGCGGTTACATGTTTACCTAAATAAAAGCATTTTAACATCCCAACCTCAGAGTATAATCTTATTCTTAGGCCAAGTCTACACCAGAGGACGTGTTTAAATCAAGGAACACAACTCCAGCTATTTTAATTGTGTAGCTGGAGTTGATCTACCTTGATTCAAATTTGGCACTGTCCCCACAGCGTGAGGTCAATGGGAGAAATGCTCCTGCCAACTTCCCTTACTGCTTGTTGAGGAGTAGGAGTGCCAGCGCTGACGGGGACGTCCTCGCCATTCTATTTAGCAGGTTTTCACTAAACTTGCTAAATTGAACACCAGAAGATTGATTTGCAGAGCATCAATCTGCAGGGAAGCATAGAAGTGGTCTTAGTGAAGTAGCAATTTACACATAGTGAAGATTGCATGGTAACATTGTTTTTAGGGGAAATAAAGAGCATACATAAGTTGATTGCAATCAAAGCAATATGTAGATTTTCATATTTGAAATAGCATTTATAAATACGAAATGTTTATCTTGATCTCTGACAGGATTCAATCAGAGATGTCCACATCAAAGGCATAATGTACCAAGCAATTGAAGCAGATATTGGTAAGTAGTAGTGAGATTGCATGTAAGGATAACTTTTTTTTTTTCCTCCATGATTTTGTTTCTTTCTCACGTTCTTTATAACTAAAAATCTTGAGGTGGGGGGATATCTTCAGCTTCACATGTCTCCCTTGGATTTTCTTCATTAAGTATGTCCTGCACTCATCACAAGTTCTGGATTTTTTTTTCCTAGTGAAAGTAGCAAAGTATTCTCTTAAAATTGGTGTTCAGCATAAAATTGAAATTAACATTTTCCCTAGAGAAGTACATCTGCTATGCTGAGCAGACCCGTGCAGTGTTAGGAAAGCTGGCTGATCATGGCAAGAAGATGTTTCTCATCACAAACAGTCCCAGTAGCTTTGTGTAAGTTTCCTGCCATTTACCATGTAACCATACTTGTAAAACGTTTTAAAATCAGGGTAGTTTTATTGTTTTGTCAGCTCACTGCTGCCATAGATCATTGCTAATGCTGCTGTTTGTTCTCTAGGGACAAAGGTATGAAATTTATCGTTGGAAAGGATTGGAGGGACCTCTTTGATGTAGTCATTGTACAGGCTGACAAGCCAAACTTCTTCAATGATAAAAGAAGGTGGGTCTCCTTTTAATATAGCCTGGCTCAAGGAATTGACTCCATGTAAGATTATATAACATATTATGAAATATTTTAAATCATCTGTAATATACAGATGAAATTGCATTTGAAACCTGTTTATATGGTCATGAACTAATGCAGGATTACAACCCTGGATCCTGAAATAACAGCTGATAGTGTTGGGAGTAGTTAGCTCCAGTATTTTGTGTGGGATTGCTGGACTGTGTAAGGCAGGGGTTGGGAACCTTTTTTGGGTTGGGGGCCGCTGACCCACAGAAAATAAAAATCAGTTGGGGGCTGCACACACATGAGAAGCAAACCCCCCCCCCCCACTGACGTAGCCCCCAACAGAGAGAGAGAGACTCCAGAGCCTAGGCGCCCCAGCCTAGTAGACTGTACTCAATCCCTGGGGTGGGGCAGCATGGGGTGGGAGCAGGCTGGAATGCCAGCGCACGTTCCCCAATGCTAGGGAGGGAGTCCTGAGCCCTGGTGGCTGGATCCAGGCAAGCTGGGGGTCGAATCTGGCCCCCAGGCCTGAGGTTCCCCACCCCCGGTGTACAGGTAGCAGGACTTTTCCATTATCACTTGGTTTTACAATGTGTTTGAGTGCTCTTGTTTTCCAAGTCAAAAGGGCTTAGCACCTTACCGGATTGGGCCTTGAGTTTGGAGGCATTCTTACTGACCTGTCTTGCATTAGGTGAGAGGCATATAAGAACAAAGGGTATGTCTACACAGCAGTGTTATTTCAGAATAACTGATGTTGTTCTGAAATAACAAAGAGTGTGTCTACACTATGCGCCTTTCTTTTGAAATAATGTCGAGTTGGAGGACTACTTACTCCGACTCATGGTAACGGTCATTTTAGAAGAGTAAGGGAAGTCGAAGGAAGAGTGTTCTTACTTAGACTTCCTGCTGTGTAGACCGTGCCAAAAGCCAGTTTAAACTACAGCCACTCCCTGACTTACGAATACACCGAATTACGACCATCCGTACTTACAACCAACCTCCCATTAACCCCATTATAACATTTTCGAGTTGAGCACCATGTTTGTCAAGTTTTTTTGAACAGCATGGGCAGCGCATTTAAGGGTATTTCCGACTTACAACCAAATCGAGTTACGACCAGGTGTTAGGAACGTAACCCGTTCATAAGTCGGAGACGGTCTGTATTTTGACTTCAGCTACACAATTGATGTAGCTGAAGTTGCGTAGCTTATTTCGACTTTAGCCCTGCTGTGTAGACGTACCCAAACTGATTTGTCTGGAGTCCCTGGACTGACTCTTACTGAATCAAATAATTTAGACTGTGCTGTCTATATGCATATGTTCCTGTTTGTCTTTTAAAAAGACTAGTTACTTTATGCTTTTGTATAATTTGGAGGGAGTTTTCTACCCTTGCTGTGATGTTCTTAATTATTCTACTCCTCTTAATTAAATAAAAAAGTAAAAGAATTAGTTCTAGATATTCCTTTTGCTTTGTGTGTATAAAACATATAATCTTCCCCTCTTTCCTTCTTAATTTTTATTCTCTTTGCACCTCAACCTACTTTACCAGTAGGACAGTGCCACCCCCTGAACAGGAAGGCAGATTTTGGGTCTTAACACTGAATGCTCATAAAATGCAGGTGAAAGCAAACAATAAATGTTTTACTGAGAACATTTTCTTAAACTTTGGTATACCAAAGTCAGTATAATATTAAAATACATTGGCTGCAACAGCTAAAGTTTGGAGTCTCACTTTTGGTTTTGAGAAAGTTTGGTGTATATTGTCCTATTTTTAAAAAATTGGTAGTTATTAATATTTCCCTAAACCCTCCCCCACCCCAGCTCTTAAAGTGGTAGCCTTGCTATGACAGTGTGACAATTCTATACAATTCTGCTGTTTTAGACCTTTTCGGAAGGTGAATGAAAGGGGAGTGTTGCTTTGGGACAAAATTCATAAATTGCAGAAAGGCCAGATTTACAAACAGGTACACTTCCAATAATCCTTCCGTTACATATCTAGAGTTCATATCCAGTTCTTAGAATCTTATGTTTCTGTAGCCTTCGTAATAGTTTTTAAAAGTGGTATAATGTGCTGAGACTAATTATATTTGTAAATGAATAAACTTTAATAAACTCCATTATTGGAGTTGTAAACTTTCAGCATACTAGGTCATGTTTATTGTAAGTGTGATTAAATCTTGCATTATAACAAAAATGGCTTGTATAATTTTAAGATCTAATAGTATTTAATGATTGAGAGTGTGACTTTTTAAAAAAAATATTTTCATATTATAATAAATATTGGTTTTGTTTTTAAACTTGCCATATTTTCCTCTGTTCTTTAACATTAAGGTTGTATATACTTTAGTGCACACACATTTTGCTGGTTTTTTTTTTATTTTCCTTCTGCAGGGTAACTTATATGAATTTCTAAAGCTTACTGGATGGAGGGGTTCCAAAGTTCTGTACTTTGGTGACCACATTTATAGTGATCTAGCAGTAAGTAATTATGTTTCTTTTTCCTTTATAGAGCTCAATAGAAGCTAGCACCCTTTTTTTCTAGATTTGAGAAGCCAGTTAATATTACAGACATGATGTTTCTAAATACAGGTTGTACTTCTGAAAACCAGCACACTCTCGTCTGGTAACATCTGTGATCTGGATGCTCTCGTCTGGTAACATCCATGGTTCTTCTGGACCACGGATGCTCCCAGACTAGAGAGCCCGGGAACGTAAGGACAAGAGGGCCAGCCAAGGCTGGGAGCCAACAGGGTTGGCAGCGCAGGACCAGGGCCAGAGTATCCCAGCAGCGCAGGGCCAGGGACAGAGTGTCCCCCGACAGCCCATGGGGAAGTGGGGCTGGAGCCCCACGGCAGGAGCCAGTGCCTGTGTCACTCAGGGAGCCCGCAGCAGCTGGGCAAGCAGCCCAACCAAATTGGCGGCAGCAGGCGATGGGCCTGGAGGCCGGTGGCAAGGGACCTCCCCGGTCTGACAAATTGTTTCATTCGGGACCAGTCAGGTCCTGATGGTGCTAGACCAGGGAGGTCCAATCTGTATTACATTTTAAAACTGCTAGGCTTATAGAAATAAACAAAATCAAACTACATTCCTGTAATAAAAATTAGGGAGGTTAGATAGCGATGAATTGAATTGCAGTATAACTGCACAAAATATTATCCATTACACAACTTTTTGACGGCCCCGGAGGGGCGGGGCCAGCAGCCAGTGTGCTCCCAGCCCCACTCTGATACAGAGGCCGCAGCGTGGCAGCAGCCTCTGTCTGCAGGGGGTCCAAGTTCCCCACAGACAGATGCTGCACCTGAATCCCACGGATGCAGCCTCCCCTGCCTTAAAAGCCAGCTCCCCATGCATATCTCCCATCTGTTCTCTACCCCCACCTCCATGCTGCTGCCTCTGATAGGGATGTAGGGTTGCCAGGTGTCCGGTATTGAACAGGCCAGGCTGGTACTTTCGCCTCCTGTCCGGTGGTAAAATTCAGAATATACTGGACATCTAAAATGTCTGGTGTGTGCTGATTTTTTTTTTTTCCTCCTCTTACTGGGTTCTGCAAGGGAGCTGTCCGGCTTGGTTCAGGGAGGCTTAACAAATCTTGTTTTTTTGTTTTTTTCCCCTCTTTTTCCTCTTTCCTCAACAACTTTGGTCTCCCTCTCCTTTTTTTTTTTTTCTCTTCACAAAATTTTTTCCCTGGTGGGGTGGTGTGTGTGTGTGTGTGTGTGTGTGTGTGTGTGCACGCACGTGAGGTGGTTTTTTTTTTTTGGGGGGGGGCGTGGGGTATTGAGTATTTTTGGTTAAACTGGCAACCCTAGCAGCATGGGGTGGGGCAGGTGGCTTGTGTGAGCTGATATGCACAGGGATCTGGATTAAAAGTTGGCTCCCCATAGCACTGGCTCCCACTCCCTCCTCTTGCTACCTCTGATACGGAGGCAGCAGGAGGCAGGGGATGTATGTAGTTAAGATTTATCGATAAGCCTCAGCTCGTTGGTTAATCGTGTACTCGACTACACATTGACATACCTAATAAAATTTAGAATAGTAAAAATAATTACCTGAGAAGGATGATCATCATAATCCTGCTTTCCCCTCTTCCCCAATGCCTGCAGCTTTTAGCTAGTTTACAAATTAAGAACATCCATGTAAGCATACATACTTGAGACAGGCACTGTTTGTGTCATATGTAACAGAGAATTTAATGTAGATACCCTGAAGTGCTGCATATCACTGGTTTGGATGACTTTTACAACCAATTGTAATAGGGGATGAATGAACTTCTATTTTGAATTGCTCTGTTTACATCATCTAGTTTTATCTTATGCTGTCGATTATAGCCACAAAGCCTCTGCCTTTTTCTCATATTGTGCTACACAAATGAAACCATGTTAGCTCTGTGTTAAATGAAACCATGAAAATGTTAGCTCTGTTTAAAAACCACTGCTTTAGCGTTTTAATTGTCTTCTGATTTTTGCCTCATGTGACTTCCCTTACAGCAGTGGTTCTCCATGTCTTCTGTTTCATGATGCCATGTTACAGCTAAAGTTCAGGATTCCCCATTCTGTCTGGGCATGAGGGTCCCAGGTCAGCAAAATAGTTAAATGCGCACACATTTTGTGGAATTGGGGCCCATGAAAGAAAAGGCCAGTCATCTTCCACTTAGGTGCAGTGGTGAAGAGAGTGCAGGGAACTGGTTGCTGTTCCTGTTCCAGCTCCTGTCCGCCTTGGCAGTGGTTTTAGTAGCTGGGGACCTGTAACATCCCTTATAGCCCTGAAGGCTTGGCTTGGTTAGTGGAATGCTGCCTTCTATGCGCTCATGTTCCCCTCTCTTCTCTTATCCCTCCTTCAGCTTTATCTTTGCAGAGTTTCCTTGTGCAAGGGAAATTTCCTATTGGCCAGAATCCATTCCCATTGTGTCACCTGAATCTGCTCCCTAAATTTGGATTTGAAGCTTATTCTAAAATTAAGCTTCTTTGCAGGTCGGCACAGTCGAACCACTGTGTTTAATGCTTTTGCTTACACATAAGTAGTAATTTAATTAACAACCCTTTTTGAGCTAAAGAATGGCAAAGAAGTAAATCTCCATTCTCTTAAGGCTTAAACTTGCTTTTTGCAATTCTTGTTGGTAAATAGGATTTGACCCTGAAGCATGGTTGGCGCACAGGTGCAATTATCCCTGAGTTACGATCTGAGATTAAAATCATGAACACAGAGCAGTACATTCAAACCATGACTTGGCTACAGACCCTGACTGGATTATTGGAACATATGCAGGTTTGTTGTGCCTGTATGGCTTTTTGTCTGTTATTTTGTAATAGCTTTTATTTAGCAGAGGGGATTCCGCCAACTCTTCCAGAGTTTGAATTAATGACCTTACATGTGTCTCCACTCTGACTTTAATTTAGTTACGTTAAAGCTTTCAAATCTGATTGTAGATAAATCATTCCTGCAATTGCAGTGTATTTGTTAAGCTGGTTTGCGCACAAACTCTACACCCCTGCACTGAAACAAAAAGAAAATATTTTTGTTTTAATCAGCAAAACTCCTCTTTAGATATTGATGGTAACAGAAAATATGCTAAACCTGTATCAAGGGCTCCATTTTATGGTGCTGAGTAGGGAATAATGCAGTTTTCTCCATAGCCCTTCAGTTTATAAGAGCACTCTTAATTTTTGACTCTTCAGATTTTTTTTTTCAGTGCTCATAAGCAATGCACTGGCATTACCTTTTTTAAGCAGCATTTTTTTTTTGTTCCAGCAACAAATAAGACTCCCCTTTGCCCCCCACTTAATGAACTCATAGTCTGCAAGTACATGCTTTGTTACTTGTTGACCACACTTATATTTCAGGTTCACCGAGATCCAGAGTCACAGATGATTTTACAGGAATGGAAAAAGGAAAGAAAAGAAATGAGGTAAGAACTGAGCATTCAAATAATCTGCAATTAAAATGGTGGGTTTTTGTTTAACATTCCCAGTGTTTTCCAGAAATCTGTATCCTCTATAATAGCTACTGATATGGATAGGGACAAGAATTTATATCGGTCCTCTGTGGGCCTCACACACAGCTGCTGTCTCCCTCTGCACAAGTGAGTTCCTTTGCAGTGTGCCCCTGCAAAACCATTTTGTTTTCACTGCTCTCTGCAGTACATAATTTATGGTCCCACATGAATGGCCTGAGTTACCTGGATACTCCTCCCACTCTGCACAGCCCTGGCCCACCACCTTTGAGGCTGTATCCCCTTGCTTTTCTTTTTTCCCCTACATTCAGTGCTACTCGTTGATAACAGTTCCTAAGGTAGTCTTTGCTTTACTCCAAACCATGCTTCTCAATAAGGGGAATAATGTTTTTATGTTTTGAATTTAAACTTCAAGAGACCTATGTCAGATTCTCTGGATGAGAAGTTGAAGTTTGTGGAGACTCTTACTATTTAGTTAGGGAACTTTCCCAAAAATTAATGGAAGCCTTTGGAACCAGTTACTGCCGTTCCTTAACAGTCTTTTTGGAAATGGGACTGGAAAAGACAATCTAATCTCTTCCAATTGGAAAAATGGTGTCTGAGTTAGCTACCTATGAAGCTAGTCCCAGCAGCTGAGGAGACTATGGCTACGTTTACATTGCAGGCTTCTTGTGCAAAAACCTTTTTGTGGAAGAGATTTTTTCCGCCAAAAGTTCTTGCACAAGAGAGCGTCCACACTGCATGGACGCTCTTGTGCAAGAAAGCTCTGATGGCCATTCTGTTAATGGCTATTAGAGCACCTGTGCTTTTTCTCATAGGCTGTTTTTGCGCAAGAAACCCGTTTTCCCCACACACCTTTTTGCGCAAGAACTCTTGCACAAGAAGTCTTATTCCTTGTAGAAGGAGGAATAACTCTTGTGCAAAAAGCCCTCTCTTCTTGATTTACTCTCAATTTTCTTGCGCAAAAACACACTTGTAGTGTGGATGCTCTGAGTTTTTGCACAAAAATTCTGCAGTTTAGACACAGCCTGTGGGAGAACATGGAGGGAATCACAAGATGTGCAGGGACTATGATGTTCTGCCTTCCCACAACACTGCATTATGAAATACAGACCCACAGAGCACTGCTCACACTGTCAGTGAGGATGACCTAGTGTGGACATGATCTGTCGACACGGAACAAGTGTGAACACCCTCTGGTAACACTTTTTTAAAAATTGTGTTGACTTTTGGGTGTTGACACTTTTTTTCAACAAAAGTTGGTATTGTAGACATAGCTTTAGGTTGGGAAATGGAAATCTTTAAGATAAGGTTAAGTCTCCTCTGCAGCCCTTCAAAATAAACTTGGGAACATTGCGGATCCAATCTTATGCCATTGGTTTCAGTGGGTGTAAAATCAAGGTCTTATTAGTCACGCGAATGATGTTTACACAATTACATATAGTCACATGAAATCCTTTTCAAAGCACGTCTTAGTGGCTTTGAGATACAGTACTAAGAGAATAGTATAAATGCTCTAATTATTCGAGATGTTGGGTTATGTACATTGATTAAAAAGTCTCTTCCCTCTCACTCCCCATCCTCTGTCTCTTCTTAAATTTTCTCTCTGGTGACAGGGAAATGACCAGAAACTTCTTCAATTCGCAATTTGGGAGCTTATTCAGGACTGACCAGAATCCAACCTATTTCTTACGGCGCTTATCTCGATTTGCTGATATTTACATGGCATCTCTGAGCTGTCTCTTGAACTATGATCCCGATTACACATTTTATCCAAGGAGGACTCCTTTGCAGCATGAACTCCCTACCTGGTCAGACCAACTATGCACTGGTACATTCAGAATACCCTTCCTGCAAGAGATGGTTCAGATCAAATGAGCTTGGCATGTATGTGGGTTATTTTATAGCACCTGAAATGGATGAATATACCCATCAGTAACAACCAGAATGTAGATTTATTTTTAAGCACGTAATACATTTATTTATTTCGATCCAGTTACTGGAGTTATCTGTCCTGATAGAGCAAGAATTTGTGTATAACTGGTCTCTCTTTCTCTTGAGGTAATTCTGTGCCAAAACCCGAAAAGTTCTGCAATCAATATTTTAATAATCATATTTTATTTTTCAAAATAACACCATATAATCTCACCAATTTCCATCATTTTGGTCATTTATTTCAAGATACAGACATTTTTGCTGACAAGTAACAATACAGACACCAAAAGAGATTCAGGAAATGTTCTGTTTTGCCAAATAGATCCCTTACTAGGGCATATTTAATAGAGAATTCTGAATAATAAATCATTTCAACTACCATGCAGAACAGCATTTCCTGCACCCCTCTGAAGCAGTGCAAAAGCTTGGGGCAGGGCAGCTAGAGTACAGAGGAGCTGAGGGAGAAGAGCTGGGAAGGAGCCTGCAAGGGAACCTGGAAGGTTGTTGGGTATGGGTGGGAGAAATATAGAACACTTATTGTGGGGGCAGGAGGAGAAAGGGAGGGATTGTTAGGAAGCTGAAGAGCCTCCCCCATACAGACCCTTCCTGATCATAGTCCCTCCGGTTCAATCAGACACATCTGTCCCTATAGGCCCCTGCACTCTCTTCCTGATGTCCTGTCTCTGAAGCCAACCTCTCCCCCCCCAGCAACTCCTGTCTCTCCCATCCCTTTGTAGCTTTTCATACTTCTCCATGACCATGTGGTCATGCACCCCCCTCTCCCATTCAACCCCTGACTCTTTGCTGTCACCTCACTAACTCCTGTGCCTTTGCTGTAGTCTGTTCCCCTCACTAGCCCTTCTGAACCCTAGTCTGTGACCCCTCAGCAGCCCTATGTACCTTCTTCTGTCCGTGTCAACCATGTTGCTTGCTTCCTTACCTAGCCCCACAGGTAGGCACTGAGAAGGCAGCTTCTCCTCTCTCCTTCTCTGCAGCTGACTGCTCTGGCCCCTAAGCTGGCTGCCCTCTGGTTTAGTGCCACAGCAGCTCCTTGTGGGGAAAAAGGGGTAATTGCAGTGCCTCTGCAGGATAACCTATTTTCAGGGGGGCTGGAGGGAGAGAAATCTATTGGGAACATGAATTCTGCTCATGGCTGTGGTGCAGAATTCCCCTGGGAGTATCTGTGTATAGATAGTCTTTAAAATAATGAGACTTAGGCTTGTACATAGAGGGAGGAAAAAAGACCTCAAACAATTGGCTGGAAGGGAAAATTAGTTTTTTCGTATTGAAACTTGTATCTGCAGCCTTGTGTTTTACGAAGATACAGAAAATATGCATCCTATTTCTTCTGTTGGTCTGATGGACCTCCATCTGGTGACTCCAAATGTATCTTGATGTGATTAAAATGTTTAATTTTATCAGGGAGAAACACAATTATCAGTGAGTTTACAGTGATGTGGGGAGGGAGTAGAACAAATATAGTAACTTTCTGTGCTGGAGACTTGAGTTACAATTAGGGTTGCCAGGTGCCCAGTATTGACCTGGGCAATCCGGTATTTTTGCTTCCTGTCCAGTAAAAAAAATTCAGAAAATACCAGACACCTAAAATATCCAGTACTTTCTGAATTCCCCCCCCCCCCTCTTTTCCCCTCCCCCCCCAGCCAGGAGGTGAAAATACTGGACACCTGGCAACCCGCCCCCCGGCCTCTTCCCGCCCCCCCCCTCCCCCCGGGACCTGCTGCTTACCTGGTTCCGCAGGGAAGCTGCGTTCTGGCTTGATCAAAAAAACAAAATGGCGGTGGGCAAAAAGCCTAAAGACCAAGAGGAAGCAATGCTTTCCCTGGGTCTTAGTGCTCAACCGCTCCCCTGCTCCTATCCCTATTCTGACTCTGCACGCATCAGTTTTATTATGCTGTTTTATTAAGCCAAAAAAATTAAATAATAACTGAGTCCTTTTTTGGGGGGAAGGGGAGGGAGGAAAGGTGTTCAGTATTTTTGGTTAAACCATCTGGCAACCCTAGTTACAATAGATCTTTATACCTGTAGTTTTACTGAGACTCATTTCTAATGGGCTGCCTTTTCTATCTGTATATGCATTTTATATTAATGTAGTCTAATAACTTGTGTCCTGTGTGTGATAAATGTTGTCCCTGGATGTAGGCCCAAATTTTCAAATATGACTAGTGTCATTGGGTGCCCAACTTTGGACCTCTTAAATGACTTAATTTTCACAGTGCTGAACACTTGCCCTTTGACAATTTCTCAGAGTAGTCAGACTACTTAGGTTATAGTTCTCTATGAAGTACTATGACTATTAAAGCTTTCATCACACATTTGGTGTAGCCTTCCATGATTTTATTTTTACATTTCAAAATAAATATGCATAATTGGCATATGAATTAGAAAGAAACAGGAGGAGGAAAAGGAAGAAAATGAAAAAACAAAATCATATCTGACCATTTTGGTTTTAAATTCCCAAAGTTGGGGGAAAAAGACTAATCGGAGCACACAAAGTAATTGGCACTGTACAGAATAGCAAGGAGCTTTATTTCTATTACTGAAATTCTAAGTAATAGATGTTAATTTCACACTGTATAGTTCCCAATGTTTAAGACTGAACCGAAGCTTATCGTAATTTTGCACAAAGGGAACATCTGTTGAAGCATGTTCCCTCTAATAGACACTTCGATAAACTACTACAGAAGTTTCTAAAGATTTTTCCCTCCTTTGTGACCAAAAGCAAAAAACCCAGGAGTTCCCTATCCATCTATTTAAGAATTTGTATAGCTTGACTCAATTTAATATTTTCTGTGTTTAGTTCCAATTTTTAAAAGTATAGTATATGAAAATTTAATTGGCAAAATATATAGCAAAACTTATTTCTAGTTTCCTTTTAAGGCATTATTTGCTTCCAGCAATGACCATCCGATAAATGAACTTTTGGTGACCAAAAGGTTGGTTTTGGGTTTTTTGTTTTTGGGGTGTGTTTTTTTTTTTTAAAACCAGTCTCCGTTTGTGTACATATGTTTATAATGACTTTCATATGTAATATGTTTGAAATTTTAAAAAGCATTTTTGCAAAATGAACATTTTAAAAACTTCTTGCACAAATCCTTTAAACCTGGATGCTTGAAATAAATCTGTTGCTGGCCATGGAGGTTTTAATATGATAGCATTGTTTGACGTTTTCTCTAGTTTAGTTTCCAAACCTATACATGACATTTTTAGGGTGTTAGGTACATTTATACCAATGAATATACTATACTTGACTTGAAATGCATGAGTTTTACTGACTCTCCTGCACTTGTTTGCTGAGAATAAAAAACTTCCAATGGTACCTAGTTTAGCTTTATCAGGTGACTTATTGTCATGCGTGGAAGAGCTAGTTAATATTTTACATGCTGAATGTTGGAGGGAGGAGTAATCTCAATTTGCCATCTCTGAGTTGTCCTGCTGTGACAGAACAAAACCTGATGTTACTGAACTTAGCACATTTTATATTCCAAAGGATGCCAAAGTGCTTTTCAAAGTGGTGATAGTATTTGTACTGAAAAGCGTAACTAGTTTGAGAAAATACAATATACTTTTTCTTTTTGACTTAGTACCAGCAGATTATAGTTTAATGTCACATTTAAAAAAAATTGAGAGGTTACATTATTAGAACACTTTAATGCTTATAGCTTTTGGCATTAGCTTATGTTGCCTAATCTTGTAAATCTAGATAAAAAGTGAGTCCTCCTGACCACTGATAGCATGTTAAGCAGGATCAGTGAAATTGTTTTGTGGGATATTTTATCCATGCATTTTGTTGCAAGATGGAAAAACTTCAACTTAACTTAAAATACAGTAAAAGTGTTACATTATGCTTGATGTTGATTGCTGTAAGATGTGGGAAAGCAGTGAATACCTTTTTTATTTATATTGTGAGATTTTTAGTTACAGAGGTTTAGTCTTCAAATTGTACACTGTGAATTTAAGACAAATATTTCTGAAAATAGAAATACATGAATATGCTTCAGTGTTGGAGTACTCTTCCTACTTCAGCATAACTTTACAAATGTGTTTGGTTTTTTTTTATGTAATTGCTTCAGAATTCTTGAGCTGTGTACGTTTCTACTTTCCATATTAATTACCTTTTAACACTGCCACATTACTTCTCATGTAGATTTTTATAGCATGTTTAAAATGCAGTGTGTCTATATTAATTTCTGTAGTATATTTCAACTGAACCAGAGTCAGGTGAATTGTCTGTTTAGTCTAAATCAGAAGTCCAAAAATTGTTTATTAACCAATCAGAAAATGTTTTATGTAAAAAATATGTAATGACTGTAACAAAAATAAATGTAATGGGTGGTCCGGTGTGTGGATTTTATCTGGTCCTTAATGAGTCTTAACTCTTTCTGATAACTAGGAGGGAGTGGCAGGAAACTTATTAGCAGGGCCCACTAAGTGGAAAAACCATCTTAGATCTTAAGTAAAAAATGTGTATGTTTGGAGTGACAGCAGGGAGGGGATAGACATGAAAATAACTTTAGCCTTTGCCTCACTTGTTCAGGTATTTATCCTTTCAACTTGGAATCCCTCACAACAAAATGACTACATCAAGTGCTGGGTCTCTGGGTCTATCTATGCCGCATTTAAGCACCTGTAGCTTGTCCATGTCCGTCTGAACATCACCACCACAATTTTTAGCCCAAACCCGAGCCATCTGACATAGGCCAAGCACAAGTGTTACATTGTATTTTATTATATTTATTATAGTAAGTGGTGTGGTTTGCTTAATCTGTTAAAAGACCTGGGGATATTTATATGAAAGCAATCCTATGCTGCACAAAAACAAATTGTTGCAAGAGAGAGAAAAGAGTGCCAGTAAATGTATCGTTGCTATGAAACATTACCACCGCTGCTGTCACAAGCACAAACATCTCTTCTTGAGGTTTACTGTGTTGTATAGCCTTCCACGTCATCTGAAGACTTGCTGCAGCATTTAACACTGAATTTCCCTCCCCAACTTTATTTCATTATTTTAACAGTACATGTAGATTGGCAGCTGGTATTGCTGTTTTAAATTTTGAATCTCATGTATAACTGATACAAACACACTACACAGACATTACAGAAGACTTTTTTTACATTACACAAACAACTGAAAAGTGATTGGGGAAGGCCAAGTGGACAGTAAATAAGCTAAATGTCCATCCTGCACAAAAATGGCTTGAGATAAAAGAATAAAACAAGGCTAATGTCATACATGACTTGCATTCTTCATTAATTCCTTTACAATTAATATTTCTTCTTTATAACAAAATGATGGAATCTATAAACAGTTGAGATTGGGCAAACAGGATATTCTGCACTTGCATTTGCAGTTACTTCACTGTTTAGAAGGAAGACCTTTGTTAATAAGCACTAACAATCTTAAAATTGAAGATCATAATACTGGTAAAACAATATTTGCTGTTCTTGCTTTTCAGTCTCTTCTGGATTCAATCCAAAGGCAAAATTAGGCATAAAGACACAAGGATAGCAAACAGAGTACATCCTCCAAATAAGGCCATCCTAGGCAATCAGGACTAGGTGTTTAAGAGGCAGTTTGATCTCTTTACAGAAAGACGGGGGTTGTAAATTTATGTGGCTAGGTGGTGTTCTGAAAAACTGAGTCATTGTGGGCTGTTGTCTAGCAATTCCTATGTCCATAAATAGAAATCACTTTTAAATGTCTCCTAGACAGAGGAATACATTGTATATTTACTACATTTAAGGTTTGTATTTGTTTAAAATGGAAGTTGATATTCCTTACATACAACTAGCTTTTGAGAGAATTTATCTCAAACACATAAGGCTGCATTTTATACACAATTAAAAAAATATATAAAAGGAAATTTTTTTCCTGAAGCATGTGGACAAGGCTTATTCACAGTAAATGTTAAGTTTAGATGGTAGAGAACTGTTTTTCACCATTGATAATTTCAATTTCAGTCTTCAGAACTGATCGTGAGGCCCACTCATTACAAGCTGCTGTTCATCAGAATCCTATAAAATACAAACTAAGTATTAGACTCTAATAGTGTTCAATCTATAATTTCCCTGACGTCAAATTTCTGTACTTATTGTGCCAATCATGCTTGTACCAGGAAATCCAAAACCCAGCACAAATATTAAACTGCATTTTCCCATTCTTCTCAGCAAGTGATGTCTTCTCTTCTCTCACCCTCCCCCCCAATTCATCTACCAACCAGAATGGCATTGCATCATGCTATTTGACTTTAGCTACCATGAAAGAAGACAAAGGAAACTTGAGTCAGACCAAAAAGGGCCTCAGCTCAGTAAATCTCTTAAAGCTCAGGCTTTAGTTCTACTGGAATCAATGGGATTTTTAAGCATATGCTTTAAGTGCCTTACTGAATTGGTGCCATAAGGACCAACTCTATTTGCCTTTGGTTTCTGTAACCTTGCCCTGCAATTATTATGGAGGAGGAAGTACTTCGTGCCCCAAATATTTGAGTCCCATTGTTATTGTCAACTTTAGTCCAAGGATAGCAACAGGGACATAACATGCTGTTGAATGTCCATCAAACTGATACAAGAGCAGTGAGCACATTTTTATTATAGGAATATTTACTCTTACATGAAGTCACAGAGGAAAGGATGAAAACCACTGCTCTGGCAGCTGAGAGAAAGAAATCTGACCTTTAAAAAATAAGGCCTCTTCTGCACCCTTCCCACCCTTGCCTACCGGTCAGGCAACAACTGAGAACTAGAGAGTGGAAGTGTTGACAAAGTTACTAGCAGCTACCGGCATTGCAATTGTAGTGTTTTTAGAGCTAGATATGGGAGTTAAATGCTGCTGAGTGATCTTAAGTCCTGTTGCTAGTGGAGCTGGCCCAGTGGTAGAAAGTAGGATTTTTATTCTCCCCCACCCTCAAATATAGACCTGTCTTCTCAATTTTCAGCTAGATACCATCCTATTACAGAATTCCATCTCCATGCTCTTAAACTATTATCACAGTCTCTCAAATCAAAATAAAAACTTACAGAAAAAGGGTCGTAAGTCGGTTCAGGCAGAGGAGCAGCAGAACTTTCATATGTGGGGTTTGTGATATTTGAAGGCTTGTCAAGCGCTGTTACATCTATGTCTTCTTTTGACTGTATAAAACCATAATGCCCATTTAAAATCCATCTTGCTGAGTGTCTCACTTGCTAACAACAGAGTCATTGACTTTGCCACATATAACCAAATAATTCACAGTAGTTTGGGAACTGGAGGCAGTGTGGTTTAATGGCTAGAGATTAGACTTGGATTCAGGAGACCTAAATTATGGTCCTGGCTTGTGACATGATCTTGGGCAAATCCTTTGTCTTCTCTACGTAGATTGTGAAAGCTTTAGCATGGGGATGGTTGTTTGTACTATACCTAGCACAAGGAATTTCCAATCGCACTTGGGACCTCTGGCTGCTACCACAATACAAATAAATCAAGGTTTCCCATGGTCAATATTCCTCTGACAACTCTAAATGATAATTCATGTTCTATGCAGAAGCTAGAATAAGGACGGACTACTGGCTTTTTCTTGTGGGGGGGGGATTTTCTTTTAGATCCTTTGGCATGACCCCAGATGCACTTTTTTTTTTTTTTATCTTCCACCCTTATCTTATGCTGAATAGTTTTGGTGCTGGATTTCTTCCTAGGAAGGTGCTGTGCAAAGCTAACCAGCATTGGCTGGCTCCATGTTCAATATCGCATCCAAGCTTACCTTTTAGAACCTTAGCAAACACTTCAACTTGCCTACATTTCTGGCCTTTCTTGCTACCAAATCTCACTTCCAACACATTCTCTGGGCAAGCCCAGGCCTAGCATAAGAGTTGGCAGTTGTTGAGTGGTGTCCCACTTAGTGGGCATAGTTAGGCTTCCAAATTAATGGACTCCTGGAGTTGTGTGTTTAGGTGAGTTGGACAAATTGGACTTTGTGGCAGGACTGCTGTACAAGTTTAGAGCAAGACTGTGGCCACAGGTGCAGGTGTACATGTTTGTTATATATAAACCATTGCCTGAGGGAGAGTTCTTAGAAGGGCTGTTCCTCAGACAAGCACAATTTCACCATGATGTGCAGCCTAGCATGCACCTCACTCAGGACTGCTGTTGAGTATTATGGGCCCTGGCATGCCTTGTCTGTGATTTGACTCCTGCACGCTTCTGACTGTAGGAAATATGTCTATTGTCCTTGCTTTGAAGTAAATAGGCTGGGGGAGAGAAAAGGGGAGGAGGAAATTGGGAGGCTTCTTGCAGACTGTTGACTTGCACTGGCAAGACTGCATCACTATCATTTGAAGAGACTTTGCCTCTTTCCAAGTGTTTGGCGTGAACGCTCAATTCTCAGGAACAGAATTTTTGACCCAGCACACCAGAGGCAGCCGTGAGGTTCCAGTGGTGGTTTGAAGCAAGCCAGCATGTTTCCTAACTAGCATAGTAACAAGGAAAGATATTTTTGAAGACAGACTTCAACAGGATGAATTGTGTTGGCCGTATCTGCCCCTAAACGGGGATGGGCTGGAGAAGGTGCTGACTGACCCCTTTGTGATTCAATTTCACACTCAACCTCCTACCTTGAAATACCGGAAGCCAATATTTTTCTTCTTGAATCTGAAGTACGCATACCCAACAAAAGCCACGATTCCAATAACCAGGATGATGGCAAAGAATATTCCAGTTCCAAATCCAGCGTGAGAAGCCTGGTCATAGAGAGAGGAGTGAGTGGTAGAGCCAGGTGCTCAGTGTCATTCCATAATTTAAAACATTTGTTCTGTAAGGATGGCAGGAATGCTGCCTCTAGTTTAATTTTTCTTGAACTGCTTTTGTCTAAGACGCTCATAGACGTGAGTTTAAAACAAACTATCATTTTATAACAGAATTCCAAACTGCTCATTGGTCAGCCAGTGATTCCTTTCCTCCGGGAAGATTCCCTCTGATTTGAAAAAAACATTGTCAGACAATTTTGGAGAGGTGGGAAATGTAGCCTTTTTGCAATAGTTTGCATGCAGGTAAGAGGATGGGAAAAGAATGATACAATCCTGCTCTACACATTGATTCTATATTAGTATAACTTAGCTGAGGGTGTGAACTGTTAACCAAATACACTAATATAATCCCTAACGCGGATGCAGTTCTATAGTAGAAAGAGGTCTCATATTGATATAGTTTATTCCTTTTTCTGTACAGGGACAGGTTAAGCTACTATAGATGCTTATAGCAGTATAATTGCACTGATTCCAAATGGGGTTGTTCCACTATAACTAGAAGGTCAAACCAGAACAACTACACCAATTTGTATAGACAACCACTTAGAGTATGGTCACCAATCAGACTGGGATCTACTGGTAGATCTTGGAGCCTCTGACAGGTGATCCTGACAGATTTGGCCGGAAGCTACAAAGCGCTGGCACTTCAGTTGCCCCTACACCTACTGTTATGCTGCTCCTGCCCTCTGCCTTGGAGCTGCCCCCTCTGGGAGGATCCTGCTTGCTGTGCAGGCTGTGGGAGGGAGAAGAGGGGATACTGATGTCAGGGTGTCCCTCCTCCCCCCTTACTTCTGTACTCTATTTCCACACACACAGAGAGAGAGAGAGAAGGCGAGGGAGGGACACTGGCAATGCAAATCTGTCACGCTCGCATACTGTGTGGCTACATCTAGACTGGCATGATTTTCCGCAAATGCTTTTAACGGAAAAGTTTTCTGTTAAAAGCA